>NC_083354.1:83761993-84070906 GCF_030254825.1 Meriones unguiculatus
GAATGGACTTAACTGCAGACCTTAGAGCCTGAGCTGTTGGTGTTCTGTTCAGGAAGTTGTCTTCAGTGCCAATGAGTTCCCCACTTTCTCCTCTATCAGGTTTAATGTTTCTGGCTCATGTTGAGGTCTTTGATGCACTTGGTCTTGTATGCCACAGGGGAGGAAGATGAACTCAATCCTCATGTGAATAGATGAGCTGGGGTGTCTTGGAGTGGGGGGAAGGGAGGCTCTCCTATTCTGAAAAATACGGGAGAGGGGACTCAGGAGAGAGGGTGGGACTTGGAGGACAAGAGGGAGGGGCCTATGACCAAGATATGAATCGAATTAAATAGTTAATTCATTAATTTAAAATGAAAAGAAAACAAGAATGGATTTAATCCTTACAAATACCCCCTCGCATCATTTTGCCCCCGGAAGTAGTGAGAAAGCCAGGGGCTGGGGGAAGCTAAGAAATATACTTCATATCACATAGCTCTGAAGTGGCAGAGGCAACTCAGGGCATAGCCATGTAGAGCTCTCATGGCCCATCTCGGCACTGCACCGTGTCAGGGACCATCCATTCCCCCCGCCCCCAGAGCGCGTGTCCACTCCCTGTGTCCGGTGACCGCCTGCTAGTTCATCATCACTTGTGCCTGCAGGACAGGTCATCTGCGGCAAGCTCGCCGTGATTGCTCTCACCTTTCTCCCTACCTCTTGGAGATTGGGAACGGCTCTGTTTCGGTCTCTAACCTGTCTTCTCCAGCCACAGTCCTCCCGCAGTCTCCCTCGGCCACCCGTCAGCCCCTTCCTGGTCCCTGGACTGCATCCCAAAGGAGGACCTAGATCTTGTACCTCTTTTGATCTTCACAAGCTTCTTTGCCCAGACCTCCCGCGGCCCCATGCTCTTCGCTAGTGCTGAGACTCTTTCCCTCCCCAGCCCTGCAGGTATCTGCTTCCTTCGTGAACACCACTTCGTCACTGTAAAAACCTCGCACTTGTGTCATTAATTAGGGTCTATAAGGAAGTGTGGATTTAGCTGACACTCTATGGATTACTCCTGGCCCCTTTCCAAGTTCCTTCTTGTGGAAATTATTACTGTGTTCTCTTTAGCAACTTTTTTTTTAATTGCTAGCCACCCTCTCCAACTCTGCCACAGTCTTTTCTGTCTTCCCATGGGCCTGAACCTGTAATCTCTCTCCTTTACAAACTCCTATAACCATATTGAGAACTATATCTCAGAACAAACCCACCCTTTCAACATTTCACACTGTAGCTTGTTCCTCAAAAAGCCCTCAGCTTGGAGGGGAAGCCACACCCATCCCGTGGCGGGGGATCTGGGCCATGCCCTTCAGTGTAACTCTCAGCTAGAAGCAGAGAGAAGCAAACAGCTGTGTCTCCTGACCTCCAAGTTCATTTCCAACACCATGCGTGGTCTCTGGCTTCGGTTTCAGGGTCTCTTCTGTAGGTCTCACATGTCAGCACATGCCAGCAGACAGTGACTTCATCAGATTCCTGACAGGAAGCAGGCACTTCTGGAAGCAGGCTGGTCCGTCTGGATTAAGGTTTCTTTACCCACCATTATTATTTCAATGTCCCTCACTGAAAGTACCGTAAGGTCAGGGCACCTCTTCTATAAAGGGCCTGGTAATAAGTACTCTTAAGCTTTGGGACTAGGGAGATAACTCAGTTGATAAAGTGTTTGCCAAGCATGAAGGCCTCAGGTCAAATCCCAGAACCCATGTCAAAACAAACAAAGAAACAAACCAAAATTGGACATGTGACATATGGTTGTCATCCTGGTGCTGGGAAGACTTGCTAGCTAGTCAGTCTAGCCTGCTTAGGAGAAAGTCCTGGGGCCACTGAAAGACTCCCATCTCAAATAAGGAAGAAGTTATAATTAATGAATGACAGCTAGGGTTGTCTTCTGCCTTCCAAGCACATAGTCACACATCATTATCATCACACACACACACACACACAATTAGATAGATAGATAGATCATTATAAGATTTGTGGTTCCAAAACAAATCCCTAAGCCTTGCACTGACTAACTTGATTATTTTCTGAGTCTTGTAGTTTTAATTGCTCTTGTTAATGAGTGGAATTGTGTGTCAAGCTTTGTGTTATGCTCCCAGAGTTTTCTTCTCCTTTGATTACAGTCCAGCATTTTTTCTTTCCATTTTTAATTTTAATTAATTACACTTTATTCACTTTGTATCCCCCCATGGGCCCCTCCCTTCTCCCCTCCCAATCCTACCCTCTCTCCCCCTTCTCCACACATGCCCCTCCCTAAGTCCAGTGATAGGGGAGGTCTTCCTCTCCTTCCTTCTGATCGTAGTCTATCAGGTCTATTCAGGAGTAGCTGCACTGTCTTCCTCTGTGACCTGGTAAGCTGCTCCCCCTTCAGGGGGAGGTGATCAAAGAGGAGAAAACAGGGAACAGTACAGGAGCCTACCACCGAGGGCCTCTGAAAGGCTCTGCCCTGCAAGATATCAAAGCAGATGCTGAAACTTATGGCCAACCTTTGGGCATATTGCAGGGAATTTCATGAAAGAAGTAGGAAATAATAAGACCTGGAGGGGACAGGAGCTCCATAAGGAGAGCAACAGAACCAAAAAAAAAAAAAAAATCTGAGTACAAGTGTCTTTTCTGAGACTGATACTCTGATACTCCAATCAAAGACCACTGATGGAGATAAACTAGAACCCCTGCACAGATGTTGCCCATGGCAGCTCAGTGTCCAAGTGGTTCAGGGACTGTAGTAATGGGAACAGGGACTGTCTCTGACATAGTCCAGCATTTTTCAGAGCTAGTTTTCAAACATTTCAGCTGTGCGTCGGCTCGATTAGATGACCTGCACTGCCTCCCAGTGGCCAGGATGATGGCTGCAGCCACAGCCCATTGAGACTGGGACAAATAAAACCTACTCAGATTGTAACATGCCAAGCACATGTTACATGGGACGAGCTTTCCACATCTTTAAGACTCTGACTCCCCCACAGAAGTATGGAAAGCATGTGCATGCATCAGTGTCAATGAACAACTGCTGAGATCAGCTGCAGTGTTTTCCTCCATAGCTGGTTCTTCTTGCCATCAAACTCCTCTTTCTCTCTCTCTCTCTCTTTCTCTCTCTCTCTCTCACATACATCAGCCATTGTCAACTTTTTTACTCGAAATTTAGAATCTTAATAATAACCCCAAAAGGTAAATTTATTTGCTATAATAATTTCTAGGATGATAAAAATTATTTTTAGATTTTTTTTCCCCTCGTGTAATGATGAAAACATACGACAAAGAGTCAGGCAAAGAGTAAAAATATCATATCCAACAAAGCAATGTGGGGAAAGCAAACATTGCAGGAGCAATGCCCCCCCCATCACTGCAGGGAGGTTTTGTTGCTGCTATACAAGAGTACCGAGCCAATGGGAGGTTGGCCTGCTTATTATTTTTTACCCAAATTCTCTAATTCTCAAATGCTTAAAAAAAAAAAGGATGGGGATATGAAAAGAACAAATAAGCATCAAAATAGACTGTGAATGAAGCAAACATCCTTCCAGAAGCAAACTTCCAGGAGCAAACTTCCAGGAAGAATCAATTAAATACAGATTTTTTTTTTTTTTTTTTTTTTTTTTTAGGGAGAGGAGGACCTAGACAGGGTTTCTCTGTGTAGCCTTGGTTGTTCTTGTTGGATTCGCTTTGTAGACTAGGCTGTCCTCAAAAATCACAGCGGTCCACCTGCTTCTGCCTCCCTGAGTGCTGAGATTAAAGGCGTGCACCACCACGCCACGCCGAGCTTAAATACAGACACTTATTGCTCCAAAACAAGTTATAGACCATGTTAACAGCAAGCCTTATAGGCTTAGAAGGGATAAATGAGTTTACTGTTATCAGAATTTAGGAATGTTATTTTGTGTTATTTCGCAGGGCGAACAGCACTGCAGCTTAAAGGGTATAAAAGTGAGCAATGTCCACTCTCTCAGCCAGCCAGGTTCAGGCCCTGCCCTCCGAAATTTCTCCTGCTTTTTATTGCCTAGAAGAGCCACTTGAGCTGTTAATAAGAGGGTGCGGGATAAGGCTTCAGACGGATGAGAGACGGCTGAAGCCTCCATTGTCCCCAAGAATTACTTTCTTGTAAACTGTATTCTTTTACCTTTTCATCTTACTTTTAAAATTTGAAGGTAAATTGAAATTAACTCTGTAAACGTATAAATGGATTCCAGTCGTCTTTCGTAACTGTCTTACTGGAAACCAATGACACTTTACACATCTCCCTGAAAGGTGTCAAAGAGATGAAGGGAAACGCTTTTGGTGGGGGAATGCAAAATACACGAGATTCATCTCTAAGGTAACTGATCACAGCACTTGGAGTCAATGCCACGGAGGGAGGAGAGAGGCAAGGAAACATTACACACAAAAGTCACGCATGTGAGAAGAAAAGCTGTGGCCTGCTGACATAAGTGACAGTAAGGAACCTATTGCAACAGGATTTAGCATCCCTCATCCTATGCCTGGCACTAGTATCCTCCTTTCCAGGCTTAAAGTTCTTCCATTTGGAACTCACCAGGTAGCAAGCAGTCCAAGAGAATTGATTGCTAAATGTGAAAAAGCCTTTTGCAAACAACTCAAGAGCGACGCCCCAATCACTGCAGGGAGGTTCTGTTATTACTGTTTGTACAGATGGAAACAGTCTGGGAAAAGTCATGCACCTTGCTGGGCGTGCATACTTAGGAAGTGGTCACATGAGGGTTCAAACTGAAACCTCTGGGACTGGGGTCCCCACAGCTTTCATTCTGACCAGTGGCTTCCTGCAGTCAGGCAGATCATCTAGGAGAGAGAAAATGATGGGAACAGCTGCCCTGGGAAACGACTGATGTTCACTGTGCCTAAGGTCCAGGCTCTAGGTGGAAGACTTTGAATCGTCCTTTGTGTCCAATCTGAGGGAGTTTGCTTTTGTGGTTGTTGGAACCGTGAGTGTGGACAGTGCTATGATGGCATGCCTCAGTGGTTTAAGTCTGTACCTTTCATGGAAAGCTGTTGACACGGGTAGAAGAACTGGGGGGCGGGGGGCGGGGGAGCGGGAAGGTTGGTAGAGAGCAGAGTAGAAGACGAATGTAGAGCTTTTTGGTCAGCCTGGATGTTGGGGGTTGGTCTGATGCCTGTATACTGATGCTTGTTACTGGCCCTCAAGATCCTGTTCACTGCCCAGATACACCTGTCCTTGTTGTGTAAGCCTGCCTAAGATATTATACCTGATTGGTTGATTGAATGGCCAATGGGCAGGGTAGAATGGGGTAGGCGTGGCTAAGATTCCCATGATTCTCTTGAACCCAAAGCCCTGGGAACCTTAGCCACTGGTTTCTTCTGCACCACAGGCGAGTGGCACAGGACAGTGCCAAGGACAAATCCAAGCTCCTCCTAGGTGTCAGATCCCTTGGTTCTGTCCATGGCCTTCATTCTCCCTGGCTTACCTGCCCTTCCTCTTCTTCTCCTTCTCTTCACATTCTGCAGCCTCTGCTTAGATCCTCCACTCCGTTCTCCAAATCCGTCTTGATGACCACCATTGCTTTCTCATGTCACTTTCTGTCCCAGCCATGCATTTGGAGGAAGAAGTTCTCACACAAAGTGAATCCATTGCCACATAAACACTGAAAGTGTTCTCATTTTGCACCGACTGAGACCATACATCAGCGCTGAACAAAATGCAATTTGAGATGGAAAAATTAGAACATGGAAAAATCAGGAGAATGGAGGAAAGTCCTCTGTGGACCAGATGTGGTGACACTGGGGCCGACCGATATGGAAGGTTAATAGATTAATAGAATTAATAGATTAATAGAATCCAACTGGTGGGAGCTGAATCCAGAAGACGATTCTTGGGTGCTGGCTTAGAGCCGGAGGCACCCTGGAAGGCTTCCATTTGCTAGGTGCCTTGTTTTGTTTTGTTTTGTTTTCATGCTCACACATAACAAGCAAGCATCATCTTACAGTTTGGTGCTGCTGAGCACCAAAGGACTATTTGACCTGCGTTAGTTGTAACACCCAAAGGAACAATAAGCCACAATGAGCGCGAACGCCACTTCATGGCTACCAGCAGCCGCACTCGTCTCTGAACATCACTTTTCGGGGACTCCGGAGAGGACTGTAAAGCCATGAAAACTGTACAAAATTTCCCCCGCCCCTCCACTGAAGGCATTTTAGGGTTAGCCAACCTGTGTATGCCACGGTTTTTTTTTTTTTTTAAAGCATTGCTCTAGTATTTCTAAGAATTGTGCGCCACCTGCTGGTCAGATAGAAGATTGCTAAACGGCTGTAATAATAGGATTTGTTTACCTTTCTTGATTTTTCTTTCTTCTAGATCCGCACTGGAGGTAGAGCAAGCAGCTACAAATGACTAAATTAATGATGAAAAGTTTGTAGATCAGTTTTTTTAAGTTCTGACACTACTAACAGTTAGGACTTTGTATTTATTGCTACACTACTCTAAGTCCCCAATTTACATGGGTCATGCTAGTTCCTAGGCATGATTTACACTGATTTTGAAAACGGCAGTGCTCTGGTGTAAAACTTCTAGAATAGCTATAACACAGACAAGAGTCTCCCTCACTTGAATATCTTTAAGCCCTTCCCTTACCAGGGGTGAATGATATCATCAGCCAGAGCTAACTTTATAGCTTGGAGACACCAGTAAGTCACTGCACTTGAGTCTTAAGCATTTAATTTCTGGCTCCCATAAAGAATGCATAAGTTGAGCCTCTGGATTACAGGGCGTGGGCCAGACAAGTCTTTGCCTCCGGCACACCTTCCCCCAACAGAAGGAAGAGCACTCTCCCAGCGAAGGAGTCAAAAGAAGTTCTAAGCAGCTTCGAGACTTAGCTAATATCAGTAAGCGGTGTCTATTTAATGGTATAAAATTATTAAAGGAATCATCAGTGGTCTACAGGTATTAGGAGCAGTGTGTTCCTTGAAACATTTTCTGCAAAAAAGGAGTAACTGAAAGGCATCTGTTTTCTGAGGTTTCCTAACACACACGTCACATGGCCCTAATCACATGGAGGTTCAAATGGCTGGAATGGTGCCCGGGGTGGGTAATTTTTTAAAGATTTCCAGGTGTTCCCGTGTAGTGCCAGGCTCTGTGCAAACAGAGTTCCTCTTGCCTTCCAGAACAAATCAAAGGCTCTAATCAAAATTCTAGGCACTGAGGAGTGGAGTTAGGGAAACTACGTAGATACAAATGAGGAGCTTCAGGAACGAGTGAGGAAGGATTCCCTACCTTCAAAGGAGAGATCTCATTACCATCATCTGTTGATGAGTGAGCCTAGTCTGAACTTGCAGAGGTGGCTGAGAGATTATCCCAGCATTCCCCAGCAGGTCGCTGAGCTGAGAAGACTTCAGAATGAAAGCCATTCTGTGTTTTCAGCATGGTATGGTGGATGGGGTGTCCTTCCTGCCTCAGTAAAACCTCTTTTTTCTACCTCCACCACCAAAAGGTGACTTACTCCACCCTCTTCATTTGAGAACGTGAAATCAGTATTTGAAAGTTGACAAGGAGTTGGGGAGATGGCTCAGTGGTTAACAAACTCTTTCCTAAGAAGCTGACAGAGGGAACACAGGAAAACAGAGGCAGGAGTTGGTTCATGAATCACTGCCGTGAATCATCTGAGAATCTCGTGAAAATTTAGGTTTACCCACCCAACCCAAAAGCCTTTGGATTAGGACTAGGGTGGGGCTTGGAGCAGGGATGGTTGGGAAATTGGTGAGGTTATGAAGCATGATTATACTTGGTGGGCTAAATATCATAAGCCTGCATCTTTTGAAGTTCCAAATTACAGTCAGAAGTCTGCTTAGTTAAGGAAACTTGTACCTTGTGCCTTTTCAATGACAGAGAGGCCTACATAGCTACTTGCAAGGTAATGTAATAGCATCAGAACTCTTTTAAGTTTTTGGGTTTTTTTTTTTCCTCTTTTTATAGTCCTGGTTGTGCGGTTTTAGGCTGGTGAGTGATGTCATGCCAGGAACAACTCTCTCACAGAAAACTCTCTCTCCCTGTCCCAGTAGCTAATAGATGTCAGTAGCTCCATGGCTTTTGGTGACACTGTGTGACCGACTCCAGTTTCCTTGCTGAGATTTGGCCTGGCTTGTACTTACAGAGATTCTGTGTATGCCGTGAGTCTACATATGATTTTCCCCTGTGGTATCCAAAGAGACGATGTTCCCCTGTAGTCAGCCACTAGCTCAGGCGCTTTGATTCTTTCTGGCCCCTTCCTCATGAAATGATCTCTGAGATGTGGGAGGGGTTTGCGGTTTGAGTGTTCCCTTTAGAGCTGAGCGTTCTGCCATCTTTTTTTCTCTGTACCTTACCCAGTGTGGGTCTCTGTACTCACTGCCATCTACTGCAAACACCACAGGTAGCCACAGAAGGAATGAACCACACCTACGGGCAATATCAGAGCTACATATCACAGTCATCACCTCCCTAAAATCACTGTGCGCGAAAGCATCCTAGTATTATAACTTCATTTACCTAAAGCTTAAAATGGGCAATAACCCCTAATTTTAGGATTAGTAGTCTAATAGCCAGTCCTTTGGAGTTAAAGTAGAAACGGGCTCCCAGGGATTCTGAATAGCAATCTTGTTTCTCAATTGGGTCTTGGTTACCTCTCTGTGTTTAACTTCGTAGGCCAAATTTATTGCTCTTTCTGCATAATTTATACATCTGTGTTTAGACTTAGGACACAACACTTTTAAGCAACAATGTGATCTACCCGACCTTAGAATCCCAGAAGCCAGGGTATCTGATCTATAGGCCCCCTTTTGTCACGTAAAGTTGTGCTTGATGCTAAGAACTGCTCTTAGCAGAGGTTGGAGAGAGTCTATGACATGTCATCTCCTGCAGGGTTCACAGCTGGGGGGAGACAGCGGTATTTGGTTCCCTAGGACTTGGAAAATCCAAAGGGGGACTGTGGGATCAGGCAGTGTTTGGAAGCTCTGTGCAAGTTGTCCTGATCTCAGGGAGGTCCAAGCAAGAGCAAGGCTAAGCTTCTTGGATCACCCCGAAATACCTCTGTGCACATTCATGTTTGGCAATTGCGAGGCGCACACTCCTATGGAATCTCAGCCATCATCTCCAGCCTTGCTCCAAATCCTGAACGAATGGTTCCTCACCTGCCCCTTCATCCTTCCTCCTCCCCCTTCTCCCCTTCCTTCTCAAGGCCACCTGCTTTGCTTGCCTTATCAGCAAGTGTGTTGGGAATGTGTTGGTTTATGATATGTAAACATGTCTTTGTTAAAATTACAAGCTGGGGGTTTTAGTTTGTCCACACCTGTTAAGTGTCTTGAATGGAGCGTGGTCTTTGCCAGATGAATTTTGAGGACTTTGAGGGGGATAAATATGACAGCCTAGAGGAAGAAGTCGTGGATGCTTGGAGGAGGACTGCTTGCTGCTGGTTCGTCCTGCTGCTGCATTTGCTGTTTGCTGATTTGCCGGTTACCCGAACTTCTGGATTTCTGGATGACTGGTATTGGTATTGCCCCCCCCCCAAAGAATCCTACAACTTTACCCAGCAGGAAGTAGCAGAGAGAACTCTTCTCCTCATTCCCACTAATCTTCTTTCCCTCCTACCTGGAGTTGGAGAGTTGGAAAAGAGGTAGAAGCATTTACTAACCTTAAATAAAGTAGGTTTGTGAAGAAATCAAGGTCAACACAAATATTTGTTATCAGCCAGCTCATCGAGTCACAGCGCTGACATAGGGCGGACCCCAAGAATCTATGGCTCCAGCTCCACAGGGTCCAACCGTCTCTCCTGGCCGCTACGGGCACTGTCCTCACATTCACAAGGCTGCACGTAGTTCCCATCCTTTAAAAACAAATCTTCAATACACAAATTAGAAATAAATAGAAAAGAAGACCAGGAATTCGGTGGTAGGGTGTCCTCTCACTGTGGTTCCGCTCTCACGATGAAGGAGCTTATATTTCCGGGGGAGGGAAGAGACATTATGCATCTAATGGGCTAATGGCGCTGCAGAACTATGGTGAACTATTCACCATACAGTGATCACAGCATCCTGTCGGTACCTTTTCCAATCTTCAATGGCGAGGGTTTCTCTTGCTGTATGTTTGCACTGTTCAAAGATCTCGGACTCAACCACACTGAGATACAAGCATCAACGAAATATTCTTTCCTAAATTATTGACATATATTACCTTGCGCTGACTTTAGTTCGGAGACTAGCTAGAACACGAACATTAGTTGTCCTCTGTTTGCTCCTTGGTGACCCTGTTTGTCAGCTCTCCATTAGCCTCACATCACATATTTGTCAGGGTCCTAGTGTGCCCAGCTGGGAGAACTGTTTGGATTGCTGAACTCACTCATTCTGCTCTCTGCCAGCCTTGCTTTTCAATCCATCTTTTTCCCCTTTGTGGGTAGCTTATTTCCACCCTCCAACAAGAACAACAAAAAGCTTGCCTCTAGTTCTTATAACAATTGAAAGGCATTTTAGGGGGTCTGGAGAGATGGCGCAGAGGTGAAGAGCACTGCTTGCTCTTCCAGAGGTCCTGAGTTCAATTCCCAACCGCCACATGGTGGCTCACAACTATCTGTAATGAGATCTGGTGCCTTCTTCTGGTGTGCAGGTGTATATGCAGATACTAAATAGATAGATAGATAGATAGATAGATAGATAGATAGATAGATAGATATAAAAAATAAAAGAAGGTACTTTGATTATGATTTATCTCCCAAATTGGGCATTCGGTTCCTGGTGTAAGCCAAGTGCTGCACGGGTTCAGCTTCACATCGGCAGCATCTAGAGAACTGACATACTGCTGCCTGGGACTGGCTCCTACATTTGATGTAGATTGTGATCTGACGGAGAGGCTTGCAAAAGCTTATAGGAGATTGCAACAGCAGAAAGGGTTGGATGGACTCTGGTACCTGGTTCTCTTTGTGAATTTCACGAGAGCCTCGGCTATGGCTCCAGTGGTGATCTTAACAAACCCCCACGCCTGCTTTACTCCTCTGTGTGCCTCCTGTGGAAGCTTTTCTCTTGAATTCTGCGCTCTGAGATGTGAAGATAAGTGAAGTGCTGTCTAAATGTTGCGTAATGCATTTAGTTCATTCTGCATCATGGATAGGCTTCACCAAGCCCAAAGTGGAAAAAATAAATAAGTTGCTGAGTTCTGCATTTCCAGATCCAATTTAAGCACTCCAGAAGGATTTGGCTGAGCTCAGTTGTCCTAGTGATTGATAGCTGGAACATGACGGTTTGCAGTAAATACTTTTTGGAACCATTCTCTAATCCTTACGTCAGTGTCCTTACGCTAACACCAAAGTAATGTGCTTTATCATGGCGTTGTCACTCACATATGTTATTTCTCCCTGCTCTCCTTTCCCCTCCTTGCTGCCTCCAATCATTCCTCTGTCCACTCTTGGTGACGCCCTCTCTTCCTTCACATACTCCTGCTCTGTCTTTGTGTCATGTGCATTCTGTCACTCGGTTTTTATGCTTCTGTACTGCCTTAAAATCGAGATCACTTTCTGCCCTTCAGAGTAGGTCCCATTCTACCTGCAGCACATGCACACATGCACATAGTGAGTGAGTGTGTGTGTGTATGTATGTATATATATAGATACATATATATATACATACATATGTCTATATACATACATTCGTATGTATGTCTATATACATACATACACATATATCCACAGATGAGAAAAAACATACAGTATTTCTTGGACTGGCTTATTTTGCTTAACACGATGACTTTAAGCTGCATGCATTTTCCTGCAAATGTCATGTTTTGATCTTTCTTTGTGGATGAAGAGAATTGCATACCGTGCCTGTACATTTTCTTACCCTCGATAACGGCTGGTCTTCTAATTTTACAGGATATTGTCCTGTAAAATAATTACACAAACCAGTATCACTTTCATAGTCAAAACAATGCCATTTAATGCTGAAAGAAATGAATGCATGCCCGCTATCCCACTGGCTTGAAAAATAATACAAATTGATTTCTGTCATTTGAGACCCCATGAAAATAGCTTACATTGGATAAATTAGAATCTAGCTCTTTCTAACATACCTGATGTTGAGAGGAAAGAAGAAGAAGAGAAGGAAGACAAGGACAATGACAAAAAGAAGGAGAAGGAGGAAGAGAAGAAGAATTAATTTATATGTTACCCAGAAAGTTAAAACTTGTTCGCAATACCATAGTTGGGAAATAGTTCTCTCTCAAATGAGTATGGTGTCAGCAGGTGCAACCAAACCCTGTTTCATTCTTTCTTTGGGTTATACACAGTATTTCCAGAATGCCATGGAATACATTGCATAAATCACTAAAGCATTAACTACCTGGCAAGCTCTTCAGAGCAACACACTTCAGCCCCGAGATGACAGTCGGGCCATTTGGAGTTCAGTGGTTGACCTAATCTACAGATCTGAGCAAAGAGCGCCTCTTTGCAGCATTGACAAGTGAAAAGAAAGAAAGAAAAGAAAGAAAGAAAGAAAGAAAGAAAGAAAGAAAGAAAGAAAGAAAGAAAGAAAGAAAAAGAAAGATAGATAGAAAAATAGAAAGAAAGAAAAAACTGAGAATTCAGATTCTCACTTCACTAACATCAAGCAAACTTGTTTCAGGAAGTAATTTAGAATAAAAGGCCTGTTCAAAATATAGATATAGCAGGGACGGAGAGATGGCTCAGTATGTAAGGGCACTGACTGCTCTTCCAGAAGACCTGGGTTAAATCCCAGCACCCACCTGGCAGCTCACGACTGTCTATAACTCCAGGATCTGACACTCTCACACAGACATACATGCTGTCAAAACACTAATGCACATAAAATAAAGGTTAATAAATTAAAAATGAATACAGCTAAAGCACCCTCAAATGTCAGATTTACCTGCCTCCTCCTCATCACCTGGAGATTTCGTGACGACAGTGGCCAACGTGTGAGGTATGTGAGTGTTTGTCAAGCGCCATGCTCACATTTATCTGTTATCTTTGACCCAGTCAGACTAGACAAATGGCAACTTAGGTGCCTTTTAAAATGACTGGGGGAGCTGGGTGCAGCACATTTTATTGGGGGTATTGGAGAGTGTAGGGCTCCCCAAGCCACACACCTCTATCTGGGAGCCCGGAGATAAAACTGAACTGAGTTTAGGCTGGGACTTCCCAGCAGCCAGGGGCTTTTTTCTTCATTCTCTGGCTGGGGTGCATGTTCCGGGGTGTCTTACTGTCTGGAAGGTGAAACTATAAGGCTCGTCCTACTGCTGTGCCTGAACTCACTGTCATTCCAGGACATAAGCTAGACACACAACAGTCACTGAGGGTGATGCCAGCCCTAGCATCAAAGCTGGAAGAGTGGGTGTCACTGTTAGTCACAGAAAACAACCTGGTCTTCAAAGGCCAGGAAGGTCTTTTAGGAAGCCAACCAATAGCAGTTTCACTGCCTTCTTGATGTCACCCAACGTAGCAGATTTGCCATGAAGGTCACGGAGGGTGGGATTGCACAGAAGGTAGAAGCACAGTAGGCCGTGCTGATGAGCTTCCCTTTAAACTCTAGGATGACCTTGTCCACATTCATTCCCACTAGTGGAATGATGTTCTCTGTGGCAGCACAGCTGTCTTGCCACAGTTTCCCAGAAGGGCCATATAGGAATCATCTGGGTGGCAATGATTGGATGGACCATGGTCATCAGTTTCTCCAGGATGACAGAGTTTTTATAGGTGACCTTGGCTTGTGGGGCGATGGTCAGTTGGCAGTTCGGGAGGCACTGCTAATAATCCTGAATGAGTTCTCATACTTCTCAGGGTTAATTCCATCACAAACATAGGGCTATCAGCAGAAGGGGCTAAGATGACCACCCTTTTGGCTCGACCCCTCAAGTGGTCCCCAGCCTTCTCCACAGGGGTGAAAATGCTACTAGACCTCACAACATGCACAGCGCCAGCCACACCCCATTTGACATGATGAAGATCTCCTTCTAAATGGAGGTGGTCTCTCCTGATCGTAAGTTTTCTATTCCCCGCTTTGACTGTGCCACAGAACCTGCTATAGGCAGAATCGTAATGCGACATGAAGGCCATGCAGCTGTATTTCACATTCTTTGTATTTCTCTCACTTCCATAAAATGTCCTTTAGTTTGTGACAGTCTATCAAATTCTAAGTAAGTTCTACACTAGCGTTATAACCAGGATGAAAAGGGCAAATCCGTGGGCCTGAATCTGCATTGTCTTGTGACCTAATATATAATTTTGACTAACTTATAACAAAAAACACATTTACATATCTAGGTATCTCTAAGTGGTTGTTTGCCTTGATACAAAGTAGGGAGCCTAAGGGAGGTTTTCATTAATTCTTGACCTTTGCTGGATCATATAGTTCTTGAGGTTGGCCACTAGATGGCAGTCTTCGGTCAACATTGTCACATCTGCTCCGCGACGGGAGTTTTTTCATTCTAACAGGAAACATTTTGCGTGTGCTTGAAGCCAGGTTTCTTCAGAATAAGGACTCCATGTGGTTTGAGTCTTCTTTTCCATGTTGAATACTTACTTTGTCTTCTTCTCCTCCTCCTCTTTCTTCCTAGACCTGGCATGCAGATACTATTTATCAAACAAATTCATTTTTCTCCCCTGCAGCTTTAAGCAAGCGAGGAAGGACCCTTCCTCTTCTTAGGGGAATGAGGTCTGTACCTACAGGGGTCAAAAAGATATAGTACAAGGGTAATGTGTGAGGGGAAGAACGGGGTCAATCAGCTCAGGGGCGTGCTGCCAACTTTGAGACCGACGAGGGAGCGGTATGTACAAGTAAATTCCAGAATTCCTTCTTGCTTGCAAATCCAAATCCTTCAGAATGGGAGCTAGGGTTGGTGGGTGTTGGTGCCGCTGTGCCAAAGACGTGGGCAGTCTCTGAGGAGAATCCAGCAAATGTCTTTTCTGTGCTGAAAACTTCTGGTTTTTCTAGCAAAATCAAAACCGACCGGTGGCAATTAATTCACACAAATTGTCTGCGTGCTGTGTTCCAAGGGCGCCGTATGCCCTCCATATTTGTCTTGAGCCACCCAATTAACATCGCTTGTAATAATTTCCTCTTCATTTTCCCTTTCTACCTTAGATTCTCTCAAAACCATCCATTTCCTTAACTAACGCACTTTAATAACAAAACCTGCATTTCAGGTTCTCCTACTTTACACACCCAGTTAGAAAAAAAGAAAAGAAAGAAAAAATGAGATAACTCTTCTCAGTTTTACCCTGGGCTACACAGCAAATCCTTTGACATAGTCTAAGAATTCTTTCTGGTCAGTTTCACCATCAGTTCAGACTTCCTTAAAGTCCGCTTTTTAGATGGACACGAATATTTGTATGTGGACTGGAACAAAATCATTTCCAATAACTCTGCAGTTGACAGCTCTCCCGGATTAAAACACACTCCTGGGTTATCTATCAGTTGACCTCCTCAGCTGCACTGCGGGAGGAGGGGCGGAGGCGCCGGGAGGATCTGCTTTCTTAGGAGTAAGCAGGAACTTTTCAGCCCTGAACAACAGGAAGCCGGGATGCTGGCTGCTACCACATTAAAACCTAGTTGAGGATTTTATTGTTTGTGGGGTATGGAAATCTTAGCTCTTGAAGTCTAATAAGAATTGGCGAAGATTCACCCGTTTTATTCCTGCTGTGAAAAGCGCCAGGATCGCGCCACAGCCATTGAGAACGCCCCTTGCGTGGCACAGCTGGCTCCTGACCCCTGGAGGCCCCAGGTGGTTTAGGCAAGATTAGTTCAGCTGCGGTTATTTCACAGTCACTGTCTGGATCCGTCTTTCCCACACCGCAGAACCCAAAGGCGGATTCGATGCCTCCGCTTATGTTTCCCAGCCACCAACCAGGCTCCCTTCTTACCCCCCACCCCAAAGAAATAATAAATCTTATTCTCACTGTTTGTAACATTAATGCTTCACCAGGCTTTCTGCGGGATCTGAGAAAAGGCAAGCTGTTTGTATTCATGAGTGTTGCGCAATGAAACGTTAGACAGACACCCATGCTCTTTAAAAGCGGGCCAGCATCCATGTCTACGGTCAGTGCGCGCGTGCTCGATCGTCTTTCGTTCCAACATTCTTACATCTCTCCAACTCATTCTCACTTAATGTTTTTTTTTTTTTTTTTAGCATTCTGTTACTTCGCTTCTGCTCCCAAACCTGCACAGATCCTCAAAAGTACGCTCAGCCCCGTATTAAGCAGTTCCTGGCCTCCAGAGAAGGGAGTTTGGGATATGGACCCTCTGCTTTTCTTACACAGACTTGAGACGACCAAATTGAATTTTACCATTTGGCTCAAGTTTCACCAGGAAATTCCGTGCAGACGGCGTTAAGATTTACTCATCATTTAACAAAGAATAATTGAACATCTGATGATAAAAAAAGGAATGCATTCACTGTTCTGTTTATCACTAACCATGAGAAGGCCTATGTGTCTGTCTGTGTATAGTCCAGTACTCTAATAACCCCTAGGAAGGAAAAGTGTGTACTGACTTGAGAATCTATGACCCTGGAAAAGTTAGTTGACTTGGCTGCCAGAACAGAATGCCACACAGTGGGTGGCCTAAATTACACGCATGCACTTTTTCTCTCTTTCTAGAGGCTGATGCGGCCTGCCAGTAGAGCCAAGTTCCCGTGAGAGCTGAAATCCCGTTTCTTAATCTACTAAACTTTTCAGATGGGAGCCTGTATTTCTGAGCAGTCATGTCTCTGGGTGCTTCTTAAGTCAGGGAGTGAGCCTCAGGTATTCACAGAGCGTTTTCAGATTGCTAAAAGGCCCACAGGGAGGCCCGATAATGTTTCGTGCAGGGGTGGTTTAGTGGTTTCAGGAAAGCAAGCTACAGCCCTCGGGACTGTTTGCTAAAGGCTTGCTCTGTAGCTTGTTTGTAGTAGTTTCAGCAGAGCCAACCGTTGAGCACACTGCCTTCACGTATCTTTTATAGCACATCGTGTTCATAGTACCAGTGTACCTAGTTTCTCTATTTTCCCCTGGTCGGCGTCTATTCCTCACAGCCTGTGGGATCTCCTCCTTTTCCTGCACACAGTGCTGTGACTTCCCGGCAGCTGCCACCTTAGCTGATTTTACTAGACAGCATTTCCTCTGGATCCCCTAAGCACTCGATTGCAGGATTGCAGCTTTGCCTCCCACATGCGACAGCCCATACAACAGCTGGGCTGATGTGTGACCAGGAAGTGCCATCATTATCCTTGAAACCCGTTCTGAACAATAAATGTCAAGAGGAGGATACAGTTAACTTCGTGCTGAATGTGGTTTGATGTGTTTGATAGGATCCAAAGCAGACAGCTCAGCAACCTTATCTTGAAACACGTCAGAATCCAAGGGGAGTGTGCTCATAAGATCTTCGGTGCTTTTCTAGGTGTAGATATAACTGCATAGCTCAGAGAGCTATCTGTATGATTGAGCTTGCTGTTTATATCTGACAGTATACTGCTGTCCATACACTAAATTGCTCCAGAGTGAGAGAGAGTGTTACATAAACATAAACAAAAATGTATCATGTAAAGGAATAAAGAAGGAGCCCCACACTTTAAAGTTTTTGAATGCATACCTTTAATTTTTATGTGTTCATTTGTTTGTCTGTTTTTAAGTTGAAGCAACACTCTGACCATAGCTGTCACCATGCTGGGTAATGCAGCTCAGGGCATCTCCCATCCTGTTGTAAGGGGCTGGGGCTTAGCGCACAGCAGCTGGCTGAAGGTCAGCTCCCTAACAAACAGCAGAATGGTGTCCACACAGCCTTATCCTTGTGGCTGGCCTCTGAACGCTCTATTGCACAATGAGTGGATCCCTGTTTATTTTCCCAGTCATAAACCCTGCTTAAATTTCCATAAATGGTAATTTAATTTTTCCCCTTCTCTGGACTGTAAATTTGTATAATTAAATTTTTATGGGCTCTTGCACGACTGGTGATATTTATAATGGATTTATTTTTCAAAACCATGATGTTCAATGAATCCTGTAATCTAGACATACCTCCCCAAGATACCGAAGACCTCCCGGCTGGTCTTTTTCGTTTGACTAAAATTCTGTTCACCAAACGCATGAGGTATCTCGTAGGTCTGTGCTAGCAATGCTTCACAGAGAGTGGGGTTTACAGCACAGCAGCATTGCCTTGAAGTTCCAGCTACCCGAAGTTTCAAGCTAAGCTCTTCTTGACCACATTGAGGGCAGAACGGAGGAATCTACTTGTTCAGAGACAACCAACTTCCCGAGCACCAAGCCCTATGGGCCACTCCAGATCCAAATTTCCCCTTTAATCAAAATATCCTCCATATTGAAATAAGGCTCATGCCATTATATTACTTTAACTTGATCACCTCTCTAAATACCATCCCTTTTTCCATGTAAACAAAGCTACTCAATAAGAGTTAATGTCTTTGTGTAGTTTGGAGTGACCCACACAGTCCAACCCTAGTGTCAGCTTCTAAGCCACAGCAGCAGATTGAGGCAGAGCTGATGCTACACCCGGACCACCCTGGCATAAGGCTGGTGGAAGTGCTCTTTCTGCAGAATGGCGAGCTGGACCAACAGGCTTCTTCTCAGAGACATCCTAGGTAATACAGTAATTCTACTTAAGTGGTACTGATAGCATGCACTTAACGGATTCCCTCACTGAAGTAAACCCAGAGCTTCACAGAAAGATGGGTTCGTCTTGCCGTTTCTACAAGTCTGTCACCCTGTAAATGTGACTTCTTTAAGAAGGACCAGTTTGTGGGGCCCAAGTGAAAGGACCCACTCAGTATCCTTCCATTTCCCTAGATTTTGAGATGTCTGTTTGCCCTATACCCACAATGACAAGCCCGCTGTCATCTCCATCTTTTTCATGTATCTCAGATGTCCAGAGAGACTGATAGCCCTGTGGCTTAGGGAGTTGCTTGCAGGTCTGAAGATGCTTCACCAGTGCCGCTGCTTCTGAGAGTCCACAGGCTGACTCTGGCTTCTGTCAATTCACTGGCACTGGTCAGCAGCAAAGTTTCCTTATGTTATCTGAACTGCTTTCACGGCGCACCTAAGACAGACATCCTGGAGGAGAGTTTGTCTCACAGATGCACAGAAGCCTAGAAGGGAGTCACAGGGAGTTGCAGGAGATGGACCAGCTTTGCGCCCAACCATAGACCCCCTTTTAGTCATTAGGCACTCCATTCCAGGCTGTAAGGATCTATGTTCCTCCTGGACCATGTGTCCAGCATTTTAGTTCATCCTTGTGGTTTTTTCACTGATAGAGTTAGGTGAAAGATTTAAAATGCCGTCTCGGGTTGGGCTGTAGTTTTGTGGTAAAGTCCTTGCCAAGTGTGTGCAATCTCCAGCATCACAGAAAGGAAAATAAAACAATAAAAATCACAATTACTTATCAAGACACTGTTTTGTGTGCACATCTATGTCTGTGTGGTTGTATGCACATGTGTGTTGGGGTGGGTATTTGTGAATGAGTGATGAGTGAGCATGTGCCTACTTGTGCATGTGTGGAAGGCAGAGGTCAACCCAGAACTTATGAATCCAGCTCAGCTGGCGGGCCAGAATGCTCCAAGAATCTTTGTCTTTGCCTTTGCCTCCAGCCCTGGGATGACAAGAAGACAATGCCATGCTCAGATTGTATGTGGGTTCTGCGACTCCAAACTTAGGCCTCATGCTCACATGGGAGGCACATTTCTGATTGAGCCATCCCTCCCATCTGTTTTAAAGCCTTGGGAATGTCTTGCTTTACTCTATGTTTTATTTGAAGGTTTCACAGGAAAGCATGCTGCTTTGAAGGACATTTTTCTTTTTTTAACAGAAAAGGGCAGGGAGAGTGTTGAACAGTGCAAACACTGAAAAATGACATAATTGAAACGGACATTTGTAGGTCAGTGGAACATAAACCCTGAGGGAAAAACAGACCAAGCTGTGTGAACAGGGAGGAGGGCGGGTAGCCAGGGGGGCAGGGAGGCAAAGAGGTAGAGGGTACAGGAGGCAAGAGGTAGAGGTTAAGTGGGAAGGGGGCTAAGAGCAGGAGGCAAAGGGCTAAGAGAAGCAGGGCAAAAGGACAGGCCTAGGGGACAGAGGTAGGGGGCAGAGGGACAAGGGAGAGGGGTAAGGCACAGGGGGGTAAAGGCCAGGGGTAGGAGCCAAGGGGACAGGGGACAGGAATAGTGAGCAGAGGTGTAGGAGGCTGGGAGGTAGCTTCCTACTGGCTTCAGGAAGCAGGGAGATTTGTGTGTTTTACTTGTCCCGGATCGCAGTTGGTGTCTTATTAATGAGGTTGTACTGTTGTCTCTCCTTAAAGAATGGCTAGTAGAAATACATCTACATATGGTTCCCACCTACAATTTTGTTTTTGTTTTTGTTTATTTGTTTGTTTTTTGTTTTGCCTTGGTCTGACTCATGCCCTTTCTTCCAAGGCTTGTTCCTTCGGGAACAACAACAAAAAATGAAGCATCCTGAAAATGAAGAGGGAGGTAAGGGTGGAGCTTATTGAGACTCCTCAGAGAAAGCTAGACCCTATGTGTGTGTATGTGTGTGTGTGAGAGTGTCTTTGTGTGTGTGTTCATGTGTGTGTGTCTTTGTGTGTATGTTTGTGTGTGTTCATGTGTATCTGTGTGTGTGTGTGTGTGTACCTGTCTGTTGTATACATATGTGTCTGGAAGCATGGGCCATCCCTAAGATCTATACACTGTGTGTGTGTGTGTACCTGTCTGTTGTATACATATGTGTCTGGAAGCATGGGCCATCCCTAAGATCTATACACTGGCAGAAACCCTAAGATCTATAGTGCCCTGCACTACTGAGTTGTTTTATGTTCTGAGATTCATGATGGCCCCTGGGATAGGGATTAAATTCAATCACCATCAAACCTCTAAAGAGACATTTTACATTTTTGATTGTTCTCTGTCCTTGCTGATTCATCTCTGAATCCTTATGAAAAAGAGAGGGGGCTGGTCTTGAAATATCCTTTTCTGATACTCGCTAATTAGACAGATGTTAACCAGAAGACATAGCTGCTCTATCTGTTGGAGTGAAATGAACAGTTCCTGTGGTTAATTGTGGGACTAGAACTGCCCTTGGCCATAAAAGGTACTTGGAATGCATCTTCAAAGACCATTCCTTCCTTCTAGGTAATAAGCCATCAAGAATGAATCTTCACTCCTTAAAAAGCCAGGTGTCCTGGCTCAGCCATGCCGTCAGCTGACCTAAGTCAATATGATTGGCAACGTATTTGAATCCTTTCTGCTAGGCATTTGTAACTGCTAGTGAGAGCTAACGAGCTGAGGCTTAAGACTTTCCCTAATAACTTCAACACCCGGTTACCATGAAGACGAGTCTCAGGTTAATTTCTGAATCACAGAATTATTATTGTCAGAAACATAAATTATAAAGACCAGTCATCTCCATTTGGGGGTTCAGGCGCCATTTAAAGTTTCAATTAAGGAAAAGCATCCCGTGTCAACTATCTTTCATTTACTCTGACAAGGTTTCCAGTATTCAGCACCAGGCTTGGGATAGGACTCAGGCAGTGTTTTCTAAGCCATGCTGCCCCTGAGTTCATCACTTCCATGGAACCCTCTGCCCTTGCAGGGTTGACCGGGAAGCCTCAGACACCCCAGAATCTGTCATTAGAGCTTCCTCCCACAGCCAGCGGCCACCTGGTGAGCTCATTTGCTGCTCTGTCTGTGTCTCCTTGGCAGCATCTGTCTTTACTGGGAAACCTGCATCCCCTGTTATCTCCCACAGCTCTGTAAATGTCACTGCCATTCTCTCAGCACGGGAGCTTGAATAAGGCTGCCTCCTCCGACTCCATGCCCAAGTCCGAGTTCAGCTGATCAGTGTGCTTTCTTCATGCTGGTTCCTTGGGCTTCTGCTACCCAGACATCACTGCACGTCAATCACGCTTGTGTTTTGTCTATCAAACCCCTTCACCTGCTTGTTCAGCGCCCACTGCCTCTCCCTGCTTGTTAGTCTCATCCTGCTATCCAATCTCTATGCCACATATGGACTATTGGTTCTCACCCCCAAATATGTCACATCCATTGGATATCTGTGTTATTTCCTCCCGGTGTATAGAAGCATGTATGTGCCGTGTGCACACACATGGCCTTAGTTTTACTAGTGCATACATATTTCAATATGACATTTTATATATGTGTATCATTTATTTTAATTATGTTGGTGCCCTGTTGCACTTGCTCACCCACCCTCACTCCTTCTTATCTCCTTCCCTCCCCCACCCCCGCCAACTATTTCCCACAGAGCACTTGGCCAGTGTTTCAACTACACACAGGTACAATTAATACAAATAAATAAACAAACTGATATTATCTTATTTTATTCTGGGTTTTTGAGGTGGGGCCCAGGCTATCCGGAAACTTGCCGTCCCCCCACGTCAACACTGTGAGACTGAGGCAGCTGTCATGACTTGGTGTGGCTCCCGACTTCTCAGGTAGCGCATCTGAACCTCAATTGGTCGAATAATGCTTACCAGATTACGGCCCATCCTTCACCAACCTTAGCAGTTTTTCTGTCCACTTGCTTTCCGGGTATAATCCTGTGAGACAGATTTCATATATTAGACACTGTGTCTTGAAACTACATGTCATGTCTTGTATAGACTACTGTGTGGAAATACTTTGGCTATAGAGCTATATTTCTCAGAATGCTCAGGGAACACTTTCTCACACCACAGCATCCTCGGGGGAGACTTTATCTTCATACCACATGGAAAGCGGATATAATCCTCTGCATTAGCCTGTTTTCTGTTGTAAGATAATACAGTAGATAAGTTATAAAGAAAGAGGATATATTTTGACTCAACTTTTTAGTTCAAGAGCAAGAAGCCCTGTTTAACAATGACCTACTTGTGGGCAGAGTCCCAGGGTGTCCAGAGATGAGAGTGAGCATGTCAGTGAACTCTCCCTCCACTTACGAACCCACCAGCACTCAGTCATGGACACCCGATCCTAATGACCTTATCCATCCCTAATATCTCTCACATCGCATCCTGGCAGCACACTCAAACCATATCCAAATAGTATCATTCCTGTTCTGTGGGAAGAGAATACGATTGTTGAAGCTAGGGGCATACGTGGGTTGCCTGGGGGTCTTCCAAAGATCAAGTGACAGAAACAGAGCTCAAATTCAAGTAGTATGATTCTCAGTCCAGCGCCGGCCTCTCCCTCCTGAAGCTTTTAGATCGGGGGCAGGAATTCCCTTTTTCATTGTTTATATTTGAACATTTAATTTTGTAAGTTGTGGAGATTGACCTACGATTGACTGCAATTGAGAAAGGACTCTTAAAATATTATGGAAATAAATCAAGCCAATACTACAATGCTAATAACATAAAAGACTGTTTTGAGGCATACCTGTATAGGTATGTGGCGGGGGGGGGGACGGTCTTGTACTTGGCCTTCCCTCCGGTTCCTCTCTTTCTACAATGTCTGCATTCTGAAACACAGAATCCTGAGGTTGAAGGAAGCACCCAATGCCGTCTGCTTGAAGGAGCCAGAATTCCCCCGACGGGTTCTCCGAGGTGGCTTTGTGCTGATCTGAACACTGTGCACCCCCTCCCACTATTACAGTCATTGCTTTTTAGCCTTTGGCCGAGATCAAGTGGAGTGTTTGTTCCTGTGGCTTTTAATAATTGATGTGTTCTCCATCCAAGGACAACGTATTTAGACCGTGTGTGCCTTACAAAGAATGAAGCTCCATTTAACGGAGACTTTTAAAATACGAGCTGTGCTTGAATTCTCTTGGATACTATTCTTCTTTTGACATTGTTTCCTCCAAAATGCCACAGTGGATCATTCTCTGATATACAGGGTGAAATGCCCCAAGTCTGAGCCTGTACTCCAGAAGTATTCCTTCCAAGGAGCTGGGGCCTTTTCACAGAGTACTAATACTGCTTACTTGTTCCCCACCCCCTCCCCATACTCAATCAGGGTTAGCCCGGGCGAACCATGAGGGCATGCAATGAGAATAAAATCAACAGAGGAAATGGCAGATCTCACCTGCCTGGGGTTCACATGAAGTATAATCTTCCATGATATATGACAAATTTTCCTATCAGCTTCACGAGCTTCCTACCATGAATTTCATATTAGGCTCAGTTAAAAGGCAAATATAGAAAGACAGTGAGAGGATGGGGAAGGCAGAAGGTTAAAAGAAAAAAAAAATAAGGACAAAGAGAGGAAGAGGAAAGAGAAAAAGCAACGTCAGTGGCTCCGTAGGTTGTGAGGTGAGTGAGCTGCCTGCAGCTCAGGCGCTTTAGTCACACATCCTGTTATTCTCTTCGGGCATCAGGACATTTCGCCACCCTTTGAAATTTCCAAACACACTACAATGCTTTTGCAGTAATCTTTCTTTTACTGGGAAATGGCTTATCCACGTTTCTTTTCAATCCTTGAGGCCATTTTCTTGTTTTCTGTTTCATTTTTCACGCATAATCCTGAAGACTGAAATGGATAAATTCATGAATTTAGTTTTTCGAATTGAATTTTCATGGCAAAGTTAACTATGGGCCAATCACCAAGAATTAAAAATAAATAAATAGATAGATAAATAAGGTGTGGCTTCTTTCTCCTCAAAACTAAAATGTGACATTGCTGAATGTTTCCATTATTATTTTGTTGTATCTGAAGGTACATATTTATAAGCTTTAGTTTTCCAGGGCTCTGTTTTATTTCGGCTCTAAGTTAAGCCTACTTGCTGCCCCTTGCAAGTTGCCGTGTCTTTGTCTTTGATGAGCACCGAGATACACTGCGCTCTTAGATTCTTCGAGAACTGTGTGGGGCTTCCTGTGTCTCTGTCACTGGTCTGCAGTAGAGCAGAGGGAATGGTGTCACTTCCTCTCCCCATACCCTCTCTCCCTCCTTCTACCTTCTACCTCCTTCTACCTTCTACCTCCTGCTACTTCATTTCAAAGGGCCATACTGCCTAGCCATCACATTAGCTCAGGGCATACAGTTTGCTTTATGAGAGCCGAAGTTCTGGGTATACAGAGCCCAGGGTAACCTCACCGATTCTTGGTGAAGCTGAGCCTGGATCTAACTCTGTTCCTAGAAGAACTGATCCCTCACTTCTGCCTTGCAGAGGTAGCCCCTAAATAAAAAAATCTTTCACAGAGCCAAGGCTAATAGAGTTAAATTAAGGGTTCATTCTTATCCTAAAATAAAATGAAGTATATAGAGGTATGATTTGTATTTACATTGTAAATGAATTTTCACCTGCACAAAAGTTAAAATGTAATGACTAATTAAGTACACTATTCAAAGTACGACTTCAGGGAAACCAATAAAATTGCGATAATTTCAAGTCATGTTTATTTTCATCCAGTAGAAGCCAGAAATCTTGAATCTTAGCACAACAAGAAACACAGATACCATAAAGCATATCACTTACACGGCAGAGTACAGAATTTACTCTGACTCAGTGCTCTGATAGCTTCTCCTGGGAACACAGAATGACCCCACATTTTCATGGCCACACAGCCTGATCTACCACGCTGTGGCATAGGTAGACAGCAGTATTCATAAATGAACCAATCGCTAGCTCCTCTGTGCTGTCCACCACTGGCTCTTTTTCCTGAGCACAAGATTTCTGCTCATTTTCTTCCTGGAAATGATTGTCACTACATGAAACAAACGTCATTCCCATTCCCGGAAGAGTCTCCATCGAGTGAGGATTCTCAGTCTGGTATCCTTTCTCCCATCAACACCTCTGTTCCCTTCAAGAAAACTATTATCTGAATCAAGCAAATCCTGATTTCAGAGCACACTGACTGCCTTACATGAAATAAGATTTTTTATAGAAATTATATACACACATATGTATGTGTGTGTATATATATGTATATTGCACATGTAAACACATTTATGTTCTATTTCAAATTTTCTCTTTTTAAAAGTCTGGGAAATATAAGACCTGGAGAGGACAGGAACTCCACAAGGAGAGCAACAGAACCAAAAAATCTGGGCTCAGGGTTTTTTTCTGAAACTGATACTCCAACCAAGGACTATGTATGGAGATAACCTAGAACCCCTGCACAGATGTAGCCCATGGCAGTTCAGTGTCCAAGTAGGTTCCATAGTAATGGGAACAGGGACTGTCTCTGACATGAACTGATTGGCCTGCTCTCTGATCATCTCCCCCTGAGGGGGGAGCAGCCTTACCAGGCCACAGAGGAAGACAATGCAGCCACTCCTGATGAGACCTGATAGATTAGGATCAGAAGAAAGGAGAGGAAGACCTCCCCTATCAGGGGACTTGAGGAGGGATATGCGTGGAGAAGGGGAAGGGAGGGTGGGACTGGGAGGGGAAGAGGGAGGGGTTTATGGGGGATACAAAGTGAATAAAGTGTAATTAATAAAAAATGAAAATAAAATATTTTTTAAAAGTCATTTTCTTACCTCTAATAAGTTTCTAATAAATGAGCTTTCTCACCCTCCTTTACCTTTATAATAAGTTATTAAAAATGAACCTTCACCTTACTTTTCTAGCCGTAAGCAACAAAGGATACAGCGTCTACTCTGACGGTTGAAGCTTCATTTGTGAATCCCCTCCACAGTAAAGCTGCTCCTATCACTGTCCATCTAACTTTTTCCGGGAGCTCCCAAAGACAGCTCAAAGTGCCAAGTTCAGCGATGGAGGGACTTTTGCTCTCCCACCAGACCCAACAGCTAGCTAGATTCCCCAAGGCTTAGTAGATTATGGTGCTACCCAGACACTCCCATCCTCCCCACCCCATCTCACCCCAGCACAGCACTGTGCTTCCATTGTGTATCTGCTCCAATAAGCATAGGTTTCTTCTTTTTCTCCCTGGACCTGGGCTGGATTTTATTCAATGTCACTCTACTTTAAGCTCTGTGCTCCCCCCATGTCCCAGAAAGTGTTCAAATCACAGCTGCTGCATTCTCTGCAGGATGGCCTTTCTCTTCGGTCACCTAAAACTTTGTTCCTGGGGTAAGCTCCATTTGCCTGGTTCATTTCTCTGCACGTGGAGTGTTTTCCGGAAAGAAACACTAAACCTGAAGATGGCCAGTTAGCAGACCTTTTCAAAGCCCGTTCTTCAAACAGTCTGTTAATCTTTTCTTTTTCATTAAAGCATGGAGCATTCTTAAGCATTGTTTTAAAATTCTCAAATCCTTCTCAAAGGAGCTTCTGCTTCATTCTTTTTCAATTGCTGTACGTGTTGTCTTTTCTACATAGCTGGTTGTTAAGGGTGAATGTCTGGCTGTCCATTGCCACCCTTGAACATTTAACTCATCCTGTATTTCTCTTAACTGTCATGGTTTGTTTCATATCCTAATTTAATCGGTTAGTATCATTTCAAGCTTTGGGCTTGGACATGATGCATATTGAAGACAAATCTTTAATATTTTTAACCATTAAATCAGGCAGGTTATTTACCTGCCCAAACACACAGCTTTTCCGTATCTGGCAGAGTAGCTTCTTGGGTCTCTTAATGAAAAGTCTGCATAAAGAAGGTGTGTGTATATAACGCACGAACTGAAATTGGACTTGAAACTCATACATCACTGAATATGAACTTTAATTGTGAACTGATACCTTTCTCTTTACTTCAAACCTGTCATTAAAAATAGACTATATAAAAATACTTATAGAATTTGAAGAATCCATAGGTATAATCTGGTTCAACGACCTAGTCATATCCATCAATCAACCCACTTGTCCATTTCCATGTAAGTCCTCTATCATTTCATTCTGTAGAGTACACAGCTGATGTAAACATGAAGCATAGATAGGTAACTCACAAACCTATTCTTGTGATACGAATGACAGAAGAGTTAGTCAAAGGGATACAGTGTCAGTCCTATGTTTAAGAGGTAAATAATTACTAGTGCAAGTGACATTGAAGAATGAACAAAAAAATTCAACAGAGCGAGAGAGAGACTGATTGGGTAGATGAGGTGACATCCTTCAAAGGACAGGGAGACGGATTTTTTTATTTAAGCCAGAGGAATAAGAGAATACTTTTCTGTGTGTAATAAATGATTTTATTATTAAAGTATATAACTTGTGTAAATCTATATAAGGCCAGGCCAATTAATCTCATCCACTGGTTTTCTTTCTTTTTTAAAAAAAAACAGGTTTGATTATACTTTTGCTTATATAGATAAGTAGGGGGAAATGTCGGAAAGGGAGATCAATGCCTCTTTACTTGGGTTTTGTTTGCCTGTTGGAAGACTGTGATCCAAAGCTAACTCACCCTCTCACCAAGCCTGTGTTTCACTAGACACAAAGCCGCAGGCTTTGGTCCACTCACAGGCCAGTTGTGACTCACAGTCTGAACATGAGGAAATGTTCATTTGCTTTTTCCTAGTCATGGCAATGAGACCTTTTCTGTTGTTGCTGAAAGGACTGTTCTCACCTAAAGTGCCTGTTGAGAAGGTTATTTTCTGCCACAGGCAAGGAGCAGAATGTCACAACCCAATTCCAAGCGCTCCCTCACTGTTCTGTTAGCCTGGGGAAGCTGAGGTTTCACAGCGGCCTGGAACACACAGGCTTCATGCACTGTACATTAGCTCTGTTAATTAGCTGTTTCAGGATTCTTAATGCCCCGTGGCTTTGGAAACACTTGTTAACCCACAGAGGGAGGAGACAAGCTGGAAGACAATTGGATTCCAGCCTGAATGTATTATAACTCATTTCAATAACACCTGATCTTTCCAAATCCATGTTCAGGATCTGTTGAAAATTACAGTTGACTTAAGTTGTTCTCAGCGATGCATCCAGGAGATTGCAATTGAAGGCTTCTGGAAGCCGCAGAAACAGGAGAGCAATAGAAAAGAACTGATTAGTGGAACTTTCTGAACACGCATGTGCCATTTTCCATGGGTGGAAAATGGATGTTAGGATTGGGGAAGAGAGAAGCCAGCTGGTGTGCAAAGGTCAGGCGTGGTACCCGGAAGTCTACATTTCTGTCTTAACAAAACCATCTCCCCACCACCACACACTGCAATCAGTGCACAAAGCTGGCATTCAACAGACTCTTAATTCTTCTGAGTGCACTTCTCATGACATAACCTGACCAACCACAGAAAACCTAATGAAGAAAACAACCGTTGTCATTGGCAACAGTGCAGGAATTGCATCACTAGTAAACCACACACTTTATGCCCCAGAGCAGGCTGGAGCACACAGCAGTGTTCTTGGGCTGTGAATAGGATTAAAACATTTTAAACGCATGCATAGAAGCATAGCGAAACTCGTGATTTTGTATCTGGTATTGAAATACAATTACTGTACCCTAAAACCTCCAAATAGAAAGGGACTCTATAGGAATGCCTGCATCAAATTTAAGAACACACGCCTGATCTAATCACGCTCCCATTTTTCTCATCACACCCACTGCAAACTAATTCGTTTCAAAATAACACTTAAAACAGCCATTTTATATTTATGTTTATATTTATAGTCTGCTGACAGAATATGAAGAATGACTCTACTTTTTCATATCCGTCTTCTGGAATAATACCAAAAAGTAAAGGGAGGGTCTCAGCAGCTCATTGCTCTTGACTGCTGTGCTATGGGTCACTCTCTGAGTACTCTCAGACATCAGTGATTCAATCCCCTATATTTTTTTTTCACACCATACATACATTCCTAGAAGTTACTAAGTGCTCCGTGAATGTCTGTTGGCTGAATCAGGGGACCGCTGAATACACTGCTCATCTTTTTTAGGAATAGTCTAGTAAGACTTTTACTATAAAGAACTATCCAGTAGTCACATATGAAAGCTACGTTTATTTAAACACCAGAAAGACAATCACTCCCCGCCACATTTTCATTGGAACATGGATTACAACTAATTTGTAGTCCATTCAGAGACGATTTATTTACTATGCTTCCACAGTAAACAAAAAGTTTCAAAATGGGGTGTACCTTTTAATGCAGTCTGAAAAAGACTTAAACTGGGTGCCATAAGATTAATTTGCATGTTTTAAAACTCATTTCCCTTTTATTTTTTGACAGTTCCACCTTCATATAGTGTATTGCGGCTACAATCACCCCCGCTACACCCTCTTGCCCCCCTCACCCCCTGAGCCCTTTCATCTTCCCAATTATTTTCTCTTTCTCATTTTCAGTGCTTTTCTTGTTAACACACTGAATTTGGTAGTGAGGGATTGATGGTTTGAGCATGGACAGGGCTATTTACTAGATCACTGCCAACTAAAAGAAGAAAAGGATGACCCCTGTCCTGATGATCGACTTAAAATGTTTTTTTTTTCATAAGGTTCACTGCTTTAAAATAAATTCCCCAAATACTGCTTCACTCTTTCATTAATAGTAACGCAGAAGATGTTTTAAAGTACGAACATTAAGGCTAATTAACTTAACAAATGTTAAGCTAATTAAGTGAACACTCCTTCTGTCCTGTTCTTTCGGAGCATGTTCCAGCCTGCTGTTCCTTGCCCTTCCTTACAACCTACTGTCAGGACCTGTACAATCTGCCTTTTGGCTCTTTAACCTCAACCTGAAGGAACTGAGCGGAAGCTGAACCTTTGGCATACTTAGGATAGCACGCCTGTGATTTCCCTTCCTCCCGTGCTTCATCCACAAGCGCCTAAAAAGAACTTTGGTTTTACAAGTGCAGATGCCAGAACCCCCACAAACCTTGATTGATTGTTTGGTTTTTAACTTGAAATTGCTTTTGGAAATCTCAAACATGTGTTTCTTCGCTCTCTGGAGGGACGTAAGTTTTACAATTTGGAGTCTGTGTGGGTCTTAATTTTCAAGTCCTGTAACTGTAGGAAGACACCCCTTCTCTGCAGTGTCTTCATCTAAAGACAGCACGTGTTTCCAGAGTCTAAAAGCTGACTGTAATCTGCGTACGCCAGTGTCTACTCAGAGGACTTCTCATTTAACCGTATATGTATTGAGTACTCAGTAAGGCTGAGTGTAAACCTAGACCTGGCCATTCCCTCTTCAAAAGCAGAACAGGACCCTAAGAGACAACTTAGCAATGCACATAGTATAAAAAACAAACATAGAAACTATAAAGCAGCAGCTTTAGGGAAACCATGGAAAGAGTAGCTCCTCACGTTAGCAGCTCTCCCAACGCCCAGTAAGCAGTGATGTTTTAGAATTGACTGAACACTACCGACCTAACAGGTACCTATTTTCAAATGTTCTGGTATTGGGCAAGCTAGTACAACAACCAGTGATTTTTAAATTAAATTATGTGCACATTCAGGTAAGCAAATTATTTTCAGCAGACACCATGCAAAACAACCCTGAACTTGTCACTTTCTTACTGTTTACTATCCATATCTTGAGGCCGCTTCCCAGTTGCACCTATTCATGAAACGTGGCACAGAGATGCCACTATCAGGTATCACTTCCTAGCATGTGACCATCACCAATACCATGTCACCATCTTTAAATTGTAGGGGTACTGTTTGTACCGTAAATACCCACATGCACAGGAAGCCAGGAGCTGCATTCTGTTTTGTTGGTTGCACAGACTTAGAAAACTGACACAAACATGTTTCCAATGCAACCTGCCATCTATTTAATCTCGGTAGCTAGTAAGCTATAAAAAGTACAAAAACTGAGGAAATGGGTTCTTGGAGTTTTAAGACATGCCACAAAGACTTTCCTTGGCCAGTGACAAAAAAGTAGAGTAACAACCTATTTATTTGGCTGTCTCAGTTTTCTCTTAGGAACACAAACCCAAAGGACAAACAGCAGTCCTTGGGACCCCCACTCCCTTCAATGCTAACTTTGGCTCGTGTCCCTCTGTGGCCACCTTCCTGCCTGGCTATTTCAGAAAACAAAGCTAGAGACTTGTTGGCTCATCTCAGGCTCTAGAACAAGGAAGGCAGTCAGGACTAGACTTCTGACCAAGTGTTTTTAATCATATAAGACAATTGTGAAGGAGAAGTATGCCTTCATTCAGGTCATTCAGGCCTCATCTAGAAACCATTGATTCTTCTCAAGGAAAGCATTACACACACACACACACACACACACACACACACACACACACACAAGAATGGCAGAGTTCAGGTCAGGCACAATGTCTTGTGTACTTCTGTGTAAACGAAGGTGTAGGTCACAAGGATAAATTCTCACAACACTATCTTTCTCACAGCAAGAGTGATTTAAACACACAGTTTACTATAGTGCCTGAACATTACAGAGAGAAAAAAAAAGTTAGTGTCTTTCCATTTTCCAGTGCCTTTCCATTTTCCGGTGCCTTCTCTAATGTGCAGGAGCCGCCACAGAAGAGACACCACAGGGAAATGCTTGGTCATGTGAAATTGCTGAAGAGTGAAAACCCGAACACAGCCTTGGAAGCACTGGGAAATGTAGCTGGAGTTTTCACTGTAGTTGTTGATACTTTACTTAATTCCTTCTACCCTAAGAAAAATGGAGGATATTCTTGCAGGACAGAAAGGATTTGGCATGAGTACAGGAAGATGGATAAGGCTGGTGAAGAGAAAAAAATGTGGGAACTCCAGGACTGCTGTTGGGAGCACCTGCAGAATCTTAAAAAAATTTTCAACTTTTATTAGCAACCTGACTTCCAACTGCCTTAAAAAAATATCTACAATATATGACCGATGATTCACAAGGTTGTTCATTGTGTTAGAGTGAAAACTAGGAAATCAGAATGCCCTTCCAATGGCTGAGGGCTACAGTCTAGACTAGCATAGATCAGCTAAAAATAGCAAAGGAGACCTTTGCTGAAGAACAAAATGAAGTTGCCAAAGGTCCCTGACATATGACACCACAGCTTTTAGGGAAGACTCCAAAAACATTTCTTCATAAGCACATAATTATTCATGACAGCACACAGCCTTATTCACTGTTAAATAATATAGCCACCAGCCACATAAGCCCATTTAAGTCTAAACCAATACAATCAGGTAAAACCTAAAATTCATTTCCTTAGTATAATGGCTCAATTTTTATGCTAATTTGAGTTCACTGTGGCTAGGTCCCCCAACATTGGAAAAGGAAATCAATTCTGAAAGGGTAACCATCACCAGGCTACCTATTTGGAGGGCCGAGTTTGAGAACTGGTGAGCCATAGGACTTCAGATTTCTCTGAACATTTAGATTTCCTCACAGTGGAGATAAAGTATGTTATGTGGCTAATTTAATGATGGATTCATTGTAGGCTTTGGAAAACCATCCATTTTCAGTTGATAGGTCAGTGTGAGTTGATTTGGGCACACTGTCTTCGTGTGGTTAGCTGAAGGTAAACACAGATAATACAAAAATAAATGATACCCAGCCATTTTTCTAGGACCCCCCTAATGAATACTTACTGTTTTCCAGGCACAGTCAAGGGTCCTAGACAAATGCTGCCTATACAGAGATAGTCAACTGGGTGTAGCAAGGTCATTTCTCTGCCATACATTGCTTTTCCCTGGTAACTGATTAAATAATTGCTGGTTGGCTTTATATACTTAAAGATTATAAATCATAATTGCTAGGTGTAGTGAAATATATATCCTTATATGATTAGTAAGGAGGTATTTATATCTACTTTGTTAGGATTTACACTATTAATTTCAAAAAGGCACTGCTGTCTATAGCTCTGCAGCACAGCATTTCCTGGTATATACAAAGCCTCAGTTCAGACTCCGATGCTACAAAAGCATAATAACTATTTCAGAAGAAGGTCAGATTGCTACACATAATGTAGCAATCATTTGAGCATTTCCGGGTCAGAATAACTTCTTTTATAGCACCAGAAAACAACAACAACAACAACAACAAACATATGGCCATTTTTATAGTTACCCAGAGACTGACTATTAGACAAGTATTGGGAGCTTGATGGAGGCATCCTTTCTGGATTAATTCGTAGGGGCTTAATGACTGGTGATTTTATTGGTAGCTGTCTTTGGCAGTGCCTCACATTACAAAGGAACAGTGCGCATTCAGCTGACTCTGACATTGAAAACTGCCTCTTAAAGAATGGAATTTTCTTCTTTTTTTTTTTTAATAGAATATATGTGCTTGTTAAGAACAAAAGGTTTGTGGGTTTTTTTTATATAATTGTATTTTTTTTTTCCTAATTATTCCTGCTGCTGGGATGAAATACCCTGACCAATACAACCTAAGGGAGAAAGGGCTTATTTTGGCTCACAGGTCAAGGGGATAGTCTATCATGGCAAAGGAGTCATGGCAAGAAGAGCTTGAGACAGCTGGTCATTTGTGTCTATGGCCACAGTCAAGAGGCAGAGACCAGTGAATGCTAGTGACCAGCTCACCTCCCCTTTCTATGGTCCATGATTCCAGAGCCACCAATTTAGGATGAATCTTTCTACCTCAGATTAACCTAATCCAGAAAAATTCCTCACTGACATAATCAAATAACCCCTCCCAGGCATGCCTGGAGAATTGTTTTAGATCCTTTCAAGTTAACAATCAGTATTCATATCAGCAGTAAACAAATTGTATTTAGTAATTAGGATGCCAGGGGATAATCCAACACTACGCAAATAGCTGAATGCAAAGAAATGGCATCACTTCACTGCAGGTTATTGTTCTCATTGTAAAGACCTCACTGGCTGTTCATCATGACTTATTTTGGTGCATAGAGGCAGGGTAACATTTTCAGTTTGTGGGTAATCTATGAACCACCTGGAAGATTCGGAAATTCAGCATCTTATGTCTCCCACCTGACCTGCTAAATGGGACTCTGCATCTTATCATGGCCTCAAAGTGATTCTTAGCTACAGCGAAGTTCAAAAACCATTAAAATTATGATGGCCTTAAGTTACGTTTACATGCCTTTCTTCCAGCAATCTCTTCTCAGGAAGTATATCTCTGGTCTTTCAATGGCTTAATACATGGCATCACATGTATTAATACATGGTCCACACAATTGTCTTCTAGCTTTCAGGCTCCCCTCCACAACCTCTATGAAGGTGACAGTTTTTACCTGTAGACATCCATTGAAGAAGAAGGAGGACTTAACTTGGATATAAGCATAGTGATAACCAAAGCCAAAGGAAACTAACACAAAGGAAGTACCTAGTACACCATTTGATGTAGCTCCACTACCTTTCTAAACAGAAAGAGTGGTTTGTGTATGTATACTCCAAGTTGGAAACAGCTATCTTGCTGTGGGAGGTACTTTAGGGAATGCAAGTTCGGAGTCTACTTTATAGCCTAAAAGGCTAATCAAGCCCCATTGTTCTGAAACTTTGTTATTATGTAACAGTGAATATACCTTTCTCTGAAGCTTTACTATTTTAGAAGTAAAACAATACTTTGATTCCAAATATTAAATTAACTCAGGCATTGCTCTCCCACTCTGTCTCCTAAGCTGTGACTCAGATGTCAGAACAATTTTTTTATCTAGTTAGGGAAGGAATTTTCACAGATTTCAGGGCCATAATAACATTGGTATCCACTTTGCCTTTCCTAAACACTGAATATAGCTCTTAAAGCAGAGACTGTGGTGTATAGTTACCTCAGATACTAGTGGAAGGGTCCATATAGCTACTTGTAATGGGTTTTGAATCCCATTATAGAAATTTATAACCAAACACAAAAACCCAACATTTAAGGTTTTTGTTCTTGTATATCAATGCACCTTTCTTTTGGTAAATATATTTTTTTAAGAGACAGCTTTTTTAAGTGACAGCTTTATTGAGATAAAATCCACATGCCATACAATTCACTCATTGAATACATATACTGAACACTGCACTGTACCTTGTTTGTTTGTTTGTTTTGTTTTGTTTTGTTTTGTTTTTTGAGACAAGGTTTCTCTGTGTAGCCCTCACTGTCCTGGAACTCACTTTATACACCCGACTAGCCTCGAACTCAGAGATCTATCTACCTCTGCCTCCTAAGTGCTGGAACTAAAGGTATTTGCTGCCATGCCCAAATAAACTGTCTACTTTGAGGGTGTAGGACCCTAGATTGGTAAATATAGGTTGAGAGAAGTTAAATAAGCAAATGGTGTCCACGGTACATCAGCTTGTGGGACTGGAGATGATTCCCTGTTCTTCGCCAGGCTTTATGTCAGTGTCCCCTGTAAACAATAGATTCCAAAGCTCTCCATACAGTTAGGTATGGAAATGATATCCTTGTAAATGTGCCTGTCTTTCAAGGATTATTATTTACACATGTTGAATAATTCCAATTGCAATTATGTCACTAAATATAGACAATTGTAGTGAAATATTTTATCTCTTAAGAACCAGATTCAAAGAGCAGAACGACTGTGGCAAATGTTATTTGTATGGACCATGGGAAGTTCACAAGTTACATTGCAGTAATTTTTAAAAGACTATAAAAACTATTTTCTTGGTAGGTGGATGTGAGACAGAGAGATAAGAAAATAAGGTTTTTGGTGTTGGGTTTTCAGTGTGATTGTGTTATATTTCTCTGGGCTTAAGATACACATTAGATTATTCTCATTTTCTTAGTGAAATGTTATACGAGGAAAGACAACCAATACTTCCTCATTCTTACGCACCGTCATTAAGAACAAAGATTCTAAAGATGGACCCAAGATTTTCTTTGTTGTGACACAAGGAACCATTAGGGGGAGTGTGCAAATCTCTTAGTTTTGACTTGAAGAAACTTTGGAGATACTTTGATGTACATGAAGAAGATATACAAGTTTTCCTTTACAGATAATTTTATCAACTTCAGAATGTAAGCCATAGTGTCTACATGCTTGGAGACCTTATGATCATCAAACTGAGTGGTAAAGGATAAAGTGCTGATGAGTACTGGTTTTTTGCATTTCTGCCTAGTGGCCTTTTCAGTGATTCAGTGGGCTAGGCATGATATGCTTCAGATATAGTGGGATACTGGATATTTGGGATCTGCAATTGATGTCAAAATGCTTGATTATTCATCCCCCTGAGAAAAAAACTCAGATATAATAAGACGTGATAATGTGTTATACTTTTCGGGGCCATCAATACTCACGCTCATTTTTGGTGTCTGAGTAGCATTTAAAAGGGTAATTCTGGAGTTTGTTTTAGCAATTAGGAATTGTTGCTCATAGAAGTCTTGTTTAAGTGGATGTTTCAGGAGCAAAGGAAGAAACACTAATTTAGGTTATAATGTCATTTTTCCCCCAGACATGCAGAAAGCATGCCTTTTTAATGTTGTTGATATAGTGTTGCTTTTCTTTTAAGCAAGGTGATGAAATACTATATAATACTTAGATTAATCTGAGAATATTCAACAGATTTTCATTGAAATGAACCAAGACCACACTGTATAGTAAAACTGTAACTCTAACAGAAATGATCACATGCATTCATTCATTTTGCCCAATGACTTCTAAATGGTACCCTTAAAATGGTAACAGAACTTTGATGATTAACTAGGTGGTCCTTAATTAATGTATTATGCTAAGAAATAACTAATCAATTTTGACTTCATGATTTCATCATATGCCAATGAGCAAATCTTAACAATTAGTGCCTCTTTTCTATCTCACAAATGCACATTGAATAGGAACCGACTTCAGAATCATCCTTTGCAAATCTATAAAACATATTACCATCAGATTAGCCACATTTAAACCTCTCTATATGTTACCCACCCAACTACCAAGTACATTTTATCTTTTCTTTTTCTTAATTATTTAATAGAGTCTAAAATACTAACATCTCTTCCCTCCTTAAACCACTTTTTTTTGCAACCTGTTGTTACTTTCTGTGTACAATATTTTAAGATTTAGCTCAAGCCCTGCTTCACATTCATAGATCTCTATCTGTTTAGCTTTTAGCTATTCATTTTTAACCATTGTTAAACTAATTGTTCTGATCATGAATTTGATATTTCACATTTATTCTTCTTGTTGGAAGGACTGATAATATCATTCATTTTCAAATAGATATTTTTGGTGTCATTATGGTGTAGCCACTAGGGAAATAGCTGGGAAGAAGGAGGAGTTGAGGGGGAGAGGAATGGGATGACAGAGGATGCTAGGTGAATATAATCACAATACATTGTTTATAGGTATGAAACTGTCAAAATAGGAAGAAAGGTTTGAGGGGTGGCTCAGCTGTTCAAAGTCCTAGCTGCTCTTCCCAACAACCTGGGTTAATTCCCAGCACTCACATGGTAGCAACTCCGACTCCTGGAGATCTGATGTCCTCTTCTGGTCTCCAAAGGCAAAGACACACATTCCAGCAAAATATCCATAGAAATAAAATAAACAAGAAAAAAAAAGAAAGGAAGGAAGGAAGAAAGGGAGGGAGGAGAAAAGAAAGAGATCTCTGCTAGCTAGCCTGTATGATAAAAAATTTAAAAAGCTTTTTTTTAAAAAAGCTTTTAAAAAGCTCCATTCAACAGTATTGTATGAGCTGTTAGATAAAAGGATATTATAATTATGTCATCATAATTTGGAATGATATGAACTCTGAATGTGGTAAATTGTGGTAAAAGTTTAAGATGGAATAATTTTAGAACATATTATTTGGCAAAGTGGAAAAGTACTATGGGCTTTAATTAAAAGGCCATCACATTAAAGGTGTACAGGTATATAGATGGAAAAAAACACTCAGGAATTCCACCTCTAGCTGCCCTGTTTCTGTAAGAACTCCATGACTTGGCAAGATTCAGGGGTAGTCACAGTGTATGGTCTGAGTGAAGCCAAGGGTAGATTTTCTGTTAACTAAAACAAGAATTCAGGGCACTTAGGGGCCCATTGTTTTCAATAGTAGTAGACATAATTGAGTTAACTATCAGATCAGCTTTTCTTTGAACACAATGTGATATAAAGTCAAAATAAGAGACTTTGGTATCTCCTAGGCACATATTTAAAACCCAGGTATACTACTGTTGAATGATAATGACCTTAGTCCTTTATAGTCCAGGATGATTGTAAGAATAAATAGAATAAACACCAGACATGGTTGAAGAGAGGGAATAGGACAGGGGCCTTCCAAAGATTTCTTCTGAAAAACTCTACCCAGCAGAGGACTGAAGCAGATGCTGCAACTCACAGCCAAACTTTGGGCAAAGTGTAGGGAGTCTTACTTACGGAAGAGTGAGGGCTGAGAGGGGCCCAGAGAGGAGAGGAGCTCCACCAAAAGAACAACAGAGCCAACAAATTCAGGCCCAGGGAGGCCCTGCAAAGATTGATGCACCAACCAAGAACCATTCATGGAAAAGCCCAGGCCCGCTGCTCAGATGTAGCCCATAGGAAGCTCAGTATTTATGTCAGTCACCTAGTAAGGGGACGAGGAGCTGTCTCTGACGTGAACACTATTGCCTACTCTTTGGATCACTTTCCCTGGGAGAGAAGACCTTGCCAGGCCACAGAGGAAGAAGATACAGGCATCCTGAAGAGACTTGATAGGCTGGGGTCAGTGTATAAGAGATGAGGACTCCCCCTTTCTGAGGACTAGGGGATAGGGATAGGGAGGAAGAAGATAGGGTGGATAGAGATAGGTGGATAGGGATAGAAGATAGGGATAGGATGGAAGGGTGGGACTGGGAGGAGATGAGGGGAGGGGGCTACAATTAGGAAGTAAAGTGAATAAATTAGTAAAAAAGAGAAAAAAATTAGGAAAATAAAATGCAAAATTTCTGGCACATAACTTATATCTACTAAATCTGAATCTGTTATAGGGACTATTTATAGGATGCTCATTCAGAGCTAGGCACTCCTCACAGTGTGTGTGCGTGTGCATCTGTGTGTGTGTGATTGTGGGCGTGCATACCTGTGTGTGTGTGTGTGTGTGTGTGTGGTGTGCACCTGTGTTCATGTGTATGTTTGTATGGATGCCAGAGTTTGAAATTTGTTGTGTTCTGCTCTCTTTCTCCACTTTACTTTTTGAAACAAGGTCTCTCTCTGAACCTTAGCCTGGAGCTCCCCGATTCAGCAAAAGTTGAAGGCCAATGAGCTCGGGGGATTTTTCCGGTCTCTACTTCCTCTGTGCTAGGATTGCACGTGTACGCCATCATATTTGACTTTCACCTTTTTTTTTTTTTTTTTATGTGAGTGCTAGACATCTGAACATAGGCCCTCATACTTGTATGGCCAGCACTTAACCAACCAGGCTATCTCCCCAGGCTCCTTGCTGCATTTTTATGCGAGCGTTACTTACGTAAACAGGATCACTACACTGTTTCACAAATAAGGGGATAAGCCACCAAAGTAATACAGAAAACAAAGAAGTCAGCTGGGGTTCAGATCAGGCTTTCCCATTCCAAACAGAGCCTACACCCTCATAATGGTGTTATTATGTAGCATTGCCTGCCTCACCCATTCTGGCCATCTCCATTGAGTGCATCCCAGGGGCAATTTGAAGGCAGCCTCGATTCAATGCGTATTTACCTAATTAAAACAGACCTGGGAGAAGCAAACAATGCTATTTAGTCAAGTATAAATCATTTTAATTTGTCCATTCTTTTGAAGGAGCTACATCGTTGTTTTCCCTTCAATTGTGGGAAACCCAGCACTCACCTGAATACATACAGACAGGCACATTTAATTTATCCCACCAACTTCACAAACCTTGTCTTCCTTGTTTCACGGCTTAAACATAATTAATAAAAAAACGTATTTTGGAGTTATTTGGAAAGGACCTCAGATGTTCTATGTATACAGTATGTATGTATATGCATATATGTATATATGTCTATATAATATTTTTTGGAAATTCACCAAGAGGTTCTAGGAAAGCTAGGGACTATTATCTGATGTTCCTAGCATGGATGGTGGCACTGTTATCCAAGCATTACACCTTTCCACTTGTTGAAACCTAAGGCCTTATTTGGCTGTCACTTACAGCAAGTACAGTATTTTCAGACAAGTTCCTTAGAGCTAATTTTTAAGAGATGTCTTCTAAAAGGTAGGCTGCTGAGTGCTTTTGTTTGAAGAGCATCCTTTGACCCTGGTATTGTTATAAAGAACATCACCATTTTATCCAGATATTACCCACTTCCAGTTCTCTTCAGCACTTAAAAATGTGCTTTTCGTAAGGCAGCAATTTTCAAGTGTGATTTCACCACACAGAGGGGGGTTTTGCGTGTAGTTCCAAGGGGGTAGCAGAGAATTCTCAAAACAAAATTAAATTTTTATTTCTAGAAAGCAGCATACAATACATCATTTGTACCAGTAACTAGGACTTGGAACTAATCATAACAATCAATGAGGGGACCTTTGAAGAGATCCTCAATCCTGCATCTACACAAAACCCAAACCATTCCTCCTTTCCCATCTCTGGGCAGTAGGAGATTGGCTGAACGCCTTCACCAGGCTTGGTCCATATCTAGCCACAAGGCCTGGTGAGGTTTGAATAGATGATTGGTCTTCTAGTTTAGCTTAGTTGTAATAATCAGCAGTGAGCCCTGTCCCTATGACCATGGGCTTAGAGCACCTTTCAGAAGACCACAGTTTGCATAATTTCCTTTGCTTAACAGCCTCATTCTGGGTCACTGAAAGCAAGAGCCAGAATCTAGGTGTCTTAATGAGTTCCCAACGGAGCCCATTTGATTGCTGGTAATAGATCTGTATCTGGTCACTGGGCACCAATCTGTTTACTTGGAACTAGGCTTTAAATATCTCCTGCCCTATGTTTTTTGTCTAGTCCTTTTGCTGTCACATGTGTTGCCTGTGCTATCTGTCCTGAGACTATAAACTCCCTGAGGACAAAGACAGTGTCAAGCTATTCCTTATTTCCCAGTGTGTGCATGGGTATAGGACCATTTCCTGGGCTATGGGCCATGGTAGGTTTTATATTGTTGAACTTCACACTGTTGTGTCTTTAAGCTATTCTTCATCACGTGTCCAGGAATCTCATCCTCTTTTTCTATACCTGATCAGATGGCTTTCTGCGTTATTCTGGTGTATTTTTAAAGCTTTTTAGTTAAATTAAAATTAAAATAAATTCCATGAGGGCAAGCATTATACAGCTGTATGGCCATTTGATATATGAAGTTTTTAGGTTCTCAGCTTGCTTTATATAAACATGTATGTGTAGATATATATGTGTGTGTGTGTGTTTGTATACCTACACGTTCAGAATGATTATTATTATAGCCATCTGCAGCATTTGTAAGTAGAATTAATGTACATAGATACATGTCTTTTATTTCACCAAAGAATGATGTCTTTTACAACTTTTTGTATTGATAAAAGTTCTTTAGGGATAAAAACAATCACATCTTACTTCTTCAAATTTCAATCTTCGCATGAAGTCTTCAAATTCAACCATGGCATGTGTGTCCCAAGGAATTGCTAGGTACATACCATCAGGAGAGATGGGTCAAGCAGCGGATCTTAGGTTTTGGTGAACAGAACTTTAGAGTATCACTTCCATGTTTATAACACTCGAAAGGCAAAGACTTAAATTTGACGGTGCAGCAGGGGGTGAGGAGAAGTATAGGGACACCCCAGATTAACAGTGACTATAGAACCTCTCCACTCCAGACAGTCTCAGGGTCCCCCATGATTGGAGAATCATTGTCTCTAATTATTTCAGCCTCCATTTTTTGACTGGGTGCATTTTGTAGCTCCTCAAAGAGGTATTGTTTTGTTGTTGTTGTTTTGTTTTGTTTTGTTTTACAAGAGCAAAATAATCTGAGATTCCCCCAACAGTGACCAGACTGCTTGGAGACACCCTGTGCCAGCCTGTTTTTGTTTTTGTTTTTTGTTTTTTTTTTTCCCACCATTCCAGGATCCACAAAGTGCAACAAAACAGGTTTTATTGCTCACTTACTTGTTTTAACATTTGCTTCTTTTTCTTTTAGTACTTTTTGGTAAGAAAATACTTCTCTTTATTTTAAACCTTCTTTAGATGTTTATTGAAGCTAGATTTTTCACAAATTAAAATCTCTTTTTCAAAGACAATACGAGAAATTATGAAAAGCTTAATTTATTTTACCTTCTTGTGGCTGAATACATCAATTATATACATATATATATCTCACATATATAATAACTGAAACCTTAAAAAATCGTTCTTTTTTTTTAACTATTCCTATGAAAACAACCGGTCCTTTGGGCGAGGAGGCCAGTTTTACTACAAAGAGATTACAAACAACATTTGCAGGTCTAACTAGTGTTGCTTGGTGCTTTGAAAGAAGCATAATTAACAAGGCTGTAAAACCCAACAGTCACCCATCGCGTCCTTCCTGTGTAGCGTTTTGAAACCCTGGTTTTGTATCTGGAGGGGTGGTCTGTGTTATTGTCTTGCGATTTGTCTCATGGGATACATCAGACTGACTTTAGAAACCAGGAAACATTTCGCCTTGTCTAGCTAGTGGCTGTTTATTCTTCCCTTATTAAAAAAAAAAAGAACCAAAGCCAAAGCTCTAGCCATTTTCTTTTATGAATGTAGACCATAGGGAGATAAATAGCCCCTGCCGGAGAGGAAGGTCAAGTTCCAAGTTTTTCTTTCCTCTGCATTCAGGAATAAGCAAATGGAAAGGCTGGCCAAACAGAGGAGTAGCAGGCATCCGATGGTTAAGCCCTCCCCCCAGGACTTTTTATGTACATAAGCAGAAGTCACTGGAGCAGCTGCGCCGCATTAGTTCCAATAGTTTAACAGGCTGCTCTGCAGGGCTGACAAAAGCCGAGCTAGCGCGGTGGCTTCCCTCCATGTTCCCGAGCCTCCGGAGCTCGTCAAGTGATCTTTGGCTGGGGCTGGGGGAGGAGGGTGACGTTAAACAGGCTGCGGCGGGGGAGTGTGCTCGCCTGGTCGGCACCCAGCAGCCAGCGCCGAGAGACTGAGGCAGGGGCGGAATGAACTAACAGCAGCTGGATCCGACCTGTTTCCCTGGACATTCCCCAGACTCGGATCAAGGGACTCACTGGAAACAGGCCAGGCAACCACGTTGCCCTGGATTCTAGCCAACTGTACAAAGTTGACCAGGAAAATGGCTCAGCAGACGGCAAGCCCGGACACCCTAACAGTCCCTGAAGTGGATAATCCGCATGTTCCAAACCCATGGCTCAACGAGGATCTTGTGAAATCCTTGCGGGAAAACCTGTTGCAGCACGAAAAGTCCAAGACAGCGAGGAAATCCGTTTCCCCCAAGCTCTCCCCGGTGATTTCTCCCAGGAATTCCCCCAGGCTCCTGCGCAGGATGCTTCTGAGTAGCAACATCCCCAAGCAGCGGCGCTTCACCGTGGCACATACGTGGTAAGGTCTGCACCCTGAAATGTTAGCCAAACCGCTTCAGTGATTTTTGCTCCTCCTGCGGCTCTGGGGGTGGGGAGGAAGATCATCATTCCGCTCCGGTGATTTATCACAAGTAACCTACCTTCATAGTATGTCCCACCAATGCCTAAGTCAGGGCAGGGATCCTGGTGATGGGTTACAGGAGTGGTTGAGGTGGGTGGTTCTCAGAGCTCAGTCGCTATTGCAAGTTCCTACAAGAAAATCGGATTCCAGATGTCAAAAAAGAATGTAGGTTTACTCCCATACCTGAGTGGTGGCGTTTCTTTGATTTCTGAAGCTAGTTAATATTCCTTCCAGATTCTCCTAACTGGCTTGCCGGAGAGGACCAGAACGGAGGGGAGGGTCATCAGAATTAGCTGTCTCCTGAGTGATGCCCATTTGAACAGGGATGCTCACAATAGTGGCAAAGATGTGCCCCGTAAAACTGCTTCCTACTCCACTGTGTTTATAATTTTCATCATGCATTTTCAAAGCAGAGGAAAGGGATTAGGAAGCCCGCAGGAAGTGACAGGCACCACTTAATACTCTGACTGTATTCTTTGAATTTGGATGCTTCGAATGTTTCGTATTTATATTTTCCTTAGGAATATTTTATCATCAGTATAATGGGTGAGATTATTTTATGCATTTGCTCCCGTGTATCTTTTTTTTTCTGGAGGACTTTCGATATTTTCTTGCTCTTGAAAATATCAAATAATTAACTGAAACCATCAAGCGGCTTCCTTGGAGTTTCTGCCTAAGGAGAGAGAAAAATTAAAGTCTTGCTTGTATCAGCAGGTGCCTGATCAGAAGTCCGTGATGTGGGATTAGTTAACTTTAGCCACTCCTAGGTGCTACCTCTACATTTTGATAAAATGAATCCAAAGTATGATGAAGCAAACATAACAAAGAGTAAGCATGGGTGTGAGATGGGAAACTGAATTATTTTTCTAGAGTTTTCTCAAGAAAGCCAGTGTCTGAGAGGAAAAAAAAAAACAAAAAACAAAAAACAAAACAAACAAACAAACAAAAAACAGGAAAAAAAAAAGACTCAAGGAGGGAAACAGTAAGAAGTAGGAACCCAGATCTGAGTGACATGGCTGCGCCCAGTGATACGTTAATATGACGATGAAAGTCAGTGACAGCACAAATAAAAGGCATGTCACATTCAAAGACACGTCCAACCCCGGAATGTTAATTTTGAATAGCTAAATGTCTGACTGAAGAAGTGCTCCTATTGTCTTGTAGATTTTTAACTAGATGGCAAAGCCTCTACCTTCCATTGCAGATAGTGGCCATAGGAGGAATAAGGCAAAAGCTGAATTTTTCAGTGTTAATTAAAAAAAAAAAAATTGAGTCTGGAGAATGATAAGTTCCTCAGAGGAAAATGTTGAAAAATTTGTCAACAGCAGTCAGAAGAGGAAGGACAAATACTGGGTGATGCTTGGAAGGAGGGGGTTGGCTCAAGACCAGGGACTGAGGGCCAGGCAGGCAAGCTGGCTTCAGGTCACAAGGAATCTGTCCACCTTATTATTATATCCCCTAAGACTGTACGTATTGCTGACAGGGCAGGCTTCAACCACCGCTTGATTTCAGTTGATGTGAAACAGCCTGGAGTTCAGCTGAAGGTTATCTGAGCTATTTGGACATGTTGAGTATAAGGAAGGCAGGAAATCTCATGAAAACAGGCTTTCTTCTGAAATCTGTGGCACTTCCTTTTCTAGTGCTGTCTGGAAAAGCTCCAAGCACATGCTTTCCACTAGAATTCCTCTCTGGCCTATCCAGTCTCAGCTAGGTCAGGTGGCATTAAGAAGGCCATGGAAATGGAAAAGATATGAGTGCAACAGATCCTTAATTAACTCGGGAGAAAAGGGTTTCCCTCAGGAACTGAAACCATCTCAGAGGGAGTTGGAAACAGCATCTCTGTGTTTTCATTTTGTTTCAGGGAGTGCTTTCATTCATGCCACAGGTATCCTCCGCCAACCATGTCCCCTGTGCTTCAGGCTTTGCACGAAGCACCAGGCATTATTTTTTTTTCAAATTTTCATTCATAATTTTATTTATGAACACAATGTGCTTATGCATACTCTACGGCATTTTAAAGGTATAATTTGAAGTATACATGCACACACACAAACACAATCGGTATCCAACTATATTCACATCTCCTACTTCTTAAATCATCAGCTACTTATGTGCATCGTTTGTAGGATCCTGCCTCGGAATGTTATCCTTTGAACTTAATGCAGGTGTAAGCAAAATGCGCTTAGCTTGAATGTTTATATCTTACGGGTAATGGTTAGGAAGTTGAACAAGAGTTATATCTTGGTTTTAAGTAATTTACACTGTAGTTTTAAAAAGTAATGTGGAAGGCATCTGTTTCTGTTATAGAGCTTGTTGTGTATAAAACAGCTTCCCAATCTCAGTAGATTGACATTTTTGTGTTTGTGGAAGAAAGCTTGCTTTTGAGCGCTGGAGGGGCATGGGGTCTCACCATCTTGTGGTTCTCTAGTTCAAAGCAGAATTCTCAAGGTTGACAGCCAATGCTGAGTGAAGAGAAATAACGTGAGGGATGGTGCTGGGGGGAGTGCTTAAGAGGCAAGTCTAGAAGCACAGATCACTAGGGCTTGTTCACCTCACACATCTAATTTAAAATGAGGCTGGGGCCCACGGCTCAGCTCTGCTCCAAGGAACAAAGTAAGACAGTTCTGGTGAACAGCCCCGGTTAGAGAATGTTGATGATGACTTGGTTCACTCTCTACACCATAGTTGAATTTTTAAGATAATTAGACTTTGGCCTTTGTAACCCTCTGAAGTAAGGATCATACCAAAACATACTTCTGTTTGTTAGTTATGTTGAGTGAAAAGACCTTGACCGTAAGTTAAGCCTTTTATATACCTGTCATCCATCAGTGTCGGATGCCCTCAGCATGCATCTTTATTTATTTATTTATTTATTTAGCCTTTTATACGTCTTAAGGCAAGAGCTTTGGATTAACCCACTGAAGAGCCAGGGTCCTATTCCACTCATCTTGGTACATCCATGTTTCACATCATAGCTGGACAATGGTGAATACTCAATAAATATCACATAACTAGAGACCCTGATCAGCATTTTAGTCTACTCATGCTTTTTGAAAAGGTCTTCTCTTTGGCTCAGTTTTCACCCACTTGTGTTTTGTGTTTACCATGCATATCTTCATTTTGGAACTTCATTTGCTTCTCCTGGTCCGTTTAAAATACAGTTTGTGCAACTGACCAAAGGCCCAGGTACTGTGAGGCCTAAAGAGAGCAGCTAAGCTGTCAGAAACCAGACTGCTGAAGCTGCGGCTCTGAATTTAACAGCTGTGGGGGTTAACATATACTTCCATTTCCCAGTTACACAATTTCCCCGGAATAGTTCCCAGAGTTCTGGTCTTCTCCAGCACGTCTATGTGTAAATCATCGTCACTAATATTTTTATTTTTCATGTACTCAATCCTACTCATAGCTCTGGTGGGGATGAATATTTAGGATGGTGTTTACATTTCTAGATGGTCAACTTGTCACTTGTTTGGAATAGATTGAATTAAATTTGTTTTATGATTCCATGAGCCCAAAGAAGTGAATGGGCTTTTTCTTTTTGTTTGTTGGTTTTTTTGCTTTGTTTTGTTTTGTTTTTAACCATGGGAGAGAAGACAGTAAAGAGAGGTATTGCTGAATGTTGCTGCCTCTTTCTTGCCCATCTGCTCTCACGCATCTCTCAAGTCTGCTCTCTGAGAGCTTCCCAGCCAGGAGTAATACCCTCTTCTGACATCGACGGCACATTTTACTTCTGCTGCTCTCGCAGTGGTTCCTGGTAATATCGTCTAACCCATGAGAGGGGTAGAACTTTCCCACCCCTGCGCTTGTCACTACTGTTTCGTGGATCATGCTTAATATGCAACACATTGCTATTCCATGACTGTACCTAGGATTCTAATTTCATCTAAGTAGGAAGTTCCCTATGACACATCAGGAATTCCAAGACTATGGAATTCATGCTAAAGAAAAACTAAACTTTCAGTCTCAGTTTATTTCAGAGTAACGAGTCAGAGAACTATTTTCATAGTTGTTTTTTTTTTTTTTTCTCACTCACTTTTAGCACACTTCCCAATGTGTTAGGCCCAAGAAGAGTCATGAAGAAAAAAAAAAATTCTGCTGATTTCTGTACTGAGGATCTTAAAAGTCAGTGTCTAGTGATGAGTAAATCACAAAACATTTGCTCTTTTTTTTTTTTTTTTCACATTCTGTGCTATGTTTTGTTTTGTTTTGTAACCAAGTCTGGCTTAGAATTCATTACACAGCCCAAGTTTGGCTTACAACTCAGTCTTTCCTCTTCTAGCCCCCTCACTGCAGGGGTTAGGGGCATGTGCAACTATGCCCTGCTCCTTTCTCATTGTGTTGAGATGAACGTAATAGTAGTGATGCCCATTTTAAGTTACGACATTTTTTGTATGCAGGTATATAAAGATTCACCACTCCAATTTTTAAACTGTCATCATTTTATCACTGTTTGTGTAAGGCCTCCCTACTTTTTTTGTGCCAGGGACCAAACCCAGAGTCCCTTGTACGTGTGGAGCTCTCAATGCTAATTTTAAAAATTTATATATGTTAAAGGCCAAATTAAGTTTTTCTAAGACAAAGAATCTTATGGATATTTTCCTTCCCAATTGAGGACCAGATGAGAAAATTCCCACTGATTCCATTCAGTGTGTTCCACGCTGAGGGAAATATTACATACAAAATGCAGAGCAGTGACATTGGAGCAATGTCCTTATATTTTGGAGCACTTACCTCCAAAAGTGCCATGTATGCACATGAGCCTTTCATTAAAACACGGTCAGTTGTAGAAATATGACATTTTTAAATAATATATATATATATATATATATTAGGATTAAGCTTTGAAACATCAACATGCCTCTTTCAAAGAATTTTGAAACACTTAAAGCTTTTTAAGGAGTTAGCCGACGTAGCTGTATTTATTTATTTATTTACATATTTTCTTAACTAGATCTATAATTACTCATGATTAAAAGTGCCTACTCACTCCTTAGTCCTCCTTTCTTCAGCAACTGAATTTGTGTTTTGAGCGAGAGATATTCTATGAAATTTATTCAAGTCATAAGAGAGGAAAGAAATTATCCCCTATGATGTTATTTCCTTTTAGACTATGGAGGAAATACACCTAAGTAGGTTTTTGGAAGATGCTGCTTAGTGAGTATATTTGAGGAATCTGGACTCTTTTTTGTTCTACCTCTTGTATTTATCTTTCAGTCTTGCTCTCTGCTCTCCTCCTCTCCTCTCTTTCGCTCCTCTCCCTTCCAACCCCCCTCCCCAACCCAAGGTATCCAGACACAAGCATCGCTGTTGCTCTCCTTGCAGAGAGGAGCTCAAGTGAGAGCATGTGGTGAAGAGTGAGTCTACTGGGAGTGTCTAGGGGAAATCTCTGAGGGCGCATATTAAACACTGCAGCCATGTTTGAAGAGGCAGACAGCCCAGACGTCAGCTGTGGCCATGGTGCTTTCATAGTGTCTTTAGGTTGAAAGTGTCTTTAGCTTTTGAAGTGAACATGAAAGCCGTTATTAGCACTCATTAAAGCCAGAAGACTTCAGGAGCACACTTCTCTCCTGGAACACATTGTGACCCAGAATATTTGCTAAATTACAAAAATCAAACCATGACAGCTATTTACTGGGGAAGAAAATAAGGGAGTATGGGCCCGGCTCTTATGACTCCTGTGTACTTCCTATGACCACTGACATTTATCTTAATGAAGATAAGAAACCTATTTTTACCTGGTAAAACTGTTGCTGCCAGTGGTGAATGTGCTTTCAAATGAAAGTATGGTCTTGAAAACTCAGAAACAAAGGTTGAATGGATAAGAAGAAATTAAAAAAAAAGTTGAATTTTAAAGGTCATTTAAATAATGCAAATTGTAGGTTTTATTATTACTATTCTTTATTTATTCTTTGCAAATAAAAAGTCGAGTTTCCTGGGACTTTAGATAACTAGATGAGTGCCAACATATTTTTCCTTTGACAAGAAGCTACTAATTTTTGTTGTTGTTTGTTTATTTGTTTGTTTTCTTATAGTAACTGCTTCACGAAAGAGCTGATCAATCATCAGGGAAGTAGAACTCTGTTTCTGTTTTTGTTTTTGTTTTTAAAGGAGTTTTACTTTTGAAAGGGAAATCGTGTTTTTAAAGCCATGGCTGGTCAGTATGGTAGAATCCAAGTATTTCCAGGCTTTCTGGCCACTGGATATTTGACCTTAGTCATTCAGCCTCTTGCATTATAGGCTCTCTAATTCAAAAGTCATATGGTTCAAAGATATTTGATATTCACAAGGTAAAAAAAATAATAAAAAAAACCCCACTTGATCTACATATTGATCACGAACTACAGTTTAAAATATCAAAATCCGAGTCCCAGGGCCAGCTGGCTCTGTGCAAGCCTTGTGTCCTGAATTTGATCCCTGTAAAGTTTCTGGAACTTCCACAATCATGCTGTGGCATCCACATTAAATGCTGAAGCATAGAAATTATCACAAAGCCACAGCAATTCAGCCACACAGCAGTGAAATGAGGGGTGGGTTTAACAGTTTGAATCCAGGTCTTCCTGCCTCTCCTGCATTTGTTATTTCTTTTGATACTACCCCTCTTTAGGCTGTCAAAAAGAAACATTCCTGTTTATTTCCTGCCCCTGTGTGTGTGTACTGAGACTATCACAGAAAGAAAGATTTTTTACAGAATGGCACTGAGTTAACATAAAGGGATCTGACTTTATTTGTTATATGTGGTCTGTATCCTTTATTTCTGATAAATATGCATAGAGAAGGAGGCTCCAGTTTCCATGGAGGGCATTCTGATTCACAGTGGTTTTTCAACAGTGCCAAACACAAAACCAATCAGAGTGATTTTATTTTGAGTGAGTCAGAGGCAAAGGTACAAACAGCTTAAGGTCTAAGGACAGAGATCAAGTCAGAAATCTATTAAGGTTTGGTTCCCTGGTTTCCTGGTTCTCGAAAAGGGAAGGATGGTCCACAGACTCAAGTTACTAAGCAACAGAGTAGCAAACTGCTTGGTAACCAGATCTGGCCTGACTCACAGTCTGGCTGCCTGTGACTGAGTGGCCAGATAGGAAGACCAAGGCCCATTGTACTTCAAAACAATCCTTTCTGCCAGCCTGCCCTACTGCAAAATTCTGCTATGACAGAACATCCTTTGACATAAAATGTTTTTTGTTTTTAAAGGGAAAAATATCTCTCAGTCCAGAAACAAATATTATTGTTTTTCTTTAAAATAGTTTTTTTTATAAGACTGTTGTTAATTGGTTTAATGTATGTAAAATGTAAGCTTTAGTGAGAAGAAAGAAGGTAAACAGATTTGAGCTAATGGCAGAAACTTGGGTTTTCATGAGCAAATGTAGACTGGACAGTAGTCCCTTCTTTCACCTGCTGAGGGTTCACTTGAACTCTCAGACATAGTGTGGGATCGTTTCTCTTTCTATTTGCCCACTGTTAGACCTGTTGAGTACTGACTATGTGGCTGGATGGTTCCTAAAAAGGCTGGGCCTCAGCATGCAGCAGTCTTTACATCCATTATGAAGAATAGGTGCCCCGTGCGTATGGCCTGTAGCCATTTGTGGTTTGATCAGTTGAAGATCAGACAGGCTGTTGGTGTACCTCTTACACTGAATAGCCAAAGGGATTTATGCTCTCCAACCCTGGAAGGCCTGGTGATATTGATTTCCAAGGTGGAAAAAAAGTTTCATTCTCAATGATTAACCATTCATATGGGCTTTGTCACTAAGAGTGTGCACGTATTTGCAGTTTATACATACCTATAACTGCATAGTTTGACTTCAGTAAATAAGAACTAATTGACAAATGGCAGTGCCATAATAACTGTGCACATGTTAATACTGACTTCACCTTTTGAGAAGAATTTTTGCCTGTCATATTCTTGAAAAAAAATAACCCTACCTAAATATATTTATGAATCTTGGGAAATTACTTAATAACTAGCTGGTTAAGCTCTGATGATGACTAATCCTTATCTCTCAAAATTCATACCAGTGAAATTATACACCAAAACCTAAGCGTATAAAAGACATGCCAAGATTTTGAGGAGGAATTTGAAAAAGCAGCCTCCATAGTTCCTTTTTTTAGGATGACAATTTGGAGACATTTGAACTGGCAGCTACTGAGCCCACTTCTAAAGCATGTTTCATGATAACTAAAATTAAATAATGGAATATATTTTAAAGAGATTTTCATATTCATAGGAATATGATTTTAATATAAATATTTTGCCCATTGCTCAACATATATTATTTTTAAACAAACAGATTTCCTTTCCATTGTCTTCATGAGCTAGCCCTGGGATCAAATTAGCTATTATTAGAAGAAACTAGCTTTCTCTTTATATAATTATTAGCAAGGCACTTTTTTCATTTCCATAAATGCCTCATTTTATATTTATGTTTATAGGGGTAGACGTATGTATTTGACCTAAAGCCAGTTCCTTTTTGACTAATAGGTCGTATAGTTTATCATTTCTACTTTTTAACCTCCTTTTGTTTACAATATTTGTTTTACTTTGTCTTATTCTACTCAGCGTTTTTTTTTTTTTATGGCCTTCTGTTGAGTGAGTGACAAATAGAACAGCCTACGCTTTATGAGTTGTAATAACTAAAACATATATAAATTAGAGTCTGATGACGCACAAGGCAGGCATCTATCGCTCTTTTCTGAGAAGAGCCTAGCTTACTTTAATAAACCCTCTTATTAATAACAATGACAATGGTACTGATAGTGCTGACTAGTACTATTTCATCATCATGGTTTAAGATTAATCTATATTTGCATTTAAATATTTTAGCAGATTTACATGATTACCTTAAAGTCCTTGTGTTTGAAAATGAAGTTTTTACATCATTGCTGTAAACTAGAAACAAATAATATATCATGCATTGGAATAACTGAAAATGTATTATGAAAAACAAAACAGATTTGTCTTTACATAGACAATAAAAAGACTCAGAGTCTGAGGTCTGTTCTCTATTCAAAGTGGCATTTAGTAAGTAATAGAGACATATGAAAAAATCAGTTGAATCTTTCTCCTTAAGACAACAAGAATAACTGAAAAGGATTTGGAAAGGAAATAACCTTCCTATTATTTAATTCTCCATTTTAAAATGCAATAATCCACATCAGCTATGCCTAAACCTATCTTTGTCGGACTGAAGTCCAATTAAGGTAGAAATCTAGTGGTCCTCAGACCACTGATACTTTCAGTATAAGAAGAGAAGTTTGGCAGGGTTTCTTCAGGATTTCACCACTTCATTGCAAGCAAACACACTGAGATTGAACTGGGTGAATCTGGGTCTTTAACTAAAGCATTGAAACTACTTCTCAATTCTCTAATGATTAATTTTTAGCCTAGGGTTTGAACAGATGATGAGAAGTATAGATCAGTTCTATGCCAAGCAGCTTCCTCATTTTACAGACAAAAGCACACTTGGATGTCCTTTAAAGGTTAGGACCCCCAAGCAAACCAGATAAGGTGGAATAAACATTTTCTACTACTCTATAATTTTGTAGAGGCCTTATTTCTAGAACATAGTATTCACTTGCTTGCTACAGCTACATAATTTTCATGGCCAAGAAAATATGAAAATGCTTGTGGCTCCTTGTTAAAAAAGAATGTTAAAAAAATTCTTGCTGGCAACAACAGAATATTCCCCTGTGACTGGGATCCTTTACAACTCTTGGTCATACCTCTGAAGTATCCTTACACATACACTTAGGTTAAAGTGTGGTCCACAATGCCAAGTATTAAGATCTACAGAGGCAGCCAAAGCCATCTTTTTAAAAAGGTTGCTGTAGGGGAACATCTAATTCATCACCTATTTCCCTTTCACAGTGAGGACAGTGTTACACACTGGAGTTAAGACAATCAAAGCTGCAAGGAGACTCAGCAGGTTGCCAGCTATCCAAGATCAAGAAGAGACATTACCCAGCACTCAATTATGGGTTGTTTTTTTGTTTGCTTGCTTAAATGAGCAACTATGCAATTTTAAGTAAATTGGAAAAAAAAAAGTGTTACCTTGATATTTAAAATCTATCATTCCTATGCCAAGGCGAGGCAACGGATTACCAAAACCTGGTCTCTGTACCATGCATCCTTTGTAAAGCCATCTCATTTAACACTTCAAGTTTTTCCTCCAGAGCTCCGTTTCCAACCTTTGTTAGCTTCATCTGCAGCCAGTAAAATCAGAATGTCCCCAATGCTCTTTGACTGTATTTAGTTATGCATTCCATACCATAAACATCTAACCTCTGACCCAGTAAACTTTCACCGTAATTTAACAAAATGTGATTCATAAACTTCACGTCTCTCATTCCAATCCCAGATGATTCCTCTGGGCATTTCCTCTTTGAAGATATACTCCTGTCTTAAGATTTCTGTTTGAAAAAGCAAGCTTGATGCTTTCGTTTTCTGGTTTTTCTATTCCTGTTCATAAAGCAATTGTCCCCCCCCCACCAAAAACAAAAACAGTTAAGCTCACTATTGACTTCCACTTTGGTCTCTCTCCACCAAGGCCATTGCATATAGCAGCACTTCCTGTTGCTTCCAATTGTCACTATTTCACTATGTAGCTTGACATTTGGATGATTCATCTTATACTGTTGGTCATCTTAGTGACTTTAGCTACTTCCCTTTATGATGTCCTGCTTATCTGTTCTCATGAATTATACTAAAGCTCTGCACTGGCTGTGCACCAAACTATGGGAAGGCCGAGCAAACGTTCTTCTGTGAAGCACCAAATGAGACCTTAGGACCATGGTCCTCTACTTTCCCAATGTTGAGACCCTTTAATAAAATTCGTCATGTTGTGGTGACCCCCTACTATAAAGTTACTTCGTTGCTACTTCATAACTGCAATTTTGCTACTTTTGTAAATCCTAGTGAAAATATCTGGTATGAAGGATATTTGACCCACAGGTTGAGAACCATTGCTTTCGGTTATATGACCGATAATGTTTCTGTGGTAATACCTTTTCTCTGCCATTGTAGCACCAAATAGTCATATATACCATATATACCGTCCATCTTTAAATGACTCTGAATTTGGGACACTGGCCGTAGCTTGCCCATCTGATCTATAGAATGAAGTTCACACATTTCAGCCTAGTAGTCAAGTCTGACCTGTAATTCCGGACTTCTCTCTGTGGATGACTAGTGGTCTTGCCTACGGATCTTTTCCTATTTTTCATTCTGGAGACCAATCTCAAGTGTGGTTAATGTAGACACTGCTGATAATCAAGCCAAGAGAATGCACTGTCTTAGGGCCTTTCTATGTCTAGTAGGAGGTTCAGATCACACTGCTATGAAAATCCAAAATGTCTCCAAACATTGCCAGTTGTTCACAGGGATGCAAATTGCTCTCAGTCAGAATGACTACCTCCAGAGCAGCTTTGTAGAGGAAGGAACCAATTTACCTCACTCACCAGGATATCAGTAGTACCTACTAAGGCCTAGTTATCCAGAAAGCGGTCCAAAACTCTATAATGTAGACTGCTGCTGGTAGATCACTGTGAAATTTTAGGGGTCTCATTTAAACCCCACAGAAAACAATTAATTTTACCTGTAAATAGAACTTTTTATAATTTTCGAGTGTTTCATAGAATTATTTTAAAGTTCAAATGGGACATTTACAATAAAAAGTGGTTTAAAAAGATTAAAGTGCTATTAAAAATAATGTAAAAATATTAGTGATGACATACTGAGTATGTGTTGAGTCTGTTGAAATTTAGAGGTTAAATTCCACTCCTGTTCTATGCACATTGCCATTTGAGATGCTGTTGGCTCATAGTCTTTGCTGTCAAGAATCCTGATCTGGTAGAGTACCTATTATGATGACTCAAAAATGGTGTAAAATGGTAGAACACAAGACTAAATTGAAAGAGTGGTGGGAGTTGGCAGGACACGCTTGTAGGACTTTCTTGAGATTTCATGAAGAGAATGGGGTAGGAAGAGGAAGTTGTGAACAGGTTTGCCTGACCTGATCTAACTTCATATTTATGGCAAACTAATAAGATTTGTTTGATCATGTTTTACAAAGAAAAGAATGGGGCCTAGAAAGGCATTTGAAAGGGGCCAGATGTAAAGCTTAGTGGATCTCGGCTGGATGAGAACTGAAGTATGTGAAGAGAAAGTGGTACGTGAGGCCCTCTCCCTGAGGGAGTGCTATGTATAAATAGGCACATGGGTTCCTTGGCATTTAGGTGAGGTTGCTGAGCTGTGCTGTAAGCTGGAACTAGATTATAAGAGCAGTTGGCATTTCCCTTTCTCCCTCACCTTCTTTCCCTCTTACGTGCTCCCCCTCCCCCTCGCCATGAGGGATTTATGGGCTTAAATGAAACATGATCGATTTTATCTTCTTAAAGCTTCACTCTACATAAAAGGGAGTGACATTCTGAGTTATTACCCCACACTAAGCTTGCTAAGCCACAAGTGTGTGTATTCAATACTTTCTGTGGGTTTGAATGCGACACTCAGTCCAATTAAACCAATCTAAACCATCTTTTGACGAGCTAGTGCCCTACAACTGCTTCCAAAACAATCCCTCTGAAATACTAAAACACTCAATTGCATTTCCATCTAAGTGAGATGTGTTGATGCCACTGATTGCACGTGTGTCCTGTTGCATTTTACATAGACATTCTTTGTGAAAACAGTGACATTAATTCTTTTTTTTTGCTAATTTTCAAGTTTATTGATTAGAAAACACTTTGCACTTCTGACAGAATGTACACAGAATGCTTGCTTGCTCCGAAGCCAACTCTCTGTTTCAAGCCTAGCTCATCATAATGAAAATTAAGAACCTTTCACATCATCAAGACATAATTGTCAAGCGTCTGCCACATAGCCGTTACTCTTCTAGGGTTAGAGCTTCAACAAGAGACTGAGCCTTGGCCCCATAGAGTATATACTCTAATGGTGAAGACAGCACACACATAAGCATTCCAGTGGACCAAAGAGCCAAATGCAATCAGGAACATGAGTTAGGATAAGTGCATGAAGAATTTTATATAAGATGTTTTAGGAAGACTTTCTACACACTGACATTTGAGAAGCGATCTGAAGACATGATTATCTAGGAGAATAATATTTGAGGCAGAAGAAAGAACACGTAAAGTCCCTGAGGGAGGATGTGATTGGCATATTTGAGGGAGGAATAGGGTTATGAAAATGGGGTCAGAGCCATAGAGATGAGTCAGATCACATAGTATTTTGAGGCTGTATTAGGACTTGGGATTTCCTAGGTGATGACTGTGATATGTCAAGGTGAAGGGGTTAGGAGTGGGAGTGTCTGCTTCGGGGAAAATGAAATATATCGTAAGTTTTGGAATAATCAGTCTTGTCCTTGTGTAGGAAATATAAATGCAGAGAAAGAGAAGAAAAGCCAAGACCCTTTAATAGACTGTTGGAATAATCCAGATAACATGGAGTCATGGTCATGTGGACTGGAGTAGTTGAGGGAGAAGTGCTCAAACTTTTGTCTGCAATTTGAAAGGAAAGACAACAGATTTTTCTGGCTAATTTAGTCAGAAAAGTGAGAATTAAGAATGACTGTAGTATGAGGACCAAGTGACAGTCAAGCCATAGTTGATGTTCATGGAGCTTGGAAGCTATGAGAAGGCACATGGTGGGGACATGGTCCGAGAGATCAGTTTTAAATATGTGTTGTATTTGGAATGACTGTTGGACACAAGAAGAGATCACGTAGATAACTGGCCATGGGAGTCCCGAAGTGTATAGCAAACACTGTCACAGTAGGACATTTGGACACACCATTTGTAAATCATTCAAATGCAGAAGTTTTAGAAATTGTGAGAATGGAATATGATTGGAATATGTATGAGTAGGAAGAAAGACTGATGACAGTTGGGTACTTTACACGTTAGAGATCAGAAAAATCACAGAAACACACCTGAAGGACCCATGAACAAGTAGCCAGCGAGTAGAACAAAAACCAATATATATATTGATACCAGCTAAAGTGAATACCAAGCATTGAGCATGGCTCTGAGGCCAGGAGGACCTTGGTGGCCAATGGCACTAGTGGATGACCTAATGGTAATGCCACAAGATTCTTTTCCTGAGATGACTGATCATTTCATATTGTCTCACTTCTCTCTAAACCTCAAACATTTATTTTCACTTCCAAGTTGATGAGGTTGGGAAAGCATTTGATATAGAACCTACTTGTTGGTATACATTTACAATGTCCTCACTCAGGAGATAGAAGCAGGAAAATTATCAATCAAGACCAGCCTGGGCTACGTAATGAGTTATAGCCTAGGCTAGGTTACATAGAAAGATGCTCTGAAAAGTGAAAAACAAAACATAAATCAATGACATTTTATTGAAATGAGATGCTCTAGTCAAATCTGAGTTGGAGAGTTTGTAAAGAAGCACTTATGATGACTCCCATCCAAATTTATTCTAAGCCTCCTGAAGAAAAGACACAGGGCTGGTAAGGATCAATATGAACCTGAAAATTCAACCTATTCAAGCATTTGATGGACTTGAAAAACTCTTAGAGTCAGAACACTAGAGAGAATGAGCCACAATGAACATGTGTGGAAATACCCACGAAGTGATTTTGGTGTCAGTTGTTGGTAATGGTGAGACTGCATATAGTTATCAAAATGAGGTCACAGACAATGATTGTGGGCAGGATCCTGGAAAGGGACATCAAGAGAGGCTGTGAGAGGTCACAATTAAATTTTGTCAGGTTCGCATTGGAGAGAGTGCCAAATCCCTTTGGAATGAGAAAGGAGGGCCCAGAAATTTCTGTGAAACTCTTGAACCTAAATGTAATAGGCTGGTAATGTGAGTTTAAAGGATATTTCAGGATAAGGGAGAGATAAACTGCAGAGAAATGTGAAAACCATCTATTTTTCTTTCCTTCACAGAAGGACAAAACTGTGAATGGGAAAAAAAGCTACTACAGCAGAGTGCTGAAAGCACACCAATGATTCTGGTTTTTTGTTTCTTGTTTTGTTTGTTTTTATTTTATTTTTTTTATTATTTGTGGTGTTTGAGTGTGTGTGTGTGTGAGTGTGTGCGTGTGTGTATACACTCATTGGTGAGTGCTTGTAAGTACAAATTCCCATGGAGACCATAGGTGTTGGAGACCCCTGCAGCTGGCTTTATTTGCATACACACCCTCTGATTTGGGTCCTGGGAACTGAAGTCAAGTCTTAGGCAAGAGCTCTTCACAGCTGAGCTATCTCTCTAGCCCTCTAAACTGGGGTCTTTACTGGGCAGCCAACAGTATTAGAGCAAGGAAGCACAAGAAGCAGTGAGAAGAGACACTGAGAATACAGAAGAGCGCCGATGTTGGGTGGGGGCCTCAGAAGTCCTGCAGGGGTGTGCAGTAAGTCTCTGGGATTCACGGAGCCTTTCGGCAGCAGCCTGGGATTCCCTGTAATGACAAGTGTGGTGTGTGCCCTGAAGGAACAAGTCTTTCCGTTGTGGTAGTCAGTATCTTGGCTCTGTTTGTTGTCGTTCATTTCAGGCAGTGAGGGGGGATAGGACCCGGGGATGGCTAGCCATGAGTAGCAGAATGTGTGGTCAGCCTTTTTATGTGGTAAGGCCATGTCTCTCCTTCTTCTCTGCTATATAGTTATGCTAGAGAGAGAGAGTTATGCAACAGAAGGTGCAGGAAAGTCACTTGGAAACTGCCAGTTTCCAGATGTGTGGCCACAGGGTAAATTTGCAAACATTAAAGATTTTTTTTTCCCTGAGCCAAACACAATCCTTTTTCTTGAGAGTATAAAGCTACATAGTGAGGAACTCTCTCTCTTTCTCTCTCTCTCTCTCTCACACACACACACACACACATTGGTGTGGCATATATGTTGTACTTGACACATCCATTTTTATATATGTAATTAAGAATGACAATACTGCTTTTGCTACTAAATAAATAGATTTGATGTACCGATGTAAATGTTTTCAGAAGATAGTACAGCATGTCTATACCACATCTCAACCTACATTTAAATGCCTTTGTTATTGTAATTGTAAACAAAAGAAATTCCATGAAATGCATAGGAGATAGCTTTCTCTTTGGAATCGGAATGATTGGTTTGTACTGCTGGCATACGGGTGTGGGATGTGGGTTATATTAGCTGGTTGGCTGTTGGGGAGTAGATTCCTCTGTGTCTCAGGAAAAGCGTGCTCCACAAAGTAACTTGCACAAACCTCCCCCCTCCCTAGTGGAAAGGGTGAGCCCTGGCACCTTTTAACCTGTAGGGATTATGTAGCTCTGGCTATGATTGATTCCTTGGCTTGCCTCAAGAAATGCTCCCAGTATGTGTTATGTAGTAACAGAGCCAGGCTTTGCTGCTCAGCACGTCACTCCCGTGAAGATGTGGGCATGCTTTTGTGCATTTGTTCTTGTAGCCTGGGAGGCATATTTCGACACACTGTCCAGAATTGGCTGGAACATGCCTGTCACTCCCAGCAGGCTCTGATGACGCTCTTGCCAACGTCGATTTACATCAACACAGTTCCTTACTGGAAAAAGCTCGCTTAGCATATACAGGGTGGCCCATTTAAAATGGGCACAGCATCGATTTGAAAAGGAATGCATTCTGGAAGATATGTTATGGGAGACGTGCTGAGAGTTGAAGGCTGTACACGGTGTAAAGTTACAATGACGATCATCCCAGAACGTTCCCTGCATAAGCGACCCTAAGCTCAACCCACTCATTGTCAGATAAAGGCCCCCCTATGCCAGTCTTTCCCTTGTATCTCGCTGGACATGTAGGCATTTCTAGTCCTTTATTTATTCTCCTCGTACTAGTATTGTACTTATTCAGATGTGAGAATTGATAGCATGCAGTTTTGTGTAACTGTGCTGCTCTTTCCCTGTCCCAAGTTTGGTTTGCAAACGCAATGGAAGCATAGACTTTCTGTGTAGCATGAAATCTTTTGGCATGTGTTCATCTTGCTTATGACTCATCCTCACTATCTTAATGACTGTTTAGGATAGACATATTACGTAGTCGTCTATGGTCAGGAAACTAGGCACTCAAATACAAGCTGTTACCATAGCTATCTAGCAAATAATAATATCAACAATAGACAGCCCCAAACAGTCTTTGCTGTTCAAAAGGAAATTTCAGTATCAGAGGCATATGACCTGTAATTAATCCTACCGTGACCCTTGGTAACTCACCTTTCATTTTCGTCATCCCTGCCTCTTCCAAGTCATTACAGTAATGGACACAACTGAATGGGTTTGCAATTTTACACCTTCTCTTATGACAACCAGTGGGATTTTCAGTGACACATGCTTTGATCGGTCTGCTTTTAAATCTCTTAAGCTGCAAAGCTCTAGACAGCTTCCTCCCAGAAGATTTTACAGTCCTAATTGACCTCATCATGAGTTCTATATTTATGCTTGTTTAGACACATCAAAGCCAGACTTTATACCAGAGGCCACCTGAAAAGTCAAGGTCACTAGCCTCTTGCTACAACATTTATGTCACACCAAGCAATAATGAAGGATGACCTTTCAAAGTGATCAAAAGTGGTATGTGACATTGTAGAAATACTATTAACTGGCCTACTGTTATATTTCCTCTGCTGTAAATTTCTGTGAAATTAAGAAACTGTGGTGCCTTGCCTGGCAATAGTGGTGCACACCTTTAAGCCCAGCACTGGGAAGGCAGGGGCAGGTGTGTCTCTGAGTCCGAGACTAGCCTCATCTGCAGAATGAGTTTCAGGACAGCCAAGGCTACGTAGAGAAACTCTGTCTCAAGAGCCAAAACAAACCAAAAGAAACTATGGTCCCAATGTCCTGTAAGTGCTTTCATACTGGCTGTATCAATTATAGCTGGAAATAAAGTGATGGAAATAAGCAAAATAAGACGCCTTTCCTGTGAATTAACAGAAAACTTTCATGAAGCTGACGCAAGGCAGTTAAAGATGTGAGGTCACAGGTCTGTCTGATAGTAGGCCTGCTTAGACTTTAAACTGGCACTAATGGGTCATGGAAGGCATGCATGGAGATGTGAAGCCAAGAATTGTCAGGGACTGAGGAGCTCTTGATTAATGAACCCACATTGAGTATTCACATTACAGCCTGCTAACCGCATCCTGGTGTCTGCCTGGGTAATCGTGTATCCTTGTTGTGACTCCATGCCTATAGAGCAATCCCCTGACTGTAGTCTTGTTGTTGCCCACCTCTCTCTGCCAAGACTATATGCAGAGTCCTAGGTCAGGGTGCAGGAAGCATGATGCCATAAGCAATGGTTGTAGTATCCAATAAAAAAAGAAGCAAAGTTGGCATTTGGAGCTTGCTCAACAGTCCGGCCATCTCGTATAATGACTCTGCTCCCCATAGGCCCACCCCCCTGCCCTGGAGATGCCAATTTCTGAGTGTACAAGTTTTAATGCCAGCTTCTCATCTTTGAAATTTCTCTATGCTACTGCCAACTCTCAGGGCCTTTGGGGGGAATCACTTGCCAGCTCTCGCAGGGAGAACTCTTCTCCAACACTATGCCATAAGCACTTTTCAGTAAAGCTCCTGGCAGCCCACAGTGTACACTTTGGTGCATTTGGACCAGTAATCACAGTAAAATGAGGAAAGGTGAGTTCTTTCTCTTGATGGAAGTAGTCTGGTGAGACTATGATGGCCATGTTCAGAACAGCATCCTCTGAAAATGTCTAACCTTTAGGCTAGGATATGCTTGGCTCTGATTTATTTTTTTTTCTGATGATATGATACCTTTGGGAGCTTTGTAAGCTCTTCTGTGAAATTTGTCCAGTACTTAGAGGCAGTGTTTGGAGTTAATGAAACCCTCTTTCTCTGATTTCTCATTCTTTCTCAGAAGCTTTGTGTTTTGATAGGCAGTTTGTAAAACTTTTGTAAAACCAGATAGTCATCAGGACCAGAGTATAGCAATCTGAAGTTTTAGTCTTGAGAAGCATGGCCGTACTTCCTATAACCACATTAAAGGTTCTCTCTCTCCCTCTGTATGTGTGTGCGTGTGTGTGGTGGGTTACAGTGTGTGGTGGGTTAAGAGTCAATAGGCATTTGAAAAATTTATTTGCAGAGTCCAGTCTTCCAGAGAGAAAACTATGTATATATTTTTTTCTAGTGATGCCATAGCAGATAACATCAGACTTGGTAACTTAAAACAATAAAGATTTGTCCTTTCTCAGTTCTTTGGAGCTAGGGGTTAAGGCACAGTGTGCTTTTACTTGCTCAAGAGGCCACCAGAGCCTGTTCCATGCCTCATCTAGCCTCTCGTGGATACCACCTTCCTTTGGTATCCACTGCTTAGCTCACTGTGGTATCTAAAGATATGCCAGTGAAAGTTCTGAAAAGGCCCCCACTGGACACACACAAGTGCATAATACTTTCAGGGAACTCTCACCAGTGTTCCGATTGTAGCTTGCCTTACAAGAACAGTGGGTTTCTAGAAGTAAAGAAACAGCAGGACTCTGTTAAGTGGCACCTGCCTGGTTTGTGGAATCACCTCCAAGGCTATGCAAAGGGAGCTCTGGCTATCTGTACCAATTGTACCAATGGCATATAGAAAGTTCTCTAGAAAAAGGAAGGATAAAAAAAAAAAAAAGGAAGGAGTAACAGGTTCAAAGGGTAGGGGCTCCTGATTCTTAGTGTGAGTCTCAGTAACTAAATCAGCATATTAAAACTATACATGTATCTTACCCACCTCATATTCCTACCATCAAGGAGGCTGAATCAGGAGAATCCTGAGTTCCAGGGTGGCCTGGCCATGTGGCAAGACCCGTATTCAAAATACAAAGTAACAACAAAACCTAGAACACACACATGATATATGTTTGTGGTCAAAATTTCGATTAGGCATAATCAAGAATAAATCCACTACAGTATACAAAGAATGAGAGACTTGGGGCATACTCAGCCGTAAGGGGACTGTTCCAATCAAAGGCTTCCCTCAAGGCCCATGGAAGAGGTAAGACTGTAAGAGCCTGGGTTGGTGGATGACTCCAAAGAAACAGTGTATTCCAGACAACACACAGCTGATACCCCTAATGCGCTCACAGAGACTGTGATGGCATCTGATGTGCACAGGGAAGAGGAAGTGGTAAAGTCCCACCCCTACCCATGAAGCTATCTGCGATGTAGACCTGCCGAGAAAGGGAAAATCAGTTTTATCCGAGGATCAAAGGGTATATTAACAATATTCCAAAGCAGGCCCCATCGTCAGAAATATTAGACCAACACAAAATGGACTGAATAGATTTGTTTTATGTTAGTATTGTTTTGTTGTGGGTTTGTTGTTTGGGCATTTTCCCATCCTTCCGGGTTTTTGTTTGTTTTGATTTGCTTTTGAGTTTTATTTGTGTTTTCTGAGAGAAGGGGTACAGGGAGAGACTAAGAACATGAAGTCAGGTGACTAGGGAGACATTGGGGAGAGAAAAAGAATATGACCAATGTTGTAGGAAAAGCATTTTATGAATAAAAGAAGTAAGCCCTCTAAATGCCTTGCTCTCCCTCTCAACTTTGTATTTGTTCTCACCAGAGTAACTCTGCTTAACATTGTCTGGTGTAGTCTTCCAAAATATTTGTATGCGTATTCAATTAAATGTAAGAATATTAGCACACTGAGAATGAAGGGCATTAAGGGCGATGCTAGGAATTCCAGCTATGTCGCCATTTAATTCTTACTACAAATGTAATGATTCCAGTAAGACATACTGCAACTGGTGAAATCATTTCTTCAAAGTTTTACTGATTTTAAATATCAAAAGGCATCAGAAATAGAACCCCAAGTTGTCGCTCCACTTTTCACACCCATGAACAGTATACCTAAAAGCCTGTCTTTTCACACCCAGTCTTACCATCACTGGGGAGACAAAATTCCATCTTCCTGACTATTATAAGTAAGTGATATACATGTTTGCTATTTCACATTTTAGGGTGAATTTGGGAATTTTCTCATTGATTCGCATTTCTTTTGCCCACTGCCTATTCATATGTTTTTCATACTCAAAAATTGGGATTATAACCATATGGAGTTGATTTGAAGTAATCACCCACTCAGGAATTATCTCTGTCATCAATGTTTACAGTTATTGTTCTGTGTTTCCTTTTATTTTGTTTAAAGATTTTTGAATAAATTTTTAAAACATTTTAAACAAAAATTTTAAAGATTTATTTGTGTGTGTGTGTGTGTGTGTGTGTGTGTGTGTGTGTGTGTGTGTGTAAGCCAAGGAGGCCAGAAGAAGGTGTTAGATCCCCTGGAGCTAGAGTTACAATCAATCCTGGGACTCCCAAATCATTATGCCACATTTTGAAAAAATGTGTCACAGAACAGAGCATAGATTTCGCCATCTTAACTCTTTTTAAGTGCATAATTCAGTCGTAGCAAGCATATTCTCATTGCTTTGTGATAGACTGGCAGCAAACTTCTTTGGGTAAGACTGAAACTCTAGGCCCTTTGCCCTTTACTCTTCTTCAGCCACTGGTAAACACCATTCCACTTCCTAACATTCTGAATGTCAGTGTTTTAAAGACTTCACAGAAGTGGAATCACAGGTCTTGATTTTGTGTCACTGACCTAACTTTGTGTTATGGTTAATACTCCCTCTGTGTGACTGGGTTTTCTTCTTAAAGCTGAGTAATGGCCCCCCTTGATGTCTGCCCCACGTTTTCTATGTCCTTCCTGCTGGTAGGAAGGGATTGTGTGGCTTCTCCCTTCTGGATGTGGTGGGAACTGATATGAAAGACATAGTATACTGGAACTCACTCTGTAGACCAGGCTGGCCTCTGCCTCCCGAGTGCTGGGATTAAAGGTGTGCACCACACTGCCTGGCCAGACATCTCTTTGAGGCCTTGCTTTCCACTGTGTTGGAGATATGCCTCCAAGTAGCATTTCTGTATGATATAATAGTATTTTTATTTTTCAGGAACTTCCAGAAAGTACCAACAGTGGTCTCACTCTTTTGTAACTCTCCCAACAATGCAGAAGCTTCCAATTTTTCTACGTCCTCATTAACACTCTTTTCTTCCTTATTTTATTCACTTCCTTCCTCCCTCACTCTCTGTCCTTTATCTCTCCTACAGTAATTACTCTTTGCCCACCGCCTATCCGTCTGTTTGAAAAAGATCTGATTGTGGTTTTAATATTTTTATTAGTGATATTGTGCATGTTTTATTTTCCTTAAAATGTTTATTGTTTAAAGTTTTTTGTACAAGTACATTTATTATATTGAGTACAGTCTTCCCAAGACCTGTGAAGCTCCTTTTGTTCTTACTTCCATCAGCTCTGCTTGTCCCCCTAGGCCCTTATAGTTCATGCTGTGTGCACATACATGACTTTATTAGTCTACATAAATGCTAAGACCCATCACTGGGAGAGAATATAACCTTGTCTTTCAAGACTGGCTTAATTCACTTGATATGACTATCTCCAGGTGCATCTATTCTCCTTTGACCAGTTTGCCACTTGCATCTCGACTCTAGAAATTTTGTGTAAATGTTTTAACATTTTTACTTCTCTGTATTCTAAAATATTCGGAATATTACAAGCTGCTGCAACCTTTTCTCCAGCATTATCTGAAGAAAAGTCTTCTACTGAATTGAGAATCCTGGATAGTCTTCATCCCCAACACAGCGATCTAAAGCCCTTATCTCAGTGGGAAATGATACTTACCTTCTGGTGATACAGCGGAAGGACAGTAGTAATTCAGAAATGAGTTGTCTGAAGTTCAGATAACAATGCTTTTGAATATTGTTTTGTTTTGTTTTTCCCACAAATCAATGGACATGAAGTACCAGAAGGTTTAAAAACTTTTCTTTTGTGCTAATATTTGATCATTCCTAGGACATAAAATTTTTTATAGTTGAGTGAGTACTGTAGTATGTGCTGAGATATGGTGGCCGCAGTTGTCAATAAGATGACAAGAATATTAGTAATACTAAGAAGTTAATCCGCAGGAAGCTATGAATTAATGGTGAGTGTAGGTCCTGCTAGGGCTAAGCACATGCTTTCTGTGTATTCCTGGGATGGTTGGGCCAGATTCTCGATCCTTATGCTTTAAAAAAGAAACAACAACTGCTGAGATTAGGAATTCTTAAGGAATTTTTAAGCATTAAAAATCAAATGGCTACTGGAATAAACCATTGTGCTAAAACGACACACCACTGTACAATATTCCCCTAGGCTGCCTTTTCTTTCCCAGTATCTTACTTATTTTATGAACAGTGGAAGGTTTGAAAAATGTAATTTTAGGCTGCTGATCTGGAAAGAAACTAGACATATAGAGATGGCTCTTTGGAGACAAGTTAGCAAGCTTTGTGTCACTAATTTAAAGTTTTTATTCCCCAGTGGCTTGAAAGGGAGAAATCATCAAGTTCTCTGAAAGAAAATTCATGAAATATAAAACCAATACCCAGCGGAGATTTCCTACACCAGTTCCTCACAGGGCTGTGTGGTCTTTTTTAGTGAATACATTATAACAAAACCCCTAACAGTTCATGCATGGTGACAGTCATAGCAAGAGTAAGGCACACCCATTGGTCTTAGTTCTACAGTTGCAGAAATGTCTATAATATGAGTACAATGCCTTAACAAAGAGCTAAAACCGAAACAGGAGAGGAAAATGATTTAAAAAAAGAGAGAGAATGAGAACGCAGGGGAAAACATATCAACTACTTAGTGACATAGGGACAAGGAGGACTGAGTTTTGATTAGATGACAAAATTGAAGTCCATATTACTCGTTAGAGTGCCCAAGGCCTTGCGTTTTGGGCAAAGTTGGACCTTTACATGGTTGTGTAATGCAGACCAGTGGTAAACCCAGGTGTCTAAGGATGGGGTACAGGGAGACTGGAGAAACCTAGTCTTTTCATTCAACATCTCCACTCAGTACACAGTTTTCTCCCTCTTGTTTGGACTCCACATTTGGCATACAAAGAAACCATTCCACATTTCATATCATACAGCCAGCTTGGATGTATACCAGGTTCCCAGCCTGAAAGAAGCAGTTATATAGGAATGGACTACTACTGATCTAGAATTTTGTCATTGTTCCTTCTCTGCCACTAGCTGGCTGAGTGACCTCAGGAAGGTTGCCTGAATCCATATGAGTTCAACTTCCCTAAATCTGAAGTAGGCTGTTGATTTCTGATGTCCTTCCCAGTACAAAATGGTGTGTTTTTACCACCGAGATGATCACAGGAGGATGCTGCACAGCAGTGACCCCTGGCTGTTAGCTGCTTGTATGTCTCTTTTAAACTGAAAAACAATAGAAATCTTATTTAATCCCAGTATTGTTGCTGTGTTCGTCTGGTGAACTGTGTCATCAATTGCATAGTCTCATACGACATCCATTCAATGTACTGAGGCATGGGCCAATGCATTAATATCTAAATGCCAGAATTAGGCCACAATTTCAAGCTTCAATGGGCTTAAAACGTAAAAGTTTGTGAGAATGTCTGGACTGTTGAAAAACACAGTGAAAGTAATGGTTAAAAAGCGGCCTGTTTTTTCCCCCTAATATCTTCTATTTTAGAATAAAATATCAATAGAAAGAAGTTGATGGCTGTGCCAGTAAACACAGGAAAGTGGACTATTTTATCATTATTGAAAATAAATAATGGGCTTTATAAAACAAAGAATGGATGTTAGGAGGCTATGCATTTGGAAAGCCCAGAGAGCTAATAACTTTCTATACTTAGCACAGAAAAATGGGCCAGCAGATATTGAGGCACTAAATCATTTATGGTTGAATTCGTTCTCCAGTCCCAGAACAACAACAGTATTATGGCATTTCCTCCTTTATAAATTACTCATGTACAGTCTTCCCTAATGACCCACTGATTCTTATTCGAGAGAGTATATAAAGAAGAAATCGTGTAATGCAGTTTTACAGTGTCAAAATAATTAGGACTCAAACCTACAACCTCCAGTAAAACATTTTAGCTTGATTCAATTAAAAGTTTAAAGTAGTAAAGTGAGAACCGTATTTCCTTTGCTTCAGCCCACCCTGTCTACACTGCTCTATAAGCTTCTGTAATAGAATTCAATGCCTGCCTCCTTTATCAAGCATCCTCCTTCATACTGGATGTTTGACTTGCATTTTTAGTGATCCTAAAACAAGCATCCTTGAAGATCGGTTCTAGGCTGTTGCTTTGGGGTAGATTCTTGGAACTATGAATCAGTGTTAAGGAGCACCGTAAGAGACATTGTGCTCTGTTTTCCGGAAGCTGCCAACAGTGCAGCCACAGTGTGCTAAACTGCCACAGCCCCCGGTCCACCAAATACCAAGGTGTTCATAGGTAAAGAAAGTCTGTCAGATTAATTCACTGAATAGTAAGGTTTGTACCAGTTGCTTAACACTGAGGCCACAGATTTCCCCCTGCCCTGTGCACTGGTGTTCTCCTTCCTCTGTGAATTGTATGTTAATATTCTACCTTCCTATGAGGACAATAGCTTTTCCTTCCTCTCTATTTTTGGCAAAAGTAGTTTTCTTAGTTTGGTATATGCCATTTAATATTTTCCATGGGTTTTTGATGCAAAGTAGGTTAAAAATACCTTTACTCGTCTATCCATCGGAAAGTGTTTCTAAAGTAAAAATTAGTCTAAACTCCGTCTTTATTCTGTTTTGGTTTTTGGTAAAATTTTAGTTTTAGTCACTGAAAATTTGGAAATACTTCAAAGCTACTCTTGGTTTAGGGTTCATTTAATTTTATGGCATTTTTTTTTGGTCCATTTGTTTATCCTGTGAATGTATTTGTGCACATGTGGGTGGGCATGACACAACACGGATGTGATAGTCAGATGGCCGTTTGCGAGGAATGGTTCTGTTCTTCTGCTACGTATGTGCTGGGAATCAAACTCAGTGGCCGATGCGCTGACCTAGTGAGCCTTTTGTCCATTCTGGAATTTACTTAAGGTTGTGTGCCGTTGCACATACAGACTGGGAAGTCTAAAGGAGTGAGCATGGGGGTTGGGGTGAACATAAATGATGCAGCATTATTTTAATAGCATAGAATATTTGGGAGATGTGTTAAAGATAGCCTTGCACAAAATACAGCCTTGTACTTCAGAACTTGGTTACGTCAGATATGTGAGTGGCATAGATGATAGTATAACTACTGAGCTCAGACTCAAAAAATGATAAGGCTGAAACTAGGATCGGCAGTGTTCCTCTCTCCAATTCTTTGTATGTGTTTTTGTGTAGGTAGATGTACGTGTGTGTGTGTGTGTGTGTGTGTGTGTGTGTGTACACGGGGGAGGAGGCCAGAGTTCAACTCCAGAGGTTATTTATGAGGAGCTGTGTATCTTGTTTTAGAGACAGAACTTTCACTAGGAGTTGAGACTCAGTGATAAACTAGACCAGCTGAGAGCCCCAGGGATCTTCCTCACCCTGCTTCCCGAGTGCTGGGGTCACAATTGTATTGCACAATTGCACCATTGTATCGTGTTTTTGTTTTGTTGTTGTTGTTTGTTTGTTTGTTTTGTTGTTGTTTTTTAACATAGGGGCTAGAGTTCAAACTCAGATCCTCATCTCTGTACTACAAGCATTGTATCAACTGAGCTATGTCCCCAGGACTGTTGCCCACATTTCTGAAACCCTCTCTTCTTGCCCCAAGAAAACCGCTATGATAAGAACTTTTCGTACTTATTCCTTTCTAACTCAAGCTACGAATCATGCCTGTTACCTTGTTTGCACTGAATGCAATTTACTGTTATTTTGATTATAATGGACAAATGGTCCCATGTTATATTTTTCACTCTAATTTGGGCAGAATGAAATTCTCCTTTAGGTCATTTTTGTACTTTATTTTCCTGTACACAAATTTTATTGTCATTCTTGTATTTTATTTTCCTGTACAAAAAAAAAAATGGCATAGGACAAATGCTTTGCCAGCATAAGTCCCACATATGGCTCAGCATGGTTGCATAACTTTGAGATATTTACTTTTATTCCCTACAGTCTATGCATACACACACACACACAAAGAGATAGAGAGAGAGAGAAAGTGAGAGACATGTTTGAAACAAAACATTACATAAAAATAGGATCTCTTTCAGATAAGTAGCAAAACATAACGAGAATTTCATTTATAACATGAACTGCAGAAACATAAGACACTGTATTTTCTGCATAAAAATAAATGTTTTGACAAAGTTATGTTTAATTCTGCCTTTGGAAAGAGTGGGGGAGACAAGAGACAAGGAAATTATGTCATACATGTTTTTATCTTTCTAGCCACACAGATTCATATGTGTATATATGGCATATTTATTTGTATTTGCTATAAAAATGGCAACACCCTACTCCATGAATTAAGCACCGGCTCAGCAGCAAAACACTAGGGAAGTTTTTTGGATATTGATGTATTTGAACATATGCTATGTAAAAATCTTTTGGTCATAATCTAGTAACAGAAAATTGGAGTTTACAGCTAGGACTAACAGTGTGCTTTGCGGTTCTGAGAATTCTTAAAATTTAATTGTTATATGACCAATGTCTTACATCTAAAATAGTGTTTCACAGTAGTATGGCTTGTTTGAGTGACCCAGAATTCTGCTTGTTACCTCTGTCACCTCCTAGGTGGTGACACTGCAGAGACAGTAGGGAACCTGAAGAGTCACAGTTTTTGTTTGTCTTTAGAGATGATTCTAGGCCAGTATTTTAGGTATCCTGTCTGTCCTGTCTTCATTTTCACTTTTTTTTTTTTTTTTCTGGTAAAAGTGAAGGACTCCAATATACCATAAAAGCCAGAATCTTCACGAAAGAGGATTTGACGTTTTTTAAAAGCAGACTCTCTCCAATGCCTTGCCCTTCCAGAAGGCTGTTTCAAAAGCTTCAGCCTTATGGAATGCTGTTAAAGTTACCAGACTGTGTCTCCAAACAGAGCCACAGTGAACAGCTGCTACAGCACACCCACAGTTCATTCACCAGAGAGAACGTCAAAGAAGGTAACAAGTTTAAAGCGTTCTCTAGCTGTGAGAAACCCACAGGCGAACACATCTATATTAACATTTTCATATTATATTACACATGTACTGCGGTAAAAAATTTGTGTAAATAGGGATTGTTTCTGATGGGGAAAGTAACACTCTTATATTAAATGTGTGAAGGCTGTTAAAAATACAAATAAGAGACATTCAAAGCAATTACAAGCCTACCTTTTTAATAAGTACTGTCCAAATATCAGATATGTGGGATGTTTCAAAAGTTTTACTGATATATTTGAGCTACTGTGAACATGCTAGAGGTTTTTTTTTCACATTGCTAAATATTTCATTTATTATTTGCTAATTTTAATCGTCTTTACCTCTCTTATCCCCTCCTGCTCCCTCCCACAAGCTATTCTTCCCAACAAGCCTCTTTTTTTTTTTTTTTTCCAGAGCTGAGGACCGAACCCAGGGCCTTGTGCTTGCTAGGCAAGCGCTCTACCACTGAGCTAAATCCCCAACCCCACCAACAAGCCTCTTAATATACATACACATACATACATGTATATGTGTGTATGGAGATTCGATGTCCTTACATTTGAACCGCAAGCATGTTACCAATAGAAGCTTCCCCTCAGTTCCAAAGCTTTCTGTTAATATTAAAAAAAAAAACTTAAAAAAAACCCACCGTAATGCATTTAAGTAGAATAAGCAGAAATACATCAATCTCAAAAAATTTCAGTTCTTTCTTAGAACAAATATACTCCTATTTAGGATCTAGGAGCACTGGAACTCATTGTATCTGTGTCACCGGCTTGTTCTCACTCCTGAGTGTCTTCTCTGAGAAAACCATTCTAGATACTGGTTCTGTCCCCTCTCTCAAGAACTTGACCTTTCCTTTTGTGTGTATTTTAGCACAATGGGAAGACTCTCCCCATCTTTCACTCACTTGTACCTGCAGCTTAAGTTTCTAATTGTGTCATGGGAAAGGTGATATCTTTACAAAATGGTTCTTTTCCTCCAAGCAACTTAGCCCGGGAGTATTTTGAAAACACGACTGCGACTCATCCATTTTGAAATGCCCACTGTGGTATTTCCAGTTCACATTCTTACAGAAAACTTTCCTCATCAAACAGAAACACCACATACATCATTAAATGGATATCAGCCCTGACTCCATGGAATGGATTTCCTTAACTCAAATCCGTATAAAAGGCACTTAATAAATATTAAATGCTGTCCATTTTCAATTATTCATGGATATATTACTCGCCTTATAGATGTGATATGAGTTTAAAGGTCATATTTACATAATGAATGATCTTACTTAGTGACTTAAACGGGTCCTTGCTTTACATCCGTCCAAAAGGGATTAGAAGAAAACCTTCCTTAAACCAATTTTATTAATTAATTCTGAACAACTCTTGGTCAAAAAGACAAGATTTTGCTTTTAGCTGCTTCGCCTCAGTCTGCAAGCTGATCCTAAACATTGCCAGCATTTAATGGGAGGTGGAGAAGTAATGGAAAACCTAATCTGGGAGTTAGACTCCAAAGGTCAGAATTTTTCCATGCCTCTTTCAATTAAGTCTTTATGGTGAGGTTTTGTCAACTTGTGAATTCAGTTGCTCAATGAATCCAAAAAAGCTTCCTAGTGAAAACAAACCCCTTTTGATAGAAAGGAAATTCTCTCTCTGTGTGTATGTGCCCTTTGACTTTTAAAACCACAATGCAGTTTGATAAAGTAAAACTGTAAAAGATAGCTTTTGCTAAAAATACTAGAATAAATGGTGGTACAAGTTCCGAAGGTTGGGTTAGTCATAGAGCTCATTTTCATCTTTGGATAACATCCAACATAAGAAGAGGTGGCAGCTTTTGTTGAAACTCACATTGTATAGTGAGTTACCAGAGAATGACAGAGCATGCGTAGATATGACTAAGTAATACATACTCATTGTTACTTGAAAATCGGGGAGGCAGCTTGCCCAGCAGACCCTCTGGTGATGTGTTCACAGCGGTGACCTATCTGGACAGGTTTTGGAAATGGTCAGCAAGTTTACTGAGTGTGAGTATTTGCTGTGGCAAAGACTGGGATTTAGTCAATGCATCCATGCTGGACAAAATCCTTTGTGCACATTAGCATGTCAACCACTGGAAAAAAAAAAAAAAAACAAAAAACAAGAGCAGCATTAAATTATATCACATTTTATGCCAAATGAATTAATAGCTTAGGAAAGGGAAGCAAACATTAAATTAGGCACACAAATATTTCTGCTCCCCACCCTCATTTCTAAGGGAGGTAATTTGCGTATGTTTCTTTTAAAATGCTTTCTAAGTGACTGGAAGAAAAATTCTCTCTGGTAAAAACTAAATTAGTGTGTCTCCATGTGATGCACAGTGGGAGGAAAGGCATCCCTTGCTCTTGCCCTCCTCCTCTAGAACGCTCAGGTTTAGAAAGGACATCAGGTGTGCTAGGGAGACTTCACTGTGAAAACACTAAAAGGTCATTCTTCTCAGACAGACAGACGCAAACTCAGCTGTGAGGGTTTTATCCACCTTGTGAAGAAAGGTGTTCAGAAATGGAGACTCAGCCTTCCCTTTGTGTCACCCCCAGCACCTGTGCCTCCTTCCTCATCTCACATCCATGGCTCCTGTGACTGCTCTTTCACTCCTATCGCCTCATTCCAAGTGAGGTGATGAAAAGATATGAAAGGAAACAGGAAGGGCAGGGAAACAGGGGTTTCCTGGGAGGCCACTGCTTATATCCTTTTGTGACATAATTACCCTTGGCTTTATAAAAGGCTGGAGAGTTTATGTTGTGACTGAGCCTGTTACTGAGGACCAGTAGGAATAGATTGGATACTGTGGATCCTGGACACAGCTAAATTTAATAAGGTTGAAAAACAATTAGTAAATTAAAAAAAATGGATAGCAATGTAATAGAGTTTTCAAAGAACAAGGTTCTTACCTATAAACAATGACATTAGGGCTCCAGTATTAAGAATAATAAATTAAGATTAGTAAGTGGTCATTTTCTGTGATGTCGTGACTTCTGCATAGTTCACTCACAGTCTATGGGGCACATGAATGAAATAACTGAAGTGCAACCTCTGTTTTTAAATTCCTAATAGTCTCATATATCATGCAGTATTTGAATTAAATTCTGAAAGTCACAGAAAGTATACACTGGTCAGATTTAAAAACTCTTTATAGCTAGGTCAGAACTGAAAATGGATTCAGTTCTGAAATGATTCATTCTGAATGGATTCATTCTGAAAATGATTCAGAGCATCAGGGAATTCTCTGGTGGACACCTGCCACCAAGCTCTTTCTGGTCTTAAATAACTTGTTAAATGAATCTTGAAGCTGGACTTAGGTTAGAGGATAAAGACCTTACATTAGTTCATGAGTACAAAGTTTATAAGGTGAAAGTTTATAATTGAAGTAATTGTGTTTTAAGCTTAACATTTTGCTGTATCTTTCTATCTTTCTCAACTACTAACCAATATTACTGAAAACACATCATTCAGATTGGAAAAATCCACTTTCTTTGAGGCAGAAACAGATTTTAAATGCCCGCCTGGACTTTTCTTAAGTTAATTTTTTAATTTTTATTTATTTATTTATTTATTTATTTATTTATTTATTTATTTATTTATTTTTGTCCGCCATTGCTTTGTGACTGCTTGGTCCTTGCATCTCTCCTCGGTGAGACAGAACGTGGCTATTCTACTTCTCCCAGCTTGCTCACTTCAGACGCTTTCTGGCTGAACATGGATTGTGTTGAGAGAGGATTGTGTTACTGGGTCTGCACTGTAGTGTGAATTAGGACCTATCACTCTGGAGCAAGGCAAACTCTCATGCTATCTTTCTTTAAGACTGTCTGTTCTGCATCCTGCTGCTGTCTCTTGTTGGTCACAGTTGTCCCATGTACCAAGGCTGCTGAGTAGGATTCCTGGTGCTCTGTAGGGGCTCACTGTTAAGGTTTAAGATGTGGTTTTTGTTGGAATTGTATGAAAAAAAATGTATATGGAGGATGTACGTTCTTCTTACCTTTTGAGTTAGCCTTTGATGACACGGTAAGTTGATCTGAGGATGAAGACCACATGTCTGTTTATGGATAGAAGAAAGCTGAAGAGGGAAATCTCTTGACATTAACTTGACTTCTGTTTTGTGCAAAAGGAGACCCCAACTTTCTCTGCCCAGAATCAGGCTCGCCTATTCTACCACAAATGAAAGGATGCAGACATCATTACTTTATCTCAGACACTTTACCTTCTGACAAGCCGGACAATGTCTTGGAGTCCAGAAAAAATCCGGAAAGCACCTACTCCTCCTCAAGGTGCGTTATTACTCCATACAGGATCCCCCCTTTGTTGTCCATCCCTGGCTTACTTTCAACCCTGTCCATGTTAAGAACAGAGTAAGGTACTGCACTGTTTCTTTTCTAACACTGCTGGTTTACACTATAAAAACAATGCCTTGCTTTTGCTAAAGTGTCTCCTCTCTTCCAGCGAGGCTGGGGATTATATAAGAAAGGCCAAAATAAGGCCCTGTTTTACTGAACACAAAGTATTGCCAATTTTATTTTCCAGTCCCCCAAATGTTACCAATAAATGTGATTTGGCGAAAAACAACAACTAATATTTGCAACAAAAATATTTAATGATGCAAATGCAAGACCTTATCTACCTAGTTTTCAGGGGTTCTGGGTAGTGGAAGCCTTGACATCTTGAACTTGAACACGTAGCTACTTGAGATATCTGAATTGGAGAGCGTTTCTAGGAGACAGAATAACAATCATGTGGCTGTGTCGAACTTCAGAGGAGGCTGGGAGGTATAATCTAACTATACGCCTATGAAGAAAAGGACTTCCTGTGCAATCCTCAATGTAATTACTTTCAGAGTGACCAGGAGGTTCAACATGAGGCCAGATCCTCTGACAATGTGGTGTTTCGGTGTTCCTTCAAAACATCTAGATAGCCTAAGAATTATATGACACCTCCCTGAACTTTAAACCTTTACCAAAATGGCATGGGAAATAAAACGTGTAAGTTAAAGCCCTAGTTTAAAATCAGAGCATACAGAATGATACAGATTGTTCTAATGCGACATTAGATTTCTACCAATTAATTTCCAGCATTAGCGATGGCATTTTTCCTGAAGGGCAATGACAAGTGATTTGTTTTCAGGGACGGCACTATTAGCAATTGTAAGGTCGGCTCTGAGCTTCATTCCGATCTTATTTTCATCCTCGAAAAAATTTTAGCAGCCTTTTAGGTTTTAGGGGGGAAAAGCCTCATGCTGCGCTTGCCTGGGAGGCTGCTGGGTAGCTGCCTTACGGCAGCACGTTTATGTATTTCAGGGATTCCTTTTTCTTCCTCATTCCGTGTTGTAGCCGAGCACACATGCAGGAAGCTTTTTACACTTTGCACACACGATTCCCCGTGCTCGGGTGACCGCATCCAAGAACAAGAAGAAACATTAACAACTCCCTTGCCCACCCGAGAGCCCCACCTGTTCTCTCCCAACTACCCCCCCCCTTCCTTTCCGGGTTACCAAGGTCCCCTGTCTTTTCTGTGCGAGGAGAGGAGGAGAGCTCGGCCTCCTGCTGTGGCCCGTGTGGGTGGAATCCTGTGACGAAACTCTGTTAGCAGCAATTTCCTCCTTTTGTTAAGGACTGACTGGCACCATCATTCATACTGCATTGCAGGAGTAGACTAAAGTTTATTTTTTTCATTCTGTTGTGGAAATCCATCTGAACAGTGTCTAGGTTCGGGGACATTGCAAAGTAATCCCCTATCCTACCTAGCATGCCTTTTTCTTTGAAAGACACACACATTTCTGTTGAGTATGTACCTAAGAGAGAAAAATTGTGGTTTGCACTGTATGAATAAATTTAGCATTATCAGAAAGGCAGGTTTTCACAAAGGTCTTATATCAATACACCAGGGCAATGATTCTTAAAGAGAGAAAGAAAGAAAGAAAGAAAGAAAGAAAGAAAGAAAGAAAGAAAGAAAGAAAGAAAGAAAGAAAGAAAGAAAGAAAGAAACAGGAAGGTAAATTTTTGCATAAAAATAAAACTCATTTGGCACTTTGTGTTTTCAGATTTTTGTAGGGAAAATTGTCTCCCAAAGGCATTGGGAACTTGCAGGAAAAAACCCACAGTGTTAATTAATGTCTCTTGCTTGCTTTCTGCTCCCTAACTATTCCACTGTATACAGAGATTAAAATAAAGGTGGGAGCTTTGTGTCAGTGAGTTTACTATCAGCTGTACTGCAAGAACCTCCCAGTCTAGGCTGGGCTGTTCTCTTTTCTCCTCTTTCATCAGCCTTCTGATAATGATCTGCAGATGTCTTAATTAAAAGAATTGTCTCCTTTCTCGATCTTTCATTACATTCTTCTGCTTTGCACACATTTATCTATCATTCCCGCCCCCCCATGGCCTTTGTAAGATGCTAAATTATTAATTAAACAGTGAATCTTTTATCTTGAAAATGTCTTTTGACCTTCTTCTATTAAAAATTAACTATGAAATATGATATACATATACATTTTAAATATCTAAATGCCTGTCTTTTCACTTTGATTATATAGTTGAAATTCAGTCTAGAATAAAGTACATAAAAATCAAAAGCTACCTGTGTGTAGCCACTGATCCAAACAAATGTGAGATAAATAGTGGTGGCTTAAAGCTGAGTTTCTAGATTGATCTGTTTTTTTTTTTTAAAAGATTTATTTTTATTTTAAGCCACAATGTGAGGTAAATGTTGGTAGCTTAATACTGAGATTAACTTTTTTTGTTTGTTTGTTTGTTTAAGATGTATGCTTATTTTAAGTGTGTGACTTTTTGCTTTGTGTGTCTTTGCACTATTGGGATGCAGTGCCCACAGAGGCCATAAGAGGACCGGAGACCTCCTTAAACTAAAGTTAGACAAGAACTGAACCCAGTTCTCTAGAAGAGCAGCCAGTGCTCTTAACTGCTGAGCCATCTCTCCAGGCCCTCTAGATTATCACAGTGTCAGATCTGAGGGTGATTAAAATACACCAAGAGGGAAAGGTATGTCACTGCATTAAGGATTCCATTAGGAAATGTATTTGGTATGGGCCATATACCTTCCTGTGTTCCGCTCTTTAAACTATTGATTTAAAAAATAGGTGACTTATTAGGTTCTGTACTTAGGTTATGTGACTTATTAGGTTATTAGGTTTAGTATGTCAAGCGAAGTCATTTAAAAAGGAATACTCCTGTCTTGTTTCATGAAATCATAGATTAAACATTTTTAAAGCAGAAATGTCACAAAAGAGATTTCATTAAATCAAGTGAATGGGAGCTGAATGAAACTTTCTCCTTTCTACTTGTACTGCTAAATCCTTTGTCCAGGAGAAGGGATGGTATTGTAGATTTTGTGTTTGGAAGGTCGGGTGCAGTCAACAGTGAAGAGGATATTACAGAAAATCCCACTAGTAAAATCCATGCAATCCAGGCAGGGTCATATATTCAGCCAAACTGCTTCCTGGATTAATGCTATCCTAAGGCTCTCTCGCTCTCTCTCATGCTTTCTCTCTCTCCCCCTCTCTCTCTGTGATCCTCCCCTCTTTTTCTCTGACTCTGTGTCTGTCTCTCTTTGTAGCTGTATCTGTCTCATGTCAAACTGACAAAAATGAAACTGTTACCAACATCTTTGGTTCATACATATTATAAAATGTAGATTTAGATATATATGAAGTATTTAATAATTTTTACCTTCCTAATAGTAAAAGTAATTGATGTATGTATTTATAATACTGATAATTCCACAATGTAATGCTGGTATCAACTACAGCCATTCACTTTAAATCTTTCATTGTTAAAATACGTGTGAGGGAACAAATTAAATGCCAACCATTAGTCACATCTGCAGAGGATAATGGTACAAACACAACCTTATGTGGTATAACTGGGTGCACTAGCTAGCCACTGCATGTTTCCCTATAAAGATTAAGACATTTACGTCGTGGCCCAACCATCAGCGTGAGCCACAGAGTCCAAGAGAAAGGCATGGAACTGACCCATCACACAAAGAACATCCAGTTATGCTCCTGCCCAGTCAGTGCAAAACTTCTAACGATTGTGCATTTGAATCTTCGAAAGAAGAGAAGGAGAAGGAAATTCAGTATCCACCAGAACAGGCTTTGCTTGGGGCCTTTCAGCCTTGGATAGAAGCACACAGTAGGCACACAGGAGCTGTGCTTTTGTGCATTGTGTCCTTTTATGTTCGATTTGTGTTCTATAGTCTTGTGTTTAGTTCTCATTTCATCACTTCCGAGCTGTGTGACTTAGAATAGGGAATTTACTATGTTTTTGCCTCAGTTTCCTCATCTGTCAACTAAGGATAATGACTTGATTGACTGGAAAAAGTGAAAACAAAACAAAACAAACGCCAAACACTTGTAATATCTAAGAATCGTTCAGGATGCATTGCAGGTGCCACAGTATTTACTCACAGGCTAGCGAAAGTGAAAGGAGAACACAAACGTTCTGCTTTCATGGAACCAATCATATGCTTGCGAACTACTTTCCTTTCTGTGTCCTTTCCGTTATTATTATTATTGTCAGCTCCCAAATATTGAGAGTCTTTCCTAAGTTATCCATCTCATGCCTTATACCTCAAATCTCAGAAGTACCTTTTGAAAGAGGCCCATTTGTTTGAATGCAGCTACTGAGTAATCTCAGCCTCCAAGGAAACCCTTCCCATGAACACATAGCTCATGGGCATCGAAGCCCAGACTGGAACCAGGCCTGGGATTTCAGATCCCAGTAGCTGCCTGTTCAGATAAAGTCGTTATTCTTGGAATCTCATTCTTGCTTCTTTCCTTTCTTTATGTTTATTTATGTTCTAACTACTAATTTGAATCAGGTCCTCAGACCAGAGATCTTTACTCCCAAGGTAAAAACAACAACAACAACAAAACTTGTGATTTCCTTATTATAATCTCTTTTTTCTCCCCACTTCAGGAGTGTAATCAAACATCAGCTGTAAACTTCCTTTTAATATAGTGAATCAGCCCGCCCACACATTTTGTTTTCCCTGAGGCATATTGCTGGGAAAGTCTATTTCCGAATTTTACAAAATCAGCATATGTTGAACCAAATGGCTGTTTTCATTTAAATTGACAGAAGCTAAACTTGAAAAATTATGTTTTTTTTTTCCCTTAATGTTCTTAATGTATTTGACTTTGAGGTAAAAACCTATGTCTGTATATATATTTTTTTGCTGTGTGTGTGTGTGTGTGTGTGTGTGCATGTCTGTTTGTATGTGCGAGTGCATGCATGTGAGTTCATGGCTTCATGTGTACATGAAGGCCAGAGGTCAGTCAATGACAGTTGTCTTCTTCAGTCATTTCTCCACATTATATTGTAACAGGGGCTTTGTGTTTGTTTGTTTTTGAGATAGGATCTCACTATACCATGGCTGGTCTGGAACTTACTATGTAAACTAGGTTGGCCTTGAACTCAGAGGTCAGAGTTAGGGTCTGGATGGTTTTATGGAAGGATAATTCTTAGATCATAAAGGCAGATATAATATTGTTATAAACTTAAGCAAATATCACATTAATTGTTTTCTTCGTGTTTTTCTTTACTATGGGGCTGTGAGTTCAATAAAAATAAGAGTATACTTTGTTAATCTTTGCATGCTAGTTCTTAGTGTTCTGTTTAGCCAGGCAGAACACCAGGCTCTCAGCCCAATGAATTAAATTGATGTATGATGATATAAGTGATTTCCTGAATTAAGCATGTTTTCCTCACATGTGTGCATAGTACTTGTATGTCTGAAATAGGAGACCTGTATTATTATACTGTTAAAGATGTATATTACATCTCATGAGTATCTTACTCCTTTAGGTCAGTTTACATAGACATTGGACTTTTAACTAAAATGACGTTACATAGATAGTACATGAAGGCCTCGGTCAGCTTTGCGGCACGACTAACATACTAAAAGCTGGGCAGTTTACCCAGCAGAAGTATATTTCTCCACACTTCCGGAGGCTGCAAGACTGACATCAGGGTGCTGACATGGTCAGAGTGGAAAGAGGACCCTTCTTGGCTTGCCAGGGTCTCTCTTCTCTCCTGACTAAAAGGCAGCAAGCATTCTGGAATCTCCTCTCCTAATAATTCCAATCCCATCTGTGAGCCCCACCTTCACCATCTTCTTAAAACATAATGTCTCCCAAAAGCCTTTACCTCCAAATACTATCACAACAAATGAATTAAGCAGGACACAATTTATTCCATAATAATGAGCAGCTTGTATGCTATGACAACATAGCTCAAAGCTGATATTCATATAAAAATTGAGTAAAGCCATAATTAATGTTTGCACGAGCAAATTCCTGAAGCTCCTGTTTAAAAGTCATACTGTTATACTGTTGGGAAGATGCTGCTTTCCAAAAATGCAGTTAACATTTGGTAGCACTTAACAGACATAATATTTACAACAGGGAAAAACACTTACCAGAGAGAACGCATGTGTTGAGGGGTCAGTGCTTGTGCATCTGAGCCCAGCTAAGAGCTGTTTGCTCTGTCACACCCTTTCCCATGACATCTTGGTTATTGCCCTTGGGGTGATCTTATCAGTCATTTCATAGCGAGATTGAGAGTTAGGGAAATACAGTTACTTTTCAATAGTCACACACTGGATTAAAGATTGATTCAAATCAAGGTTTTTCTTATTTCAAGTAAAACTGTGCTTAAGGACCTGGCCCAATTACTGATGTTAAAAAAAAATTGTGTAGATGTACCACAATTTCTGTATCCATTCTTCAGTTGAGGGGCATCTGGGTTATTTCCAGCTTCTGGCTATTACAAATAAAGCTGCTACGAACATGGTTGAGCAAATATCCTTATCATGTACTTGAGCCTCTTTTGGATATATGCCTAGGCGTGGTATAGCTGGATCTTGAGGAAGTGCTATTCCTAGTTGTCTGAGAAAGCACCATATTGCTTTCCAGAGTGGTTGTACAAGTTTACATTCCCACCAACAGTGGAGGAGGGTTCCCCTTTCTCCACAACCTCTCCAGCATGTGTTGTCACTTGAGTTTTTGATCTTGGCCATTCTCATGGGTGTAAGGTGAAATCTCAGGGTGGAATATTACTCAGCAATGAAAAACAAGGAAGTCATGAAATTTGCAGGTAAATGGTGGGATCTGGAAAGGATCATCCTGAGTGAGCTATCCGAGAAGCAGAAAGACACACACACACGGTATATACTCACTCATATAGACATATGATATATGATAATCCTACTACAATCTGTACACCTAAAGAAACTAATCTAGAGGGAGGACTCTGGCTAAAATGCTCAATCCCCATTGCAAAAGACAAAGAGGATGGACATCAGAAGAAGAAAACAGGAACCAAGTTAGGAGCCTCCCACAGAGGGCCTCTGAAAGGCTCTGCCCTGCAGACTATTAAAGCAGATGTATGACTTATGGTGAAATTTTGGGCAGAGTGCAGGGAATCTTAGGAAAGAAGTGGGAAATAGTAAGATCTGGAGAGGACAGGAAGTCCACAAGGAGAGCAACAGAACCAAAAAATTTGAACACGGGTCTTTCCTGAGACTCATACTCCAACCAAGGACCATGCAGGGAGGTATCCTGCACAGATGTAGCCCATGGCAGTTCAGTGTCCAAGTGGGTTCCATAATAATGGGAACAGGGACTACTTCTGACATGAACTGATTGGCCTGCTCTTTGATCACCTCCCCCTGAGGGGGGAGCAGCCTTACCAGGCCACAGAGGAAGACAATGCAGCCACTCCTGAGGAGACCTAACAGACTAGGATCAGAAGGAAGACAAAGAAACCTTCCCCTACCAATGGACTTGGGGAGGGGCATGCGTGGAGAAGGGGGAGGAAGGGAAGTATTGGGAAGGGAGGAGGAAGGAAACTAGAGGGGGGATACAAAGTAAAAAAAGTGTAATTAAAAATAAAATTAAATTAAAATTAAAAAAATCAACCACGTTCATATTTATGGGAACTATTTATTTTAACAAAGCCTCAGGATTCACCATTGTTTTTTAAGTCCCTGGGGTTCCAATAAAAAGCAGCCGTGTAATTCCCAATGATTTGAAGTAAACACTTAAGGACCAGAGTAAGGTTTCTGTTTTAGATTATATTCCTGTTAACATTTACCAAGATCCAAGGATGTAAATTGATTTTTACATGCAGTGTATTCTCCTGACCAAGATCATCATATTTGCAGACTGACTAGATGATCTTGCTTCCTTTCTTACTGTTTTGTTGATTTTTTTTTTTTTTTTTTACCATTCAGAGCGATCTGCTGTTTGTTAAAAAAAAAAATCCACAAATGTTCACTAAGCATCTCAGTGTGTAGATGTGCGGAGCTCAATGTCTGAGTTAAGAATATGCACAGTACAGACCTGACCCTCCCTGCTCAACAGTGAAATCTAAAAACCATAAGTGATTCTGGTTCCATGGTAGAATGTAGACAGACACAGAGGACTGCATGAAATCTGGCACGAGTACATAGAAATGGATGGAGCAACTTCGACCACCACCCCAAGCAAGGCAGAAGGGAAGGAAGAACCAAGGAGCAATTCGTGTAATGAAAAAGAGGAGGCAGAATGGAGGGTAAAGAAAGAATGATGGGAACTTAATCAGTCTCAGGATGACACTGAAACATCCCATGACAGTGACAATAATCCTCGTTCTTGTGGGTGAGGAAGTGAGGCTTGAAGACATTATGTCACTTGCATGGTGGGACCAGATTAGTAAAAAAGCAGAACTAGAGTCAGATGAAAATGTTTTCAGTTCTACTACATAACGGGTATTTTACTATTGTGTGGTTACACTTTTTCTTTTATTGGAGTTCAGCAAAAAACAGAAAGAATGGATCCATTTCATAGAGTTGTTTCCAGCAACGTTTAACATTCAGACACTTCTCTTGACATTCAAACTTCTCTCCACTTTGAGAGGAGTTGTGTGCTTGGCATATTGCATGGCCCCCAGTTGGTCCATTCACCAGACAAAGAGAGAATGTTGAGCGTCTGTGGGCATCTGAGGAAAACGCAGTAGCACCAGGGCTTCCTAGTTCAAAGGTTTTAGAATTCTGTATATTTAAAAAAACAACCTTTCCCTTCTAACCAATACCTCTTCCATTTCTGGTCTTGTTTAAATCATTTTTTCCTTCATCACAAGGAGATTAAATCCTGATATAATGTTTTGGGGTTTGACGTTCCTATCAAATAAAGGAGCCAGCAATGTTTTCCTCATCCTGAATCTAGAGGATGCCTTCAGGTTGGTGTAGTAAATGACCCCATCTGCTCTCTTTAGCCTCATTTTGACTACTAGATATGAACCTCAGAGAAGCCTTCAGATGAGTCTGGGGGGGGGGACTCAAGGAAAATCAGACTCTAAGATCTTCTGTGATTGCCATGAAAGCCTTGGGCCAAAAATAAAAGGAGTCTGATAAACATAGGTTAGCATTATATTAAGCTGATGGTGTTCTGCTAAATGCGTGAGGGAAGAAGAAGAAAAAAAATAAATAAAAAGAACTCAAACATGATGCTCCATGACCTGGATAGTAGCTTCTCCCTCCATTCTCCAAGTAAAATTATTTAATGTAACCCTTTTCAAGGAGAAAAATTAATCAGCGTTCTGCTTTTGCTAAAAGCACCTGTGCAAACACAGCTGTCATGTCAAATCCACACGATGTTATTTTTGAGCAGCTACTTAAGTGATTCTCGTCGCATTCATAAATGAGTGCTCAATATTCTCAACTGTGAAAGCCCACATATCCTGGGTACAGGACATTGCCAGTAAGTCAGATATATAAAGCTTATGGTGCTACTAGCTCCAGGTCTTGTTTTCCAGGGGCAGTGCCTACACACCCATTTATAGGTAAAGGATCTTACACACCACAACTTCTGTGTGCCTCCTTATGGGGTTCCAACTTGTCAGAAGTAGTAAGATTAGATACTATAAAGCTAATGACAGACAATTCATCTCTATTTCCTTGTGCCTTTCCTCTGGCATCTCTGTGTGAAATGCTTTGTGTGTGCTATCTCCTTCAGTCTTCCCAGCGTTCTGTAAGGTACTGACTCTCCTCCTACATGCATAAGAAAACACATTTAGCTTTATAAATTAATAAGCTGTATTCGCACACTCACAAAACAAACCAAAACCAAAACAAAAACCAGAGTCTCTGAGAGAAGCTTATCTATCATTCTCATTTTCCGGCTTAAACTCTGACATCTGTGTGCCCAGGGGACCTACCCAGGTTATAAGCTCTATTCCTGAAGGGCTCTGGAAGCTATATGTAGCTCCTCTTCCCTCATGCTGTTTGTCAACTGGACGTTGATCTTGGTGATGAATGGTGGCTTTGGCTGTGACATGACCGCGGTGCCTTCTGCATTTGACATGCTGCTGGGTCAGAATGTTATCATCTTTGCAAGCAATTTTGAAATTATTCATTTTTAAAAAGCCCAGAGTATGACCATATAAAAGCGAAGCAGCAATAGTGATGGTATGTTTTGGGATAGGATATTAGACTCTAGCGGGATTCTCTACCCCTGTTAATTCCCAGACACCTCTTGGATTTATAAAAGCCTTAAAGCACAGTAGTAACTGGGTAGCTATCAACCCTTTATGCTATTTTGCTACTTCCCAGCTACATACCCCAAGTTACTTGCCATACTTATTCCTTCTTGAGCTCCTTCTGTTCCATCAGACTAGTCCTCCGGGCCACATCTTTATGGTCCATACTGCTCCATTGCAACCTTCTTCTTTCCTGCTAATCTTCCGCTTCCTTCCTCTGCTCAAGTCTCATGGTCTCTCTCTCATCCCAAACCCGGGAACTTAAACTCCGCCTACTCCCCTCTTCCCAGTTACAGGCTTTTAGCTATTTTATTAACCAACTAACCTTAAATTAGGTAGAGCAAAGTTTACATAACAAAGACTGGTGTACTTGAGCATGTACTCCTCTGTACTGCAACTAGTTAGCAGAGGCCAGTATTCAGCATTAGAATACACAGCACCAGACCAACCCCTAACAAAGATAAAAGCACTCACTCACATTTCTTGAATCACTGTGATCATAGCAATAAAAATGGGGTTAGCAATCCAACCTACTGTGTATACTGTTCTCTTGCTATGGATTTCTTTTTCTATAAGCAATAGTTCTGAACGTCTAAGAGCATTATGAAGTCAGTCAGATTGGAGTCTAATGCCTAGGAATGCCTTGCCAGAAAGGATCTTACATATTCAGTATGTAAAATTATCTCACAACATTCGTCTCTCCTGTTGAGCCTTTGAATCTGGCTTGTAATCACCCTTGATAAGGTTTGTTTAATACAGTGATCTGAGATAGGTTGTTCAGGTCCCTGTCTTCTAAAAGGTAACAACTAGCATCCCAAACCAAGCTTTAGAGAAGCAGGCAGCATAATAGAAATGAAGTGATCATGGGCACAAGTTGGAAGAAGAGTAGTCACAAAGGGGAAATGTGTGAAAATGAAATTCAGTTCAGAAAGATTAGATTTTTTAGTTGCATTGTGCTTTGACTTTTTTCAATCAAATCATTCTCTTAAATGCTGATTATTCATCTACAAGAATGGATGTAATTCAACTAAATCTTGTATTAGAGACTTGTTCATTTTTCACTCGTTGATAGGATCAAAAGTATCTTATAAAGAAACATGGAGGCCATTATTCTTTAGGTGCTGTCCTAGAGTCACGTGTCCTTGCCTCATTAGTATTTCAGACCAAGCAATAGGTTAAACAGTGATATGACTGAGTGCAGATTAATTATAGGCTACAGGAATACTAGAACCTATTTTATTTTCACGAATAGTATCTTCTGCTGTTTTATTATCCAAATGGGAATGAGGACTTGGAAAACAAAGATGGTGACACTTTTGGTAATATTCAAGATGCACACTCCTTTCCTAGGCTCCTAGAAGAGTTGGCTTGTCATAAAATCAAGGCTGTAGTGTGTGTCTTTTCCATGGCTGTAGCCATGGGTGGACCTCTCTTGCTGTGTGATTCCCAATGGGAATGTGAAATCACAGAGGATTTAATCCAGAGCCTAGTAGAAAGTCAGCAGGGCATAGCAGGCAGATGCTGACCACAGCCTGGGACTGTTTAGATTAGTTCGGATTGCTTTAGAGTTGATTTTTTTTTTTAATGGAAGAGTCTAGCCTACTTTAAAAATTAATGCTGTGGAACTGCATTTCCTTATTGATTGTTCAAATATAGTTGTTGTTTAAGTAACACTTTTAATTGAGCAGAGTAGGGAGAGCAAATATGGCTTGGTACCAAAGGGCTTGGGATCTATAACTAGTCTGGCTTGCAAAATCAATAGGCCTCAGTTTATGCATCTTTTATAAAGAGATGACAATAGTATTATATGACATGGGTGTGCATCAAGTGAGTTATAAATGTAAGTCTATGAGTGAGTGTCACCTCATGAGTTCTCATTGTTAGCTTTTAACGTGTCCTAATGAGAACTCCTGACACAGGTACAAAGAATGCATAGCGTGGATGTTTATTGTCTAGCATGTGTGACATCTGTGTTGAGCGTTTGGAAGAATACAGAGAGATAAGCATTTTTCAGTTCCTAAGGGTTGGCAATGGAGTAAAGGAGTCAACAGTGTGACCTCTATAGCAAAGAGATCAGAGCGTGCTGAAATCATCAGAGAGGAAACAATGGATGTTAAATTTGAACCAAGCTTAGAAAAATAGATGTGCTTTAGAAATATCATTTAAACCTGAAGGTGTCGTTCCCTGTGCAAACTTTTTGCCTGTTTTTAAAGTGATTGTTAAATGGAGGTCACGGGGAATTTTAATCAATCAAGTAATAGAATTTCTATCTTGGGAGTCCCAAATCGGTTTCAGCTCTGTGCAGTTCATTACAGCCACTCCTAGCCATGAACTCTAAGAAACAGAAAAAAACTTTGTCCAGTGCCTGGCTTAGCGCTTGCTTGCTCTTCTTTGAAGAGGCCTCCCTTCATTGGTCAGTACTCACCTTCCCGTTGTTCTCTCATTGACTCTGGCCCTGAATACAATGATGCTGTACAATTTAATGCACCGAGTCATTGACTGTTCAGCGTTAGACCGCTATAGCAGTTAAACTTTTGCTTTGTCTTTACTTATTGCCACTTTGAGGTTTAGTTACTGGTCAGTAAACCAGTTGATCTTGAAAATTTAAAAATTTTATGGTCTTTTTATGATGTCTTTTTTGTTTAAAAGCAGAATTCTTGGAGAGACAGGGTCTTTTTATTTGTACCTGTAGTCCTTGCCCTCTGGATGTCCAAAAGGAAGAATCCCTTGAGCCTAGGCCAAAAGTGACCCAGATAACATTGCAGGATCCTCTTTCAGAAACCAATAAACAACAACAGCAGATAGGATTTCTAACCTGTGTGTGGTGGTGCAAGTCTGCAAAGACAGAACGAGGGTCAGGAGTTGGAGAGCAGGCTGGGCTGAATTGCCTCAACATTCCTTACTCCCCCCAAAACCAAAAAAGTTGATTTCTAGATTTCATTCCCCAGGCACTCTGAATTCATACTCAAAAAAATGGCCCTCTGTAATAGTAGCATTTAAGTGTTGCACCACTGTTCTACATCCTGAAAATAAAAATCAACAAGTGTGTCACAGAATCAAATAAGCAGATCCAGAAAAAAAAAAAAAAAGAGGAGAATCATTCATAGATGATAGTGAGATCACCATTGATTTTTTTTTTTTTTTATTGTGGACACTGTCTTGAAAAAGCTATAAAAAATGAAGAACACTCCCGTCTGACAGAGAGAAAATAGGAAGGCTTTTGAAGTATGGAAGACTGAGCTGAATGCTGAGTTGATGTACAGGGCAGTTGTGTGCAACAGACGTTTCTTAGGGAAGCTTGAACAAATAAATGTCTATTCACCCCAGATAGGCAACCAAGGACAGACCAAAGTAGGGGCATCACCGAAATCCAACTTCTTGAACTGATGAGTTTTGTTGGGGTAACTTATACGGGAAGAAATGACTCAAAGAGAACTGCATCGCTAATGCTCACCCAGCACAGGTGACAGCTTCCCCAAACGGACAACCTGGACTGAACACTGCACAACCTTCAAGCGGCTCAACAGGTTAGACAGTGTCCTTTCCAGGTAGCTCAGCTGGTCAGAACCTCTTCCAGCAAGCTTTGCTAGTGTTTGTTTCTTGCAGGTGGTTGCCTGGTCTTTGCTTCTTCCATCACTGGGCTTGTCTTTGCAGCTTGTCTTGTCTAAGAGCAGGTCTCGTCAGTGTTTCATTTGGAGGAGTGGCCTAGTGCCTCTGGTCAGTTTCAGGGGCTTCCTGAATCTACTTTGAGTTGTTTACTTACTCTCTTCAGGAACTTTTTCTGCCTGGTAGAAATCTCAGGGGAAATTGCCACACAAGAAAGGTGAAAATTTGGGAAATTTGAAAGAGGAAAACAAATAAGAATGGAGCCTCCAGTTGTCTTCATGGGAATCAGGAGGAGTTGGATTAGATAGTCTCTAAAATCTGTTTTAGAACAGAAATGATAAGGTGCTATCATTGTATAAAAGCCTACAGACACCGACTTATACCAGTTACATCTTACTGCCTTCATGTGCTAAAACTTTCTGCTTAAATTCATTCACAAATTATTGTGCATAATACTTATGCATGGCGACATACTTGCAATGGTGGCTTTATCTAGGAAGTAGTGAAAGCCTGTTGTTACCTATCCCGGGATTTGGTAAACCACAGTCACTATTAAATATCTAAACATAAAAATGTAGAACTTGGTGAAAGCTGTTCATTATCCATTTCTTACCAATTATTTTGTTATTGTCTATGCCTTTGAGGTTACTTAGCTCATTGCACATGTGATCCAGTGAATATAATGAGGTCCTTCTTTCCCATCCAAGAATGTATTTAATTCATCACTTTGATAGCTTGAAATTCGATAGAGTGGTAATTGATGCACCATGAAAGCCAGTGATAAACTATGAAAGTCAGGGCTCTATTTTCCTCTGCAGAGCCAGGTAATAAACACAAGCTTTTTTACCATCAAGTCAGGTCAAATATACAGAAAGATCTCATTGTTATGAGGTGACTTAAAAGTTACACTCTGAGACTGGAGAGATGGCTCAGAGGTTAAGGGCACTGTCTGCTCCTCCAAAGATCCTGAGTTCAATACCTAGCAACCATATGGTGGCTCACAACCATCTGTAATAAGATCTGATGTCCTTGTCTGGCCTGCAGGCATGCATGTAGACAGAACACTGTATACATAATAAATAAGTAAATCTTAAAAAAGAGAATGTCACTTAAGAAAAAAGTTACACTCTGAGTGTTTCCACCCCTGTTGAGAGTCAAGTACCTTCCATATCTTCTCCTATGAGAGCAGCTATAGGAGGTTTTTAAAGTTTCACAAGTAACTGGCTTAGGTTGAGGAGAGTGGAGAGAAGCTGGCTGCTGTATGATTACTCAATTCATGCTCCTTTAAAAACCAGCTTTCAACCATCCCAAGAAATATCTCCTTTTTCCCCAAGAGAGTCACTTCTTTGAATTACATACGTACATCATTTACTATATCAATGTAAAATGTAGTAATAACAAATGAAAGAGAAACAAGTGCTATTTGTCTTTTTTTGAGTCAGTCTTATTTTTACTGTTTATTGATCTCCGTTTTCATCTATCCTCATGGAAGTAATATAATTTCCTTCTCTATGGCTGAATTAAACTCTGTTATACATGTATTTTTATCAAATTTTCCATGGATAGATATATTGACTGGTTCTATAACTTGGTTATTGTGAATAATGTTGTTACAAACTATACTTATAAGTCTCTTTTACATGTAGACTTGAAGTCTTTCAGACATTTATGTCTAGGAGTGGTATATACTTGGGCCATATGGTTTTCAACTTTCATTTTTCCCCCCAAGGATTCCTTTGTAATTTTATTTTCTATGTAATTTTATTTTGTGTTATATTGCCTGTGTGTATATGTGCACCATATACATGCCTGGTACCTATAGAGGACGGCCCTCCTCTGAAACTGAACTTACAAATAGTTGTGAGCTGCTGTATGGGTCCTGAGAGTTGAACCCTGGTCCTCTGAAAGGTCAGTGAGTGCTCTTATTGACTGTCTGACCCATAAGTCTAGTCACTTATTTTCAGTTTTATTGAGGATCTCCTGAGCCAATTTCTACAGTGGCTAGAAATCAATATTTCCATCGTAGTATATGATGACATCCATCCACAGCTGTGCACCTACATACTCACAAGCATTTTTGTCTGTCTGTCTGACTGTTTAATGATAGCAGTTCTGACTGTGTTGTGCTGGAAACTCAGGGGAGATTTGATTTGCATTTTCTTGAGGACTAAGGATGTTGAACTTCTTTTTCACATGTTGGGTGCTTATTTGTATTTTATCTTATGGGAACTATATGCACCGCTCATCCACTTACTTACTGGGTTCTTGGTATTTAGGTTTTGCATTCTTTATATAGCTGAGGCAGGCATTAATCATCTACCAGATATGCTAATGTTCTACAGTCAATGAGTAATCTCCCTTGTTGTGCAAGAGGATTTATTTTTAACTTCATGTCAACCAATTGTCAATATTTTGGGTCTATTTTCTTAGCTAGCAGAGCCCTATGCTGAACACCGTCAGCTATGTGTAGATCTTGAAGCACTTTCCCCTGTTTTCCTCTAACAGTTTCACATATGGGTGAATATGCTCAATGTAGGTACATACTTCTGAGAAAGACTTTGTAAGACTTGTTGCTATGAACAGTGAATATAATCTAACTTTGAGAGAGTTAGTCTGGTGCTCTGTGTATTCAGATGCTGAATATTGGCCCCCCAAAGATGTGGCTGTTATCCAGATGAGCATATTCTCACGTATATTAAATGATGTTATGGAAACTTTGACCCTCAATATTCTCTGATTGGTTAAAATAACAAAAGGCTGCAGCCTGTAGCTGGCAGAATAGAGGTAGGCAGGGCTTTGGATCCTGGGCTGGGGGTCTCAAGAAGGACCACAAGGCTGGTGGAGGAAAAGGAGAGATGAGAAGAAAGAAGATAAAGAAAGAGGACATGGCCTGATGGAGGAGATCCAGCCCAGAGAGGATGCCTTATTAGCAAGTAACTTTGCAGCTGGGAGATAGCCGATTAGCTGAGGAAATTAGTTTAAACACTATCTTCCCAGTTGTTGTGCCAAAGCTTTTAAAATAAATTAATTGATTATTTGGGGTGAGGGGAAGTTTAAGGACACATAGTAGAATAGCCCTCAAGAGTCTAAAGTAATGTTCCACAACACTAATTAAAAAAAAAATACCAACAAAGCATGATGAGCATGCCTTCTTTATCACTTTATATAGCTTTTCATATTTTTAGAACTTGGAATGTATTTTAAATCTTCCTGGAAAGCCATGGGTAAAGAACAGAAAAGAAGGCAGGCATGGTGGTACATGCCTGCAATTCCAGCATTCTGGATGGCAGAGGCAGGTGGATCTCTGTGAGTTTGCTGTCAACCAGGTCTACAAAGTGATTCTAGTACATCCAAGGCTACACAGAGAAACACTGTCTTGAAAAAAAAAATCCAGACCAACAAAAAGCAAAGAGTTTCTCTATTTCTTCACATAAACTCATTCCTCATCACAGTGGACATGAAAAGAGATGTTGAGTCAAACATGGTCTCAAGATCTGCCTTTCAATTAGCCTTCCAGTGAAACACTTCTCAGAGCTTCTAACTTGGTCAGGAAAAGCCTGCTGAAAAACAAATTGTGATCACGTTACATTGTGTTCTTGTGAACAGCAACTGATGAAACATTCCTCAGGAATTTCACAACTTCTCAATTATACCTTAGAGAGTTATAAGATCTACTCAAGCAGCTGTTTATGTAACAAGGAATCTGGAGAGCTTCTCTTCCGGTGTCTGAAAGGTTAAGGAAGGTGTTCTCCAGCCTAGGATAGGACCTCAAAAGTGGTGCAATATCTTTGGTTCAAATGAACATAATTAAAATGTAACTTATGAATAGAGTTTATTTCAGTTGAACTTCAGGTGGCTATAGAATAGGGACTCAAACTCTTTGAGATCAACAAAGAAAAATCTTACTAGGAAATAAAAGGAAAATGGACTGTCCAGAATCATGAAAATGATCCGCATGCCAGCACAGAGGTGTTGACAACTCATGAGAAAATTACGTTATGAACTCTACTGTCCGGTTTTCCAAGTTGGAACTTGAGAACGAAGATCGTAACAGTAGATTGGTAACTGCCAGCTCAGCCCCATTGTGTTGAAATAGAGTGCGGCGTGGAGAAGGCCATGGGACTCACTTTCCCTTCTCTGATTTTGATGCACTAAGGCTGAGACCTATTGACTTAGAAACAGTTGTTGAGAATTGCGTGTGTTTCGTCTGCTGGGAAGTGAACCGTGAAAGCAGGGCGGTAGAGCCTACGAACGGGGAACGGGCACTGTTTAGTGCAAATGGTGTGCTGTTTGAGAGTTAAGTAGGACATGGTGAGCCGTGCCCCACTCTCTTCCTGTTGCACTCTTGTTGTGTGTACTATCTGGAATGGAAATAAACCAGACTGTCTCTGGTCACTACAGCTATCCCACGCCTCCAATATCATCCTGATGCCAACACACCTCTGAAGCGGTGTTCTCAACTTAGTATGATCTTGGATGTTCAGTGCCTTCCCTAATTTTTCAGAGCTTCCTATCACATACATAGATATTTTATTTAAACGTTGTATCTTTCTGAAAGAGTTGCACTTACTTTTAATACATCAGCAACATTGAATGTTGTTCTAGGGTTGGGTTGCTCTTTTTACCTTGCATGCAGAACGGAAAGCAATTCTTACTTTCTTCACAAACAAATGGTATTTATAAGAACTTGTAACAGAGTGGCAGTGAGTCATGATTCAGGATGCTCATTCCCCTGGAATCTGTTGCAGTTCAGGTCTTTGCTGGCATCTCTGGTTCTTGGAGCAGAGGGAATGCTGTCTTCTCTGAGAATACAAATAAATGTGTGTCATCTACCAGGGACCCAGGCAATTCTTCCAGGCCACGTAAAGTGGGTCGGGCAAATGGTCAATGAATTAGATGAAAGCTTGAAGGGAAGAAGGGTGCAAAATAAGAAAATTCATGAGGATTGATTAATTTGACCACAGCCAGAGAGAAAAGATAAATTTTCTTCTAGCTCTCAATAAGTGACCCATCGTTTTATGCTTGGCACCGGGCTTGAAGAGAACAAAGATGATGGGTTTTGTTTTATATTTTAAAATTATTTTAAATTTATGTTTACTTTACATCCCAGTTGTAGCCCCCTCCATCCTCTCATCCTAGTCCCCCCCCTTCTCCTTACCTTCTTCCCCCTGCCCCACCATTGTCCTCAGGAAAGGGAAGCCCCCTTCACAAACCCACCCGACACAGAACATCAAGTTGCAGATGAAGGGTTTTATTTCTGAAAGAGGCAAGCTCTCCTCATTCTCTCTTCCTAAATGAAGCCAAAATGCTTATGCCAATAAGCATGCACCCATGACAGTCTTTCATAAACCTTGTGTGCAAATTGGAGTGTCGGACAGTCATTGTATCATGTACCTTTTAGTGTGCATTTGGTGGGCCACATTTTTGAGTTCCTTTGTGTTAGAATGAGTCACTTGAAAAAAATATCAAAGGAAGATTTATTCTAAAGAAAGGAATACATGATTATTTGTGTTACAAAATTATTAATTATGAAAAACATTATAGAAAAGCCAGTTACTTATGAATTTTCTAAATATCAAATTAACTTTTCATTATGAGTTTTGTATTTTGCATGGAGCACAATGTGTTGAAAATGCAAAACCAAATACTTTCCTACATTTTATTGATGTCATGAAGGCAATACAGTATTTGTATTTGAATGTGCTCCAGTGATTCCTTGTTGGATCCATTCTAAGATTATATAAAATTTGAATATAAATTCTGATATGCTTTACAGGACATAGAATGTTATTTGATAGCATTCAAAAAATTAAACGACATTAAGTTGGTCATATTAACAGATGTGTAGTAGCAAACAGTACCTTGCCCAATCTCAGTAACTTGAAAATGATTCTTAGATCAGTTTACTTCTGTAAGGCAAATGAACAAATGGGAGTCATTTTTTGTTAATCTATTGCACAAAGTACAAATTGCGCGCTCTTGGTAGCAAACAAGAGAAAACCTTTTAGATTACTACTACTATTAGTATTATACTGTGCATGTGAGGGGGTGGAGACATAGGGAGGTTAAGCTTTTTTCCCAAGAGCATATGATCTAGTATCATCATATAGGATTTCAATGGGAGTTTGCTACAGTATGGATTAAGCCATGGAGAAGGACTCTAGTTTGGTACCCTAGGTTAATTCAGTAAACTTACAGGCAGAGCCACAGTTGAAGCTTAAGATGCCTTCCATTTAATGGATATTGAATGCTGAGGAAAGCAAGAATGCCTGCCAAATGCCCAATAAATCTTTTTTTTTGTCTGTGTACTTTTCAGCAGCCCATCTCCCATGTAGCCTCTTTCAAAAGTGCTGTATTAATTAAAAAAGAAGCAATGAAAACACCGCGCGGTATTTGTAACCCCATTAAGCTGATGTGATCTTCGTAATTGCTTAGGTGCTGAGACTCATAGCTTGCCTCATTGTGCTCCGTTTATCCTGGAGGCTCTCATTCACCCTCTAACAAAGTTGCCAGGTCACATGACTGGTAAAACCAATGGTTATCAAATGTGTCCTTTAGATATTTTATAAAATACAGTTAAAATGTCAACAAGAAAGTTATTTTAAACCATAATAGTCAATTTTTAAAGATACAAATAATATAAAAGTTTGAAGAGGAACCACACATGCAGACCACTGGAATTAAATTTTCATCTTAGCATATTTATCATACCATACTTAAAATAATTTTTAAGTCCTTTTTCTACATTGCTATGTCATGTCTCAAATACAGTGAGCTCCTCTCATGCAAGTAGGTTATGTGCTCTATTCCAGGCTATATTCATTTTCTAAGCCCACTTTACATGATTCATAAACCAGGCATGTTTTATTTTTTTCTTCATTCAATAGTTTTAATTTTTCCTTAATTATCGTACTAGATGCCACCTTGTTGGTTGCTTTGTGAGTTTTAATTTTGATGATTTAAAATTTTTTAGCATCACAAATAATATCTGGAATGCCGATAAAGCCAGGAGAACTTCTATTTCAACCTCAGTGATATCCTAAGTAAACAGAATTGTGCATTCAGTGAATATTTGTGAAATAAATAGATAAACAATTTATTAGTGCCAGGAACTACCTTGTCATGTCTGCATATGAACATTCGGAGGGTTTCTTTGTGGTACATGACTAGAAGTGAAAATGTTAACTATTGATGAAAATAGAATTATTGGTTTTCCTAACAGCTAGTCCCCAACTATTCACAATGGCTATTGCAGGTTTTTTGTTTTGTTTGTTTTTTTATTTTGTTTTGTTTTTTGTGATGATTGCCTGTTCATCACATATTTCCAACACTTGTTTTTCTTAGATTTAATTTTTTGCTCTCGCATTAGATGAGATATTTAACTCACTGTTGTAATTATCTAAATGGTCACTAATATACCTTTTCTATTCTTTATCAATGTTTGCTGTCTCCTGAAATGCTTGTTACACAGTGAGTCTTTATTGCTGTGACTTCTCATATCCAGTTCCAACACTGCCATTTCACTTCATTTAGCCTTGCCAGGCCACAGAGGAGGACAATGCAGCCAGTCCTGAGGAGACCTGATAAGCTAGGGTCAGATGGGAGGGGAGGAGGACCTGCCCTATCAGTGGACTTGGAGAAGGGTATGGGAGGAGATGAGTGAGGGAAGGTGGGGTTGGCAGGGAATGAGGGAGAGGGCTACATCTTGGATAGAAAATGAATAAGCTGTAATTAACATAAAAAAATAAAAATTTAATTTAAAAATCCTACAACAATGCTTATGTTACAGAAATACTAATCACGGGACCATAACATCTATGACAATTTAAAGTCTAGCTGATATGTAATGTTAGCCATCAAGTGTCCCAGTGTTATAAAATATTAATGCAGAACTATTCACTCAAGAGCTCTTAAAATTTTTCATACTTGACACTTTGTCTGCGGTAATTATAATTAAATGGAGATCATGAGTGCTGTGTCTCTGAAAATTGGTCATCTTGTACGTTTGTCACATCTAGGGCATACATCATGAACTTTTCCTCAGAAGCTTCATCTTCTAGTTTTGGTAGCTGTGAAGTTAATCTTATATGCATCACTGTTGAGAGTTCAAGTTGACCATATGTTACAGTGTTGTTACGTGTTTTTAAATAGCATTAAAATCATTGGATGGGATGTCTGTTTCTGGGGAGAATGAATTCAGTGTACTGGTAGCCCATATTCTAAATCTCTGGCAACATGGAGACAAAGAGGACTTCACATTTTCATAAGAACTCTACCAGAAAATTACAAAGGTTAATTTATTTCTGTCTTCGTATTAGTGTTTTACACAGTATGAGTAAAAAGCTACAGATAGGTAGACAGAATAGATATTTAGGAGAATAAAGGTAGAGAAAGATTATAGGACTGTAAAAGTGAAATGAATGCTGGAGGAAGAGATGAATATGGTCAAATAAATGGAGTTTTCCTTACCTTGGGTTGTGTTAAAAATAACCTAACATGGTGTTATTTGAAGCATCTGATACCATATCACACCTTTGTTAGTTACTTCTCTTGTTGCCATGCCAAACTACCTGACAAAAGCAACTAAAGAAGGGGTGTTTGGACTGGAGAGATGGCTCAGTGGTTAAGTGCACTGGCTCCCCTTCCAGAGGTCCTGAGTTCGATTCCCAGCGCCCATGTGGTGACTCACAACCGTCTATAATGGGATTCAATGTCCTCTTCTGGTTTGCAAGTGCATGTGTAGATAGAGCACTCAGATAGAAAATACATAAATAAATGAATCTTAAAAAAAAAAGAAGAAGAGAAAGAAAGGGGAGTTGATTGTAGCTCACAGTTTGAGAGTATGGTTCATCACAGATGTTATGACAGCATGAATTTGAGGCAGCTGGACACGCATCTTCTGGTGAAAAGCAGAGAGAGATGAATTGTGGTGCTTTGCTTTTCTTCTCTGTTTTTTTTTTTTTTTTTTTTTCTTTTCTTTAAGTACTGGACACTAAGCCTGTGAGATGCTACTGTCCACACAGAGGGTGAGTCTTCCTCCTCAATTAACCCAATCCAAACAATACCCTCCATGCACCCCAGAGGTACATTCTCATAGTTCCTCTAAAGCCAGTGATGATGACAGTGAAGATAATTTCAATACTCTAAAGGAATTAGAAAATGTTATGGTTTTATATGGACTAGATTCTGTCATAATAGGCCCCAAAGCAGTCAAATTTGTAGTCACTGGGGAAAACTTTAAAAATAGCCTGAAGGAAATGCACTTGCTTTTGAGAATGTAATTGCTAAAAAAAAAAAAAAGTTGCATTCAAATATGAAAGTTAATGAAATAGTGCATCGATAAGTAAATTCCACAAAATATCATGAGTGTTTTTTGGGTGTTTGCTTTTCCTTACCAAAGACACTTTTGTAAGAATCACTAATGGATAGAAATCTGAACCTTATATAAGCTTTATCAGTATTTTTCTCAGCTGTTTGTCCTGGATGAGCTATCCAGAAGAACTAATGTACCCTCAGTATATCAAAAAGGAGAGATTGCAGTCTCTTGATAATATACTCCTGGTTAACTTTGCTGAGATAGTACAATCCTGACAGTGGTAAGCACTTAAAAAACTTACACTATGAGGCTATAGCTAGACTGTGTCTGTCAGTGATTTCCAACCAGCCTTTAGCCAGCCTTCACAGTAGCAATTCAACAGGAGCTGGGGGCAGGGCAGGGAGGAAACAGTTCAAAAGGAGTGGGGAGAACAGAAGAATGGTGAGAGAACAGGTTATGCAATAGGAGAGTTCTATTTACAGCCTGTCTAAATACATGAATGGACGTCTTAGTTGCCTTGATTTTTTTTTTTTTTTTTTTAAGGAGGCCAAATGCTTCAGGGTAAAGAGATTGAAGAACTGATACTGGGGGCAATTATACGAATTCTTGAGACAGAACTGAGATTTCTTATCAGCAAAAAATTTCCTGGGAGAATGTTGTGTCAGAATGTGGAAAATTTCCAATGAGCTTGTAAGAATTCCCTGAAGACATACAAAAGATACTAATTGAAATTAATTGAAAGTACCTCATGTAGGAGAGATCTCCATACTCCAGAAACTCAAATAGCTGCTTGGGAGAAGGGAGATAGAAAAGAAAAGTTTTGAAAAGCCATGCCAGTTGAATTCAGGTCAGCAATGGCAATCTACAAGTGGTGATTTTCAGAGAAAAGAGTGCGAAAGCCCAGAGTATCGAGGAAAGAAATCTCAGGGTTTGGGCTGGTATCCAAAGAAGAGGTAGAAAAGAAAAAGTGAGTTTTGAGTTAAAACTCAGAAAGGCAGGTAAGCTCTGAAAAGTAGACCTGTAAACAGACACCCCAGGGAGAGGATCCTGGGATTGTAAATACATTATCTTAGTAAGGGGATACCTAATCCTCCCAGCTCCTTAGCATATCTGCAGACAAACCAGTTTTCCTGAAAGATGGCCTCCTGGCCAAGTGAGTGATGGACTGGAAGATGGCCTCCTGGCCAAGTGAGTGATGGACTGGAAGATGGCCTCCTGGCCAAGTGAGTGATGGACTGGAAGATGGCCTCCTGGCCCAGTTAGAGGTGGCAATAGTGTAGACAATGCTCTCACCTCTAGGAGTAGATCTGAATATCATGTTTCCAGCTCAGGTCAGAAATAGAATTCACATTCTGTTCTTCTGATTAAGAGGAAGAAACCTTCCCCTAACGAGCCTCAAATAAGCCCTGATAAGTCTACTCTTTCATATAGTTGATGGGAGGTAGTTGCGATATGGAAAGAGTGTATCCTAATGGTCCCCCTGCTTGTCTAGCTACCTAATAATGTCCCTGTTCTGTGCATGGAGCTGTTGCTTAGCCTGTTGCCTTAAACATATTGTAAGTGGGATAAACGACTTTTAAATATCAAAGTAGAATAAAAGTACTGATGAAAGTCTTTGCATGATCTTAAGACATCACTAGTACTACATAAATGAGAGAGGGTTTGTTCCTATGGTTAAATAGGGTGTGGCATTAACACGACTTACAGTAATAATTTGGATGGATAGCTGTGAAATATATCAGACTTGGTCTTACTACTTCATTTATACTGTTGACATTAAGTTAAATATTATCTTTTGGTATTTTAGATTAGGTCAATGTTTTCTATGATAAAAGCATGAACATGATTACCTTATAAGTGAGCTTTTGAGGAACGAGGGTGTTCGAGACATTCTTACTGGATTAATACAGAGAATACTAGAGTTCTCTTATTTGCATGTATCCTCACGTTTTGTTCTGAATAAAAGGATTCTCTGTATGTTTAGTCTTCAGGAACTTTGGTTGGTTCTCATGTTGCATATTTACTTAGTATTATTGTTACTATTTTTATTGCTTTTTTAGTCCAGTGGGTCAATTCCAAGGCCTTTAACGCCATCGGCAAATGCTCTAATGGCTGAATACTCTGTCTAGCCCTTATCGTACTATAGAGGAAGAATTTCTTACTTTCCTGCACGACATCCTAACTAGAACCCCTTCTTACACTTAAACTAGATCTTATCTCATGCATAAATATCAGCTGACAATTGGACCTTTCAAATGGGTCTCGCCTCATCATTCATTCAAATCCCTGAACTGAATTCTTCCCCGCACAGCTCTGCTTTCATTGTATTTATATATTGGCGATACATTCACTCACACACATTTACTGCCACAACCAGAAGCAGAAACACTTAGACAAGGCAGTCTATCCTCTTTCCCTCAGAATCCAAAGAGTACTCAACACCATGCTGAGAAAAGGTGACTAAGCCGCCTTCAGTGATGAGCAACCTTCTTACAGGGTCCCCAATCCAGTGGATTCCGTTTGGTTGTCCCCGGCGTAACTCTGGTCTAAGCTTGGATTTGTGCTCTCTTTATGCAATGTTATTACTTATTCTTGGAAAAGTGAGATGAGGGTCCAAAGCCAATGTTCTCTTTCCTGCACATCTCTAGTGATTCCCTAGTTGCAGCTTCTTCCAAGGCTTCTGATTTGTATCTGTCATATTCCTCCCCCCTATCCCCCACCCCCAGCAGTGGAGGAGAGGAAATGGCAATATTTACACTGGGATGGAGAGCCTGGACACTTGAGCCCTGAGGATGGATCTGACCTGGTGGTTCTGGTCAGCGGCTCCCAGGTGCTTCCCCACCAGCAGTCAGCATCCACTGTCCTGTCTGCTTCTTGATGCTCCCTGCTGTGTGTCTAGCTTTCTGGAAACTTCTTAGAGAGATAACAAGCTCTTGGTGGCACCTGCTCTTCCCTCAGCTCAATCAAGTATTCTTCCCTGGAAGACCAGATTGTCTTCAATGAACTTCACCTTCAAATCAAACCACCCAGAATGAGTGTTAGTCAGGCTTTCAGTGGTGAAGCCACTGCAGAGAATGTGTCACGGTATTGGAGGTGACATTCCGACAGAGTTTAGAGTTTGTGGTTTGGATTTTATATAGGGGGATTGTTGGAATGAGTGGCCTTAGTGAAAAGTGAAATGCTTTTCTTCATTTCTTAAAACAAATTTCTCCTCCTGGATCTGTTAAGAGAAATGAGAGCCTGCAAAGGCCCTGATTCTATTTGTTCTCTACCCGGGTCATTAAAGGCAAGTAATGCTTGCCTATGTTTGGAACAGAACTTCATTTATTCAGTGGCACACAGAGGGTGGGTAAACACATATTCTTGCTTAAAATGCTAGTATTTTACTGCCAAATCCATAGCTTCCTATCAGTAGTTTTCCCGAAAACATGTTTGGGATTCAGGAGATAGCCTTGCTTACGTAGAAGAAAATGCAGTAGATGAAAAATGAAGTCCTTAATGCCAATGGTATTGACTTTACTCAGGGTGACTTTTCTGTCCTAGGTAGAAGTGGGACATTCATCAATTAGGGCTTATGTAATACTTCTCTGGGTCAAAATTAGCCATTTATTTTTCAATTCATCATTACGAGTGGACATAGTCAAGCCGAACCTCCACAGCTATCAGATACTGTCTGGTGACTATCCTAAGCTGCCTGAGTATAAGAGGATAAACTGCGCAGTGCTCTTATCCCACGAGCCAGCCACAGTATAGAATGAAGCATGTTTTGAACTAGATTCTGGTAACCCGCAAACTGTTGCTACCAAATAGACGCTATCAGCCTGCTTGTTCTTACGTGTTCCATACCTGTTAGCTGTCGGTCCCCTAGAGAGTGCCCTAGGGGAAATTCATGCCAGGCTGTTGTGGCAATGTTCATGAGACAGAGACAGCTACAGAATCTCGTGATACAGTGATACCTAAGATCCTATTGGAGCCTCAGATTTGGGACACCATTTGGATTTCTGTGTTCCTGCTCGTAGGCTCTTCAGGTCCTGGTTTTAAATTAACAAACCTTTCTTGAGTACTACTCAATTCACCCATGAAAATTATTTTTAATGATTATGCTAGTTAACATTTTTAGTACAATAGAGATAGTGGTTAATGCCTCACCTGTAAATGGCTGTGTTTAGAGTCTGCGCTCTATGTGAAGGTACTTCTCATAGAACAGATGGCTCCTAAGATGGATAGTGAAGCCCGCTTTCTCTGTCTTCCGTGAAGTTCATGAACACAGATATGAGCACACATTGTGTGGAATGTTGTAAGTTATTTTTAGCTGTATAAAAAATTACAGATGCTTTAGTAGTGCAAAGAAAAAAAATACCCACTCTAGTTATTCCCTTTTAAGGACTGTACAAATTTGTGCACAATTTTCCAAAGTTAGTCAAAGACTATAACAAGATACGTGCCGATAACTTTTCTCTGTGTAAATGAGAGATCACTCTGTATGTTTCTGTTTAGAAAGTCTCTTAAATATCTTTGTATTGCAGCTCATAGAAGGTGGTTTTGTTTTCCAATAGTATTATATTTTTTGTGTACATCATGCTCTATATAACAATTCATGTTGATTAACTTTTATGTGTCCAACTTTATTTTGCTACGGTTTTAGTCTAATGGGAATGATCACGTGTTAACTCTTATTTTTCACATATCACATCTAATTGAAATTTTGATGTGCTCTTATTTATGAGGCTACAGGATCTTTTTGCTAGTTTTCAAAGGGTCAAATAAGCAAATATTTTTGGTCTGGGGTGTCATAAAGTTTCCTCCCCAGTTATTCAAGTCTACCATCATGGTATGAAAGCAGCCATTAAGAAATATATAAATTGATGAACATAGCTAATTTCAATACAATCTTCAAAACATTGGCTGCAGACTTGATTGCAGGATAGGAGTTTGTAATCAACAACATCATTTTGTTGATGAGTTTGTGTAGACCTGGTACCCTTTCATGGCAATGGTTGTATCTTCTATTCTCCTCTATGTTTGCACAATTTAATATATGCCTGTTGAATGAAGGAATTAATTCACAATGAAATGCAAAGTCAACCAGTTACTTTACCATCTGCTACCTCTAAATATTAGCCTGGTTGTTTTGTATCTGAAGGTGCTTTTATCAATTTCTGGTTAGTCATGCCTCATTCTCCTATGCAGCTAAAGTGGTGAAGTGGTGTACAGATTTTAAAATTATGATGTTACTGTTGATAATTGTTTTATCAAACGATATAAGAGAGATTCTGTAACAAGGCCAAGGTTATGCTTGCATTGAAAATCTTGCTTTCTTGCTGCTGATCTGCTGTAAAATCATAGAATGCCATTACTCTATTACTGGTTTAATGTGAAGTTTCTGATTATGATGTGTCCAAATTTCCTTTTGTTAATAATAAAAAATAAAGTGAGAATAACGGATAAAATCACGCTCTTTTTTAAAATTGGAGGACATTTTTGTATTTAAAAACATACTTTTATAAATATCTATGGGGGTATGTTATGTTGAAAAAGTAATATTTTCTGATAGTCAGTATTTTGTTCTTCCTATCCCTCTTACAACTATGACATGTTGAAATTATGCCTAGAAGTATGTTATGCCCTTCAGGAAATGATATATTGTAGACTTGTTTCCTCCTAACAGCATAAGACAGGGTGAAGCCCTTAAACCATCTGTAAATCACAATAAAAGAAAAACTTAGTCAGGGTAGCTGCATGTTCTCATTCCTCACAGAGGAGAGAGAGTTCTAGTTCTTATCCCCAATGCCCTTATATGGTAAGTCTATCACAGAATCTCAAGCTTCTGTTGGTTTAATAATGTTCTTTCTGATACTCTTCATTCAATTTCCAGATTCCCAGTGTTGCTCAAGTATTGCAACTTTGAAAGCCCTCAAAGTATAGGCCCAACTGTGAATAAAGCATCCAAACACCATAGTGATCCCTAGAATTATGGCTCTGCTGGTATCACCACACTTTTGTAGCAGTATTATTTAGTAACTTGCCCTACTTCTCACAGGCACAATTGAAAAACAGGTTAACTTCAGATCACAGCCTTTTTAACATTATACTGTAATGCACCATTTCGAATGGTTGATCCCACAGTAGGTATCTTATTGAGAAGCAATCACTAGATTGCTCTACCCAGTGTCTCAAAAAACTGCCCAGGGAAATAACTATCATGCTATATGGACAATTCCTTGCCCATGTAAAGTTAAATGCCTCATAAATACTATTATGTTAGTGACTCAAAAGGTTTCCTGACACATTAGCAGGAACTGTCTTCTTAATTTACTAAGTAAGATGCTAAAAACATCTAATATTATTAGCAGTGTTATAAACAGAAAGTGAATTGTACAAGAATATACATACATATGTGTGTGTATATATGTATATATATACCATAGCCCAGGAGACAAAATATCTTGTTTTCTCTTTTTAGGGAATTCAATTCAGAGAAAACAGCTCTCAGTGGTGGGTGGAAAGCAAGAAGTGGCGGGAACATGTCCAGGGTTTACATTCGACGCCTACCTGCCTACTGTTAGTTTTATCTTAAGAACTGCCTCCTGTCTGGGTCTGTCTCTCACAGGCTAAACAAAAGGGCAAGAAAAGTCCTAGAACCTTTGTTTGGATGTAATTGACATGACAGATTATGGGCTCTTGCAGGGCTCCAGACAGCAGTCAGTTATAAAGGGAGGGGAGGACCTGTGGGAGCAGTTGTTTCTGGCCTCTTTTCTTATCAAGCCCAGGACAATCTTTCATTGACTACATTCATTTCACAAGAGCACAGTCAATATTAAATTCCACCAAGAGAAAACTCTCACATAGAAACAGCTGTGCTCAATATACAGCCAGTTTACACTGGCAAATTGCTGGAAGTGGAAAAGTTTTCCTTCTCTTTTTGTGTTTATCCTTGAGAGTTGTAGTGTGAAAGCTGCCGTTTGTAAATAAGGGAGGCCTGGTTTTAAACAGATTTGACTAATATCTGTAGTTGAAGTAGTCAGTGCTACAAAAACTTAGAAAATCAAATTAATTCTCATGGAAATGCACATGTATATATCAAAGAAAACATTTTCAAGGGGCGTAGTCTTGTTTTTTCTGCCTTGCATGTAAGTTGAATTAGGATCTTTTTTTTTGTTTACATTGTGGTTGACATGAAGTCCAAGGTTGGGTGGTGCTGCTTGCCATTCAGGAGCCTACAGACTTGAATGTACTAATATTTTTATATATTAAATCTGGGGCTGGCCATGGGAGATTAGGTCCTTGAAAATCAGAAAGCATCCACTAGTTAATATCATTGGATTCAGCAGTTATGTCACAGAAAACCAATGACTAAGTTAATTCTCTGAGAATAACAGTGTTCTTTACCAATTATATACACTTTATTCCAGTGCTGGAGAGTATTCAGTTTATCAGGCAATGCTGGAGAACTACGAAGGCATCCTCAAAATTTACATGAGCAAATCAGCAACGTGCCACACTCCAGAAGTCTATCCTTGGCAGAAATACATAAAAATTGAGGAGAAGAGAAATTATTAGAGACAGACATTAAGAAAGATTGGGTTTCCCCAAGAATCCAAATAAAGATTAAGCAGTGGCCTATGCCTTGGGGAGATGAGAGCCTTGTGCTTTCAGCATAATGAAGCGGGCTCCTGTGCTTCCCTGTCTATACTTCTGAATATGTCACACACATGACGCTGCCCACTTGAAAGTGTGTTCTGTGGTGTTGACAGTGCCTGCAGATTCATCCTAATGGAAACTGTAAGCTGTGAAGGTTAACTCCCTCACATTCCTTGAAATATTTTTTTCTTATTAAAGTTTCTTTCAGCCAGAAGCTATATATTAAATTTCCGTTACACGGGGCTGCCTTTTTCTCTGTTTCTGTCTCTTTCTTTCTGCTTCTCTGTCTCTCCCGCCTGTCATCGTAACCTGCTGATACCAGATGCTCAATGGATGTGTAACACCTTTCTCTCGAATGTATGTGTCCTGTTCAACGTCATTCTCGCACATATGGAAGAGGACAGACTGAGCCCTGCTGAACACCACTGGCAAATCTCCCTAGGCCACTCTCTCAGCTCCTGTAATCTGTACTCTTTGGTTACAGTTGTTCAACCAGTTACTAATCTAACAAATTGTAACCTGTTGAACAACTGAACCCAAAGGGTGCAAAGTTGGAAACATTTCCTTGAGAAGTCATCTGGGGACAAAGGAAGCTCGCCAGTGCCCTTCAGTTTGGAGAGGCTTCTCAAGCACAAGCCACGCCAGGCGGTGCCTCTGAATGACGGACGGTGGTGATGCTGTGTAAGTCTGCATGTATCATCAGTTCTTCTGGTGAGGGTTACACAAAGTGTAAGCTACTTCCCCCAGTGAGAGAGGGCTATTAGCCATGTGTTAAAAAACAAAACAAAACAAAACTCTGAAAATAATCAAGGTGATGAGAATAAAGGGTTCAGCAAACTTGTGTCTCAAGGATGATGTGGGCTGTTCCAAAGGTTGCATGAAATGTGATATGGAATTGTTCTTTGTGGTTTTAGAAAACAGCGCAACCAAGTGTATTTATGGTAAGGAGCAGTAGACTTTCATGTTTTTTTTTTTTTTCTAGTGCTGTTATTTAAACATGTTTCTTTCAAGAGGTGGGTGGCTGAATTAGTAGATTGCCTGCCTCATATGCATGCAGCCCTGAGTTTGATCCCCTGTACCACATTAACTAGGCATCGTGGTGCATGCATGCAATCTTAAAACTCAAGAGATTGAAGCAGGAGGATCAGAAGTTCAGGGTCATCCTTAGCTACATAGTTAGGTGGAAGCCAGCTTGGGATACCCAAGAATCCTGTCAAGGAAACAAACAAAACAAAACAAAACAAAACACCTAAACACAGAACACTTCTTGGTGTTAGGATCATACCACATTTGTAAAACTTTATGCTAAAACTAGTGTGAATTATTTCCGTATTTTCATAGTAAGATCACAGGGGACATTTCTACCCAGTGGCCTCGTAACAAGGATACATTAGAGTTTTGAATGATTCCAAATGGCGTAGAAGATGGAATTCTCTTTTCATATTGGTGCTATGAAGCCCACTTTTCACACGGGAGCCTACACGATATATTTTAAGTGAAACTGGTTTTCATTTTCTTCAGCTCTGCCACACTCATACAGGGATTAGACAGTTTGTATAGACAAAGTTTTTGTGGCTATAATGATTCTGTTCTCTGCCTTCCTACCTCCTCCACTACAGCAGCAGGAGCAGAGGTACTGAGGCAAGGGACATCACAAGACCTGAGGGTTGATGATATATGATCGCAGAGAAAAACACAGATGCAAAGGCCACGGTGGGAGGCTGTTCTGTGCCATGTTCAGGATTTTGAAGCCAGGAAGAATCCCAAGCAGTTATGTGACAAAATTGGGTGCAAGATGCTGAATCAATAATGAGCACACAGGAGACAAGGTGGATCCCTTTAGCTGAGGGCTACTCTTGTGATTTGGGGAGAACACAGGGCTTGAGCTACACTGTGTTGTTGAGATGGAGGGCAGGATGTTGTCTTTGTCCATGCCAGGCAGACTAAATGGGAGTATCCTCTGAGGGTAGCTGGGGGAGGTGGACAGGTCACTGAATTCATTGGTGCTGTCTGGGTTTGGAGGCTGGTGCTGTAGGTTTTGAAGGTAGGAAGGAAAGTCCATTTCTGCGGAACTTGCTGGTAGGGAAATGTAGGCACCACGTAAGGAAAACAAATATAAAACTGCAAATAAACGAATCTATGTATCTGTAAGCTTATTCTCTTTTATCATGGATGGCACATTTTAAATATCAGCATGCCTGTGACATCTACATGTGATGTTTTTCCCCTTTATCATTTTTGGCATGTAATAATAAATCATGAAGATATGACTGTCTCCATGTAATTCCTACACAGTGGCATTCTTCTTTAATTTTGAATTAAGAATACAATGGCTAAACAATTTTTATTAAACTTTGTTGGCATTATTATAAAAAAGGGAAATGAAAATTTGAAATTGCATAAAGGCCCAAATTTGTGATGTTGGTAAAAATGATGTATTGTCATGAAATGTTTTCTTAGTTTGACAGCTACTGGAGACTTAAATTAATTTAGGCTAACTGTTTGCCATGAATTCATTTTACTTTAAACTAGGAGACATGTGATCACTCACCCTGACTCCTGCATATTATATTTTTCCTTCCATTAGCTCTCCAGATATTTCCAGTGAGGCCACGGGCTAGAGTTGGTGATTCTTAGGCAGTGTCTGTTTAAGGGGTGTGGCCATTTGTGACCACGGGGATTCCTGTAGAGCATCTGTTGGAATTTCGGTCCTGTCAGATGCAGTGTGCCCACTCATGCTGAAGGTGTCTGTGCAAGGCTGTTAGATCAATACTCTGTAGTGTCTGTGTAGAAGCAGCTATTAAAATTCTCCTAGGAGGCAGACTGCCTAAATTGAATCGAACTAGTAGATGGTAATTGAAATGAGATAGACACTGAATGTTAAATGACATCAATTTACCCTTGGGAAGATTTTGTATAAAAAGAATGCATTGAGGTCAAGTTTGGAAGGGGTAGGTAGAGATATAAATTTTTCTTTGTTCTATCAGAAACATTGCAAGAGCCTGGCTATAGGCCAGGTTCCATTGACTTGTCCACTAAATCATCCTTCCCATCTTTCTATTTTTGTTGAGTTTAGTGTAGATATGGCTGTCAGCAAAATCACCATGATAGGGAAGGGGCTACCTTCAGCACTCAGATTCTCCTTTTTTGGAAGCAGGCATCTGGCTTCACCTTGCACTTCAAATTTCATCTCAGGCTAGCTTCTCCTCCTTCTCCTTCTCCTCCCCTTCCTTTTCTTCCTCCTCTTGTCTTTTGCTTCTTCTTCTAGCCTCCTCTCCTTCCTCTGAGTCTCACTCTCCTCTTCTCTCTTCTAGACAAGGTCTTGTTATATAACCCAAGCTGGACTTTAAAACTCGAGCTACCCCTGCCTTAGTGCATGAGTGCTGGGATCACAGGCAAATACCACCGTGTTTGACTTCCACACCATGTTTCTAAGAGCTCCAGAGGAGAAAATTTATGTGTTTTAAAGAAGGATCTGAGGTCCAGTACATTCTGTTTCTTTGGGTGCTTTTGTACATAGTACTGGAGGGTGATGCCAGGAGAACTAATCTTTTTCATTTTAGTTTTACATTATCTGATCTATTAACTGTGATTCCCAGCTGTGAAGCTAGAGTTTATTGTTACGTTAGGTATGTTAACTTATTGATTAATTAACATGCTCTTCTGTTTCCTCCTTTGTCTCCTCCTCCTGTGTTCCAAGCACTTTAATGTTGTTATCAACCTAGGAGAGACTTGTCTTCTCCAGGCTAGATAATATGAGCTGGGAAATGACATAAATTAATGGGTTAAGAAATTCAGGATCTCAATCGGTCAAAGCCCTTGACATTGAAAGATTTTCAGTTCTACTTGAGCTGAGGGAAGATGTGTTAATGAAGATGTTCCAAGTTCACCGTGTATCCAGCAAGCTAATTGAGCACTTGACAGGCTGTAGACGCGAGTGCCAAGTGAGTCCAGTACACTCGGAGAAATTAGGAAGCTGCCAACACAGCCCCACAGTTTCCAGAGATAGATAGATTCCTCAGCCTGATTATCTATGCTTAGCCTTATATCTGTGCTCAGAAATGATCATTTGTGATAATGAAGGTGGTTCTTGGAGACAAATGCTTGGTGACAGTGATTTTGGTCTTCAGGAGTAGGATGGCTCGATGCTGTCATCTTGGTTATGAGAGCACCACTGCCTTTCTTGTATTTCAAGGACATTTTTCTTTGGGATTCTAAAGAAAACCCCATTTGTTTATGCTTTGTTAACGTAAATAAATATTAAGTCCAAAACAACCCTAGACACTATCTGTGGAATGACATTCTTTTTTACATACATTTGGTGTTTTTTTAGGCAATAGTGTATCAGTTTGTGGGTGAAGTGTGATAGGATTTGAGAGTGAGAGTACATACTGTGTTCTATCTTTCTCTGTTTCATTCTTCTTATTTGTAGTAGTCTTAAGAGGGTCCCTGTAAAATTTTTATACTAACCTTATACAAAACTCAGGGTCTCATATAATGACTGTGTGGTCTGCTTAAAGGTAGATAAGTCCATTTCCTTTGCCTCCAGTACATACTCAGATGCACCCAGCCAAGCAACCATCCACACAGTGTTGGTGAAACTTGGCAGACTCTCTGGTCTCCCTCCTTCCTTTGCCTCATACACAGCTGCGCTAACACAGTCTCCTCTTCAGAGAACAGTTACTCTAAAAGGTCTGTGGAGGAAATGAGGAGCCCTCCCCACTGGGCTGAATGCCCTCACTACTGTATTTTTATGTTTACTATATCTGACTCCATTTTCCTGTTGGGTGGGGGGTCTTCTCACTAGACTAAGGCTCCTCCAGAGAAGGGCAGCTGTACTTCATTTTCATGCTCATAGTTTTAAAACTGATGTCTGTATGTTTTCAACATTTGTCATTGCGTAGACCCAGTAAGCACTGGTAAGAAAGTTTGTTGTACTTTTGAACCAATGGTTTGTTCCTCTGACAATTCAGCTGGATTTTTCATTCTTACTTTTAGTCCAGACCAGGCTGCTATGCCTCAGATCTCTGAGTGTCTGTCTGCTCTGATTTTCCCTCAGGTATATGATCCCAACTCATCAGACTAGCAGAGATCATAGTAAAAAGTTCACGAAATCTGAAAAGTAATTTCTGATAAGCTTTCTTTAATTTTCAAGTGAGGAAATGTATTAATCATGTAGCAAGTCATGATCATTGGTGGTTTTCTGGTTTTAAAATGTGGAGTTCCCACGTGTTTACCTCTTTCTGTTAGACATGCATTACTTACTTTAATAGATAGTCAAGGAAGGCTGGGGAAAGCCAGTGTTCTGAGCACCTTGGAAGGATTTAAAGATGTGTGGAGTACAACTATCCCAGTTGAAGAATCTATAACATAATAAGGAAATCAGACAAGTGCAAGGTTAGCGGAAGCATATGACCTTTAAAAAGATACCCCCGCCCCGGAACTTCAGTACTTTTCCCTGTTGTACCCTCAACTTCTGATGGTTTTTCATCAACCACATGCATTATGTGTAACATGCTGCCGTTGCTGTTAAGATGTGCATTTTTAATGAGCCCGGCCACGGCCACTGTTTACCAGTACGATGTGGTGTTCTCCATCCCCATCATTTCCTTCCGTCTGCACGCCTTTTGCTCCATTTACTCCACAGGGCAGAGCCTTTTTTTCACAGTATGAAATATCCTGGCGCATCAACTAGTACTCACTGCTACTCTCCTTCCACGAGGACGTGAGCCCATGTGGGCCAGGATGTATTACTCAGAATCTACACCTAATTGTGGTGGGCAATTGATGGGCAGCTGTGAACGTATTATATGGTGAAGCTCTCAAAAGAGCAGACAGATGGCCTCAGTTGAAACCTGTCTCAAGCGTCCTAGGCGAAGGCATCTCGTACAGGTCATTTTAGGCTTTTCTTGTCACACAGAAACCTACTTCCAAGTGTCTTTGGGAGGATGAGAATGAATAAGCACAGAAACATCCACACCTGTGGTCAAAAGTGCATATGGGCTCCTTTAGATCTGCCATTTTTCTATATGCAATGGCACTTGATTTGTAGCATTTTTTTTAAAAAGGATGTTACTAAGAGCCTTAACACATAACATTTTCTAAATTAATAAATGCTTCTATGGTTTGAGCTTAAGTGAGTTTGAAAGAGTCAAGAAAATGTATGCTGAAATCAAATTCACAAAAATAAAAGCAAATGGACATGTCTGAAAGACATGTCCCTGAATAATGTCCCTTCCCCGAGGAATTTCTGCTGCTTGATTCAATCATTTGACAGATCTGGGGAACAAATTTATACATATCTATACTTACATATGTAAATATGTAAATGTATGCAGAGAGTCACTGGAGCCCAAACAAGATCGAATTGGCCACTGTCTGGGTGTAATCTGTATAGTAATTAAAGAAACACTTTAGTCATTTTGACAAACTGCATATTCTCTAAGAGCTGTATGAAGTGACAACATTTGGTGACATAGCAATAAAAGACAATTCCCGTCTCAGGGAAGCCCTTTTATTGTCTTCTGAGAAGAAGTGCTGACCAGTGAGGGTTCATTGGGTGGGATAAATCAGAGAAAATTAGGATCACGAGGAAATGATAATCCTGAAGTTGTGTTTAGAAACTCACTGGGACATTGATGCTTGGTTCACACATACATAACATATGTGTGTGAATATAATATATATCATATACATAATATAATTATGTTAGAAGTTAGAAACCTTGAGTATTTCCAGGAAGGTTGTATTGGATTAAGTGTAAATCAGTATAATTCAGGACTGTAACTAGGAAGCTTGACTTTAAGTTGAAAGTGATGTGAATGAGGAGATGGCTCAGTGTGTAAGAGGTATGCTGTGCAAGCACGAGGACCTGAGTTCCGATCCTGAGCACCACGTGAAACGCAATTTATAACTCTAGAAGCTGGAAGGGCAGAAGCACACCCTGGAGGGACTTGCCGGCCATCTGGGTTGGCTAAAATGTTAAGCCAATGGTTAAGTGAGAGACCTTGCCTCAAAATTACGCTGGAGAAGCAATTGTGGAAGACATCCCAACATTAGCATCTGGCACCCATGATTACCTGCAGGGGGTGAGTACCCTGCCTGGCATGCACGTGTGCATCTGTGCATATACCACGTGCTCACACAAAAGGAAGTAATGTAGCTGTGAGCATCACTGTTGCGTCCAAGAGACACAGCTGGTTACCTCTAAGGAGTGATGGAATACATAGCTGAACACACTTTGGAAAAATTCATTTCCATGAGCCAGGGATAGAGTGCTTGCCATACGAGGATGACAACTTGAGTTAGGATCTCTGCAACACAGTAGGTGCAAGCATCCTTATTCCTAAGCCTCCTACTGGGAGTGGACAGAGACAGATGAATCAAACATTGCTTAAAAAAAAATAATGGTGTAACGCAGTGATAAATAGGAGAGACCCTGTGGGTTAGTTACTTTTTATTGTTCTGGTGAAGTGCCATGATCAAGGTAATCTACAGAGAAAAAGGGCTAGAAAGAGGGCTGGGGCCTGCAAGTGGAGGCAATGGGTAACAGGCATGGCAGCTGGGGCAGTTGCTGAGGCCAAGAAAGAAGAGGGCATACTGGGAATGCTGTGAGGCCTTGAAAGTTCCAAAGAAGTTCCCTGTTACATACTTCCTCTAGTTAAGGCCATATCTCCTAACCCTACCTGAATAGTGCCGCCACCTGGGTAGTAAGTGTTTAAACACGTGTGCCTAAGGGAGACATTCTGGGTCAAACCACCACACCTTGTCTCAAAGTGGAAGGGGAAGATTGACATTGGGACTTGTTCTGTGACTTCGCTATGTGTGCTGTGGTTTTCCGGTACACACACACACACACACACACACACATTACAAAATATAAAATAATATCTAGTAAGGGTCCTGTGAAAGTAGACTGTGTGGTGTACCATTTGCTGTAGTCAGCTAACATTTAACTACGTCTACACTGTTTGTTAGGCACATACAGTGTCACACATTAGAGGGGCAGGGAGTTAACAACTTTCAAGTTATAAGTTAGAAACTTGGCCTCTGGAGCTAAGTCCTGTGGAGGTAGTTATCCAAGAGCCCTCTAGATAGGGCGCAACTCTTCACACCTGTAATACTGGTGACTTGGTGGTCTGAGGCAGGAGGATTCCAAGTCTGAGGTCATTGTGGGCAACTCCGTGAGATTTTGTTTCAAAATAAAGTCAAAAGGGGGCCTGGCCACAGATGCAGATCTGTGGTAGAACTCTTTCCTGTGTATGTGAGGAGACAGGGCTTCCAGAAGCATCTCCATTTAGCAAACCTTTCCTCCAGGGCACAAAGGCTATATGGTCCCAAGCATGGGAGGCTAACACAGTGCAGGCTTCAAATCAGTTAGGGACTTTTGCGGGGCTCCGCCTCCTGCACAGCAACTCCTGGGCTTCGAAGGTCGGACAGGGCTGAAGGCTGCGAAGACACTTAGAAGATAGAAGGCATTCTGAGTTCCCCACGTCCATGGGCCAGGCCACCCAGTTATCTTTTGTGCAGCTCAGTGTTCTCTAATGCCTGCCTCCTTCGCAGGGGCCTCCAGAGGGTCCCATTGCTGTTGCTTCTCTACAGCAGAGCCTCGGCACTTAGTGCCACTCATCCAGCTAACTCCACAGTCACTTATACCTTGTGCAAGGTTAATCGTCTTGGAAAAAAAAAAAAACAACTTTGTCCATTCTGTACTGCTTTTTCTGCATCAGGGCAGTGAGCCCTCTCTCCAGGCATCTGGCCCAACTCCTCTGGGCTCTGGAAATGTCTCTCTTCGCTGTGTGTCAGTCACAGCCCTTTCTGTGAAGTGGGTTAGCCTCCTATAACCATGAGTCCAAAGGCTGGTCCATTGGAGTCCCTGATGTTCTCATTTGTCCTTGGCAATTTAGCGTATGATAAAGTTTGACACGCATGCGCCCCTCCCCCAGTACATGCAGCCTTCTAGGCCCGGCCACCCTACGACCACTGGTTAACTGCTCCCGACCAACCTGACAAGCACTGAATTAACAATTTGTGATTTGTAGGAACACACACGTTTGCAGGGATGCAGAGTACGCTCAGATACTGCTCCTCAGAAATCACTGCAGGGCACACGTTGGTATCAGATGCCTTTCATCTGGGCACGTGAGGGCAGAGAGAGGAAAAGTGATGGTTTGAGGCCAGCCTGAAGCACAGAGCCAAGTTCCAGGATAGCCGGGGCCACATAGTAAAGCATTTTCTCAAACTGACAGGTGACTGCCGATGGACAAACCAACCAACCATGGTAGAGCCCTGGGCCCTCTAGGCCTTTGCATTACTTCTGAAGTAGTTCCCATGGTGTTTCATAGATCTGTAACTGGGCAATGTACGTGCTGGTGGGGGAGCAGGTACTGTCTCACACCCAGTGTCAGAAGCCCCAAAACTGTCCTCGGCCTCTTACAGGGTTTTAGCATATTTCTGTGATCCTGGACAAGGCTGGAGCATCTTTTCATTGTTTCTTTTAATCCCCATGTCATTTGATGTTTCTACGGTGTAATTTACCTTTAATTATAAGCTGTTTTGCTTCTGTAAATAGTTGCCTTATGTATAAATGTCTTGACTTCCCAGTGAGATTAAACTGAAATGTCTTTAAGATCGGGGCCCGCTGTTGAGCTCTGGAGCAGGCAGTGAAACCACAGACACTGACTCCTCCTAAGCATCTCTCTCATCATCTTCCTAAGCAGATCAGCCCACAGTGTGTATCTACGTCCTCTGGCCTGCATCTTCCACACAAGGGCACAAACACCGAGTCACAGGGAAATTGCAAATGGAGCAGCAAGGCTAGCAGTAAAACAAAAACAAAACAAAACAAAACAAAACAAAAACAAAACAAAACAAAACAAAAAACCAAATCAACCAACCAAAGGGAAAAAAAAAACAGCTTTTAAATTTTTGTTCTTAATTTTCTTTTAAAGAAACTGCTGAATGACATAGATATTTGCATAAGGAAGTTGGTGTTGGCCTGGGTAAGGGATGTTGCCACGCTCAGTGCTAGAGAAATGTCTGCCTTAATTTGATGACTATACGTGGCTGCTCTTTGAAGATGTGTGTCTCTCCAGGAAAGATTCAAACTCTCCCTGTCTCTGAGATGCCTGGGCTTATGCCAGTCTTTGCATCATCAATTTTGTGTGTTTTATGTCTCACGTAACTACGCTGCCTTTTCTGGCATTGTTTACACCCACCTACTGGTTTATTTAATCTGTGTGTAGGCTGTGCGCATGCACCACAGCAAACACGTGGAGTTCAGAAGTCAACAGGTAGACGTGGGTTCTTTCCTTACATCATCTGGCTTTTGGGGATAGAACCCAGACTGTCAATCTTGGCTACAAACACCTTTACCAGCTGAGCCATCTCTCCAGTCCCTAATCCACTTTTTGCTTTTTAAAGTGCTTTACATCTTAATCCATATCTTATTCTAGACTTTTTGAATGTGAAGTTCCTTTCCTTTACCTGGTCTCTGATGAATCTACCACTGACCAGAACCTCCTTGCCACCAAAAGGAATTTAGAAGACAAACAAAGAGCAAACAAACAAACAAAACTACTTCTGACTCTGGTGTGTGTTTGTGTGTGTGTGGGGGATGTCTGTGTCTGTATCTGGTGTATGTCCGTGTGTGTGTTCACATTGCACAGGTGCACATGTGTGCATGCATGTGTGTTTGCAAAGGTGCACATGTGGCAGTTGGAGGACAGTCTTGGTGGTCAGTCCTTGTTTGAGACAAGGTCTCTTGTTCACTGCTGCATATGCCAGGCAGATTGGCCCAGGGACTCTCCTGTGTGCACAGGCCATCCAAAGGCAGGAGGACTGGAATGGCCATGGTGCCTGGCTCTACAGGAGTTCTGAGTATTCAGACACTGGTCCTTAGAGTTATGCGGCGAGCACTTCCTCCACTGTGCCACACCCCCAGCCCACACTTTTCCATCCCTGCTCTTCATCTTGTCACACCCAGTTGTTTGCTCTCACCTTTGCTCCTCGATCCTCTTCAGGCCATTTAGCAAAATAAAGCTTAATGTATTGTGTGTGACAACTTTATTTTTTGACAACTTTGTGCACGAGCATTGCGTCTACATTACTCTTTGTCTCTCCTGCCCCTCTGAATCCTCTTGTTTGCACCCCAAATTCATAATCCTTCTTTCATTACTATTGTTACATTTGGGATTGGGCAACCTGTGTGGGGCTTATTCATGGAGGAGACCGCTTTCCCCTCCCTCAGAAGGCACCAATTATTTGTATCTAGTCATCTTAGTGTGGGACCATGTAGAACTTAACCTGTCTACATTGGCACGTCAGCTAGTGTTGTCATTATTGTGGCCTTATTTGTGAGTGTAGCTTTCTTGTCATACATGTCATCTTACAACAGACATCCTGTCTGGTCTTCTGGTTTTCACGATCCTTCAGCACCACTTTCTTCAGAGTCCCCTCACTTTTAGGGATCAGAGTTGCATTACAGATATATCAGTTGGTTCTGGGCATTCCACGGTCATCTTTTTTTTCTTCTCTTTCTTCTGACCAGTTACGCCTCTTTGCAGTAGTCTCCGTCAGTTGCAAAAAAAGAAGTGTCTTTGATGAAGGGTGAGAGTTCAACTTTTTTGTGTGTATAAAGTTTAAGTTTTTAAAATATAGCTAGAAGTTATTCTGGTTTAGAAAAATGAAAATGGCTGGAGTGGCTTCTCCTCTTTGGTCTATGACCTCTCTTGGGTAGGTTCACAGAATCAGGCATGTGTTTCTACTGGTTAAGCTGGGCTGAAGTCCAATTAGACAGCTGTAGGCTAACCAAAGATAACAGTTCCTTATCTATTGTTGTGGATGTCTTGCTGGTTCTGTCATTGTTGCCATTCGCCAGCATTACAACTGGGTAGGAGTACCAATTGCTCCTTTCTTTTTTTTTAACTTTACTTTTATTTATTTATTTTTCTTTATTAATTACACTTTATTCACTTTGTATCCCCCCCTGTGGTTCTCTCCCTCCTTCCATCCCAATCCCTCCCTTCCTCCACCCTCTGCATGCATGCCCCTCCCCAAGCCCACTGATAGGTGAGGTCTTCTTTTCCTTCCTTTGGATCCTAGTCAATTAGGTCTCATCAGGAGTGGCTGCATTGTCTTCTTCTGTGGCCTGGTAATGCTGCTTCCCCCTCCTCAGGGGGAGGTAATTAAAGAGCAGGCCAATCAGTTCATATTAGACACAGTCCCTGTTCCTATTGCGATGGAACCCACTTGGATACTGAACTGCCATGGGCTACATCTGTGTAGGGTCTTAGGTTATCTCCATACATAGCCTTGGTTGGAATATCAGTCTCAGGAAAGACCCCTGTGCTCATATTTTTTGGTTCTGTTGCTCTCCTTGTGGAGTTCCTGTCCTTTCCAGATCTTACTGTTTCCCACTTTTTCCTAAGATTCCCTGTACTCTGCCCAAAGATTGCCCATAAGTCTCAGCATCTACATTGATAGTCTGCAGGGCAGAGCCTTTCAGAGGCCCTCTGTGTCAGGCTCCTGACTTGTTCCCTCTTTTCTCCTTCTTCTGATGTCCAGCCTCTTTGCCTTTCTGGATAGGAATTGAACATTTTAGCCAGAGTCCTCCCTCTTGATTAGTTTCTTTAGGTGTACAGATTTTAGTAGGTTTATCCTATATTATATGTCTATAGGAGTGAGTATATACCGTGTGCATCTTTCTGCTTTTGGGATAGCTCACTCAGGATGATCTTTCCCAGATCCAATCATTTACCTACAAATTTCATGATTTCCTTGTTTTTTTATTGCTGAGTAATATTCCATTGTGTAGATATACCACAATTTGTGCATCCATTCCTCCACTGAGGGGCAGTTGAGCTGTTTCCAGCTTCTGGCTATTACAAATAAGGCTGCTACAAACATAGTTGAGCAAATGTCTTTATTGTGTACTTCAGACTCTTTTGGATATATGCCTAGGAGTGGTATAGCTGAATCTTGAGGAAGCGCTATTCCTAATTGTCTGAGAAAGCGCCAGATTGATTTCCAGAGTAGTTGTACAAGTTTACTTTCCCACCAGCAGTGGAGGAGGGTTCTGCTTTCTCCACAACCTCTCCAGCTGTACTATAGAGCAGCAATACTAAAAACTGCATGGTATTGGCATAGAAACAGACTGGTGGATCAATGGAATCGAATAGAAGACCCTGACATAAATCCACACACTTATGGACACCTGATTTTTGACAAAGATGCCAAATCCATTCAATGGAAAAAAGACAGCATCTTCAACAAATGGTGCTGGTCTAACTGGAAGTCTACCTGTAGAAAAGTACAAATAGATCCGTACTTATCACCCTGCACAAAACTAAAGTCCAAGTGGATCAAAGACCTCAACATAAAACCAGACACACTAAACCGCTTAGAAGAAAAAATGGGGAATACCCTTGAACTCATTGGCACAGGAGACAACTTCCTGAACAGAACACCAACAGCACAGGCTCTAAGAGCAACAATCAATAAATGGAACCTCATGAAACTGAAAAGCTTCAGTAAAGCAAAGGACACTGTCCTCAGAACAAAATGACAGCCTACATATTGGGAAAGGATCTTCACCAACCCTATATCTGGCAGAGGGCTAATATCCAGTATACATAAAGAACTAAAGAAGTTAAACAGCAAAAAATCAAGTAATCCAATTAAAATATGGGGAACAGAGCTAAACAGAGAATTCTCTGCAGAGGAATATCGAATGGCAGAGAAACACTTAAAGAAATGCTCAACCTCATTAGCCATCAGGGAAATGCAAATCAAAAGGACCCTAAGATTTCACCTTACACCCACCAGAATGGCCAACATGAAAAACTCAAGAGACAACAAATTGCTCCTTTCTTGCTCCTATCTCTTATCAGCTTGTGTAACTCCTTCTCTTGATATGAAATTCAGTCCTTAGGGAGGAGTCTTCCATATCTCTTCTGGCTTAATTCCCTAAAGTCCCATACCCAAAATGTGTGATGACTTCAGCAATCCGGTCCTTCCTCTAGGTAAACAGAATGATAAAGAGATGCCACCTGTTTACTTGCAAGGAGGGAGAAATAGCCTCGGGGTTACCGTGAATTGTCGTGCCACTGCTCTAAAATTGTGATCACTTCTTTTTTAATAATGCATCATTTACCAGAGTGCTTCCATTAATCCCTTTAGGGTTTGGCAGACCAGCATAAAGATTTTGAGAATATTCTGTGCTCTCAGAAGGCTCCCAGAAAAGCCCACCTTTGATCTTACTCAGGTTAATGCTTGTCCTTGTGTCACCATTCGTCTTTCCATAGGGACACACATGCTCTCTCATGTTCTGCAGAGTAGTGGGGGAATACACAAGTAATAGATGGCATTGTTCTTGACAGGCAGGAAGCACAGAATGGAGGTTACTTGCTATTGTCATTAAGCCCCAGTGCTAGTCTAGTTGAGTTTTATAATCTTTTAAAAATGACATATTGCAAATAATGTATTAAATGTACTCAGAGTGAACTTGGAGAATGAGAGAGAAACAGCCATCTGGCCTGTGTGTCAAAAACAAAAGTCCTGAAATTGGGTCTGGCAATGATGTGCGGAGCTTATGCTCAGAATGCCTCCTTGAATGTGCTTGCCACTCTGTCTGAACTGTGATGAATGTCACTAATGTCATCTCTCTTTCTCTTTTAGGTAAGTACATCCTCATTTTTGAAGGTGTTTTCCGATGGGTAAGTCTTGTGGCCGGATCTTTAATTGTTGATTGACATGTTTGGAGAATTGGACCAGACATTGGACTTTCACCCAGACAAGTTACCCTGACATAGATGGGCAGTGTTCCCATGTGCTTTCCATCTCTGTTTCAACAGTATGGGAGAAATGCACCCACTTTTAAAACTTGGATAAAATGTGGCACCTAAATAATTGAAGACTGGGTCTTTTGCTCTGTCAGTATAGAAGGCTGAGCTTTTAAATGATTGCAAAGAAGCTTTCTCTTTGCTGCTATAAATCATAAAAAAAAAAATCTCTCAACTAACCATGCTTTTGTTTTACTCCTTTACACATGGGGGATATTTTTCTGTATTTAAAAAGCAGATATTCTGTGATTGTATTATTTTAATGAATCATAATTTTGTAACAAATAGGAAAAGTAGCGAGTAGCCCTGCATGAGTCCTTGTGCAAGATATTGTGGAGGAAATTCCTGTTATAAGTGGATGTTGACCTAGTTAATAGGTCTGTAGTTGGCTGAAATCTATCATCATAGAAGACTAAACAAGAAGAAACGACCTTTAATCACAAGGAATTTAGTGTAGATCTGTCAGATGCGTGAGATGATTAAGCTATGAAACGATTTGCAAAAGGAAGTTATGAAATCTCTGTCACTGGTGAACTTTAAAACTACACATGCTGCTAAGAAATTAAGTTTTTTTCACCCCTGTCCTCGGGCAAAGTATTGATCTGCCTGCCTAACTTCAATGATGGATTCTTGATTTGCCTTTTCAGTTTAAAGTCCCATTGATTACTCCATACATAGTCTGATGTGATAGTCAGAGTCTTCTTGGAATAAGATGTTATAAAGAAACCAGATATGTAAAAATGTTAGATAATTCCCTTGTAGGAGAGAGAGGGGGGAAAAAGAGGCATGAGAAGATGCCACATAGGTGTGAGTGAAATTTCACACCATGATACAGGTTTGACCTGAGGGGAAGGCAGGGATCGGTAGCATCCTAGAGCATGTTGCCAAATCTTGTGAACCCTCAAGCCCAAACTGGCCACTAGAGGAGGTCTGTGTTTTCCAAGAAGTAGCCAGTAACCTGGCTGGCTCAGTTGTCACTGCTGGGTAGGCAGTAGAGGTCTGGTTTAAGCTGAAATGTTGGACTTCAGGGGCAATGGCTGGGCCCCACCGTCGGCAATGGTCTCTAGGTTTGGACTCTGCAACACATTTGTAGAGTCTCCATGTGTCCTATGCCTTAGCTCCTCCTGGTTTTGTTGTTGTTGTTTTTGTTTGTTGTTGTTGTTTCAATGCCCTCTCCCACCATCAATTTTGGCCCAAATTCTACTCGTTCTTCATGCTGAGCTATTCTTTCCTTCAAGATAGCACAGTGGCTAGAGTCACACTTTCTTCTAGAATTGTATCCTTCCTGGTATCTGTTGGTGTTTGTTATTCATTTGGAGGGGGGAGGGTACTGAAAATTCTGCTTGTACTTCACTTTCTGGATTGGGGATGGGGGTCACTGGAATAAAAAAGAGTGGCTGTTGGTGAGACAGAAGACACTGTGGCAAAATTCATGAACTGAAAACCATGACAGTATCAGGTAGAAGAATCATGTGCACAGACACGGGGAGACAGAAGGAAATAGAGCATTGTGTAGAAAGAGTGAGGTAGACTCTTTGGGAAGATTTGGCTCTAAGTTTGTCTTGGATGTTTTGCATGAACTACCTGTGCAAGGGGATGGCAGTATGAAGGAACATAGGAAAGACAAACGGACCCCACAGCCCTGTATTCCAGAAGCATTTGTGGAATTTAGACCAAAGAGTCGGCAAAATCATCATCCCAAAGCCAAATGACATGGGGTGTCTGGTCTTCGTGAGTAGTTTGGACTTTGTCTTGGGAAATTTAATCCCATTCATCATGTCTCAACATTATTTGGACATGGCTGAATCACAATAGGATCAATGAATAAAATTCTCTTAGTCTCCAAATGGCAGATATTTTTGCAACATAAAAAATGGTTGCTGGCGTTTAAGTACATTTTATACCTTCAAACTACTAATAAATAAAATAGAATGAAATCATGTTTTGATGATGAACTAAAATAAGAGCATTCCACAGAATGTGTAATGGGTACAGCTTACTGATTTCTATCTCAGGTGTGAGGTTTCTCATGGGTCCATTTTCCTGGTCAGCATATATTTGCTTTCTGTAAATAGGTAAATATTTAAATATATCATGAAGCTAGGACTGGAGACCGTGGCTTGTTCTTTTCGTATGGTATCTATTGCTGTCTGGGAATGTGAAAGAGCTGGGTTTTTGTGAGGCTGCTTTATAATGTTGGGGAATGCAGCTATAGGATATTACTCAGAAGCCATTCATCACTTAAGTCCTCAGGTCAGTATTTATTTTTTAAGGTTTCACAACATGTCTGTGGCTTCTATTGATTTACATACATGGCCTATCTATCATTCTAGGATTGAGCCTAAGACCTGACACAGGCTAAACACATTCTCTCACTGAGCTACATCCCCAGACATGTACCACTTGCATTTCTAAGAAAAGCAATATGAAAAGAAACTAATTACATCTTTCTTCAGTAAATTATCAGTGTCAAAATATTTTTTATAAGCAAAAGTTGCCTGTGATGGGAAAGCAAGAGCATTCAAATTGAGCCTTTTATTCTGACAAGGTCAGAAAAGGTAATAGTTACTCAAAAATAAGCTTATTTCATTTACATGCAATTAGTATATTTACACATAAGCACATGATTGCAAAGGAAATCCTTCAGGCTGTGCCTTGCCTGAAATCTCTAAGCCTATTCACAGAGGTTTGCTTGATGCCCCTTTGTTCATTTTTTTTTATACAGGGAGTGCATATTCTGTGTTAGTTCCAGTGTCATTTTGATGCATCATTTTTTGACTATTTCGTTAGTACTTCATATTTGAAATTCTTTTATTTTTCTCTGCTTCAGTCTTGGACATAGAGCTTTGTTAAGGATCCCTGGTTCCTGTTGACAGTTGGGTAAATGTGTATTTTGTAGTCAAAATTGGGTGGTCTAGGTGTCCTTGAAGTGCTTGAGGAATCTTTATTTCTTTGTCCTATTCTTTTCCAGACTGAGAAATTGGCTTCTCGTTTTTCCCAATAGAGCATAACTTTATTTAATCCTAAATTTTGAAGATAGGTGCTCAATGGCTACCCTATGCCTTTGTGAGGGAGAGGAGGAGGAAAAAAGGTGTAACTCCTTTTGTTGTTGATTGTCAAGCATTTTTGTGCCTACACCTGTCTTCAGCCTCATTTAGTTCATTCCCCATCTCCAGGCGCAGTCAATTCAGGGTGGTTGTGTTACTTAAGATGTGGTTCAGCATTTCTAAATTTGAATTAAGTTACTTCTGTAAGTTTGCTTTTACCAAGTGCTGAGCGAAACAATGTGGGTTTGGTGTTTTCTGTTTCTGTACTTAAAACACGCGTTAACAATTCTGTTTTCACAACGACAAGACAGCAATTACTAGCACTCACTGAAGGTTCTGTTCTTGTCTTCTTAAGAGTAGATAGCTATAAACTGACTTAACCCAATTGGGTTTAGTCAAAGATTCAAGATTATTAAGAGACACAGGGGTCTGAGCACTGCTACATCAGGATTTTCAAGCATGTATCTACCTCAGAATAAATTTCAGATATATGTGTAGGTCTCTGGCATTGCTTGTATAGTTATTTGTACTATATCTCATTTCTAATAGTGTACATGAATAAATGGGCAGCTAAAAATTTTAATTTTGATTGTTAATTGTTGATCATTTATTTTCATATCTTTAATCATGTATTATATTCATCTCCATGGTTTTTTTGCTTCAGAGAAGAATCTAAGCAATTCCAAGTTGTGTGAAGTAGGGACAACGGCAAGTTATTAGAAACAAAAAAAATATTAAATCATGATTTGTATTTTCAGTTCCATTTATTTCTATGTTTCTTTGTGTATTGCAAAGGAGGAAACTTAGTAATATTTTCTATTTCAAGGCTACTCAGACTGTTTTTCTCCGGTTGATTCTAAGATTGCACGCCGTCTGTGCAAAGTAAGACAGTGCTGCGTTTAACAGTATTTTGTATGGGCTGCTCAAATGCATGCTAGTCACCACGGATAAATATAAATGCTGCTATATTTAGTGGTGATACAAGTTTAACTTTGAGACTCTCAGTGCACAAGAACATTGCGTGGAAATTTACATGACTAAGGTCTGCTGCCTTGAGCTTTGGCAAGAGTTTAGTGCACACAGGAGAATGGCTTCTCATCCTTGCTCTGGGATTGTACATCTCCCATAACTCCTTGACCAAAAGGCAGGGGCTGACTGCGGAAGTTAAGTGACTCCCGCTTTGACATCGAATCCCTTCTGCGAATTCCCTATAAGCTGAGATTTCTGTTAGAGGAAGATCTAGGGATTGTAATTTAGGATGATAGTAACAAAGTCACCAAGAAATGAGGTTGGAGGCAAGAGAACAGTGGATTTGGCTTGTCGTGCACTCAGTGGAATCTGTTGTTTCTGGTGTCATCCAAAGCAATGTAACTGCAGAAAACTGGGAAAGGGCTTGTTTTCTTTTACAGTTTGAAAGTAGTGAACACATCAAGATAATTGACTCTGTTTCGGATAAATGAGCTGTACTTAGTATAGAAAAGCATGCTTCATTTAAGTTGCTGGTACTATACAGGTAAGCATTCAACTCGACAAAACTTTTCTAAGCTTAACAAATTTGCAACTGAAATACAGGGCGCTTTCTCTACAGACAGTAACTGTGTCATCCTAAGAGAGCCCGACTTTGACCACGCGATGCCTCCTATGGGGTAAAGAGAAATATCGAGTGATGTTGTCGCTGCCCTGCGTCATATCAAGGAAAATAATAAAAGGAACAAGCCTGTAACCAGGTCTTTTCTGAAATTCATTTGCAATTTGCTGAGACCTACCGGAAACATCACAAGGATTGACAATAGCCACTGTGAGAAAGGGGGAAAGCAGCAGAGTCCGTGTACTTAAGAGCCAACGCACAGTTGATTTCATCGCTCCCCGAGAAATACACTTCAGGCATAACAGCCCTTCTCCTGGACATTTGTTATCAGATGATGAGACTAGACAAAGGTCATTTTTTAAAGATGCTTATACAATGATAACCATCAAGAGTTGAGGGCTGAGTGATGTGTATGGTGGGTAATGAATTATCCAGAGAGGAGCTGAGGGAACTCCAGGCACTTCTTTAGAATCGACTAGTGCTGAGGGCTTTGGTATCTGCTGAACGAGTTCTTGGAGGACTGGCTTTATTTTAGTGCCGAGGTGGCTTACGTGGTTATCTCACTTTTAAGGAACCATGGCATCATTTGCTTATTTATTTACTCAGTGCTACTGAGCACTCACTTTCCCAGCACTCACTCTCTGAGCACAAGTTGACTGAGTACTCACTTCCTGAGCACTCACCGAGGGAGCAATCACTGAGTACTCACTGAGCATTCACTTATTGAGTACTCATCCTCTGAGCACTCACCAGCACTCACTGAATACTCAATACTGAGCACTCATTTACTGAACACTTACTACTTGAGCACTTACTATGTGTTTAATAATAAGGACTCAAAAAGAAAAGGCCGATCAGATTTTCTGTTACCCAAAACTGAATGGAGGAGATCACTATAAAAGTGCAAAGATAAATCCTAGGATATGTCAGAGTGTGAGCACGGGGAACACAGAGGACTGAAACTTCTCTTAAATGAGTGACATTCAAATGGGGTCTGAGAAAAGGTTGGACTTTCCGTTGAGACTAATTCAGATATCCTCCCCGTTTATAATCATCGTATTAACCACTGTTATAATAATGCCAGTAGACACTTTACCTTTGTTAAATTTTGATCAACAAGAATAAGGGCATCACTGCCATTCAGAGTTTCAAGTCTGTCTATCCTTGGAAGCAAGGATGTAGAACGGGGCTTGGTAGACTGTTTGCTTAGAAGGAGTGGAGCTCCTGTGCTCTGATCCACAGCGCCTCCCCTAAGTCAGGCAACTCTATAAGCCATAATTACAGGAAATCTGCCTCTCCTCCGGACTCTACTGAAGTTACTCACTGTGTCTTGGTTCTCTGTGAATCTCTTCATCTTCCCTAGGTGATTCAGGGCGGTTGCTGCCTCATACTGTCAGTCAATAAGATGGTTAATGCAAAACAAACATTCCTCTTAGAAAGGCTAGGTAAGTGTGAAGTAGTGTATTATTTAAGAGGATCAAGAAAGTAGAGGTCACTAGAATACTGATGAGGTACAAATTAAATCACTGGTATAAGGCTCTAAAATGGTGAATTTCAATGTGTTCTGCCCAGCATTTGCCTCAGACTGGTAATGCCTGTATTTTAATTGTAGCTTTTTTTTTTCTTTTCTTTTTATAAATACAAACACAAATAGAGGGGACTGCTGTTCTAAAAATAGTCTTTAAACAACTTTTTTTTTATAAGCTCACAGGTTAGTGTTTACTAACACAGGTTAGAGTGTTTAATTTCTCTTTCCAGCTTTTAAATCTTTCATGTTTCCTTTCTTACTACATTCTCAATAAAAACATTTGCTTCAGTGTGTATATTTAATGTAAGTATAAATTAATTCTTTTAAACTAGTTTCTCCTATAGCAGAGAAGTTTGGGACTTTAATTAGAAAAAATACCTTTTAGTATTGCATGAAATTACAAAAGTTATCAGCTAGCAAGCTATCAGAGAGTGCATTAGTTTATCACAGATTAATGCCATCTTTTGATTACATTATCTATATTATAAAACATGACTAGACCGTCCCCAAATCTGTTCTTGGCACAGAGGAAGCATTTAGTTAATGTCTGTTGACCAACTGAAAGTTTAAATGAATAAGTTCTTCAGGACTTAGAAATTTATGTGAAATATCTAACATATATTACATATAATATATACATATGTACATAGATACACACACATATAACAGAGCCTCAGGTCAACACTAAGTAAGGTTTATTTCTAAGGAAAACCTTCAGGTACACAGGTATATTGATTTTTTTTAAATCACAATTTATAACTAAAAATCTTTATAATTGATAATATTTGTCTTTTTGGTAAATGTAGTTTCTAGCCACATAGGACTCATGTCTTCTTTTTCACAAATCAAAATATCTCAGTTGATATTAAACAGGTAAAACAATCACACCACTCTCAATGTAAAGTTAGAGGTTACCATCTGATCTCTTAAAATGATTTGTCACTCTGAGTGAGATTTAAGCATCCTCCCCAGGGTCCTCCTTAGTATTTAGCTTCTTTAGGTCTGTAGATTTTAGTATGTTTATCTTATAATATATGGCTAATATCCACTTATAAGCGAGGATATACCATGTGTGTCTTTCTGCTTCTGGGATACCTCACTCAGGATGATCTCTTCTAGTTCCATCCATTTGCCTGCAAATTTCATGATTTCCCTGTTTTTAATAGCTGAGTGGTATTGCATTGTGTAGATGTGCCACAATTTCTGTATCCATTCCTCCATTGGGGGACATCTGGGTTGTTTCCAGATTCTGACTATTACTAATAAAGCTGCTATGAACATAGCTGAGCAAATGTCCTTGTTGAATGGTGGGGCATCTTTTGGGTGTATGCCCAGGATCTTGAGGTAGAATGGCAAACAGGATGGACAGTAGAAGCTGTGGAAGAGAGGAAGGAAGATGGGAGCCTACTACAGAGGGTCCTCTGAAAGGACCCGCCCACTGGGGGAACAAAGGAGATTCTGAGACTCATACCCACACTTTGGGCAGAGCACAGGAAGTCTTATGGAGGAAGAGGGGAATGGGATTAGAGGAACATGGAGGGGACAGGAAGCCCATAAGGAGACAACAAAACTAAGAGGTTTGAGCCCAGGGGCTCCTGCAGAGACTGATGCACCAATGGAGGATCATGCATGGAGAGGACCTAGACCCCTTGCTCAGATGTGGCTGATTGACAGCTCAGTCCCCATGTGGATTTCTGAGTTAAGGGAGCAGGGGCTGCCTCTACTGTGAACTTAGTTTACTGTTCTCTGATCACTCACCTCTGATGATGCAGCCTTGTCAGGCCACGGAGGAAGAGGATCCAAGCAGTCCTGATGAGACTTAACAAGCTATGGGCAGATGGCAATAGTGGAGAACTCCCCCTTTTCAGTGGGCTAGGGGAAGGGGTTGGGGGGAAGAAGAAGGAAGGGTGGGACTGGGAGATTTGAGGAAGGGGGGTTCAATTGGGATATATAATGAGTAAACTATGAAGAAAAATAATTAAAAAAAAAGATTTTTTCACAAGGATCTTTTATAATAGAAATCTCAAAGTCACTGTGCGAAGCATCACTTCCTTTAAGGCTTAGTGTGCATCAGAGAACCACCTTATGGCAGCTGCCAGTGCTTAATGCAGGAACTCGTTGCTGAGGCAAAGGCCAGTAATGGTTGATGGTGGAGTGGTCAGCCCTAAATGACACTGCTGCATCACTGCCTCTGAAGCTCAGGAGCATCACAGAGGAGAGTCAGTCAGAGGATGGAGAAATGTGCAGCCAAAAGACATCTTCTGCTCATGACACAGCATGGCTCTCATCAACTTGCTGCTGCTGTAGCTGTCTGCATTAGACCTGCGGACTATGGGGCCACTTAACAATTCAGGATGGATGGGGGGATGGACACTTGGACACGCAAGTCCCTGCTCTCCCTGAGGGACTATTAGCAGCTAAAGGTTGTTAAAGGAGGGGTGTTATTTTGTTCAGGCTGGTTCCAGTAAACAGCCACCCTGGTGCACAAATAGACATGAAAACAGTGTGGAGCTTCTTGGGAGGAAGAGTTTCAGCTTGATAACAAGGGAGATTATAAAAGAGAATGAAAGTTAAAACCAGTAATCAAATGGTTGGTTGGTGATCAAACTAGAACCTCGGGTAATCGGAGAACAAAGATTGCTTCCACGTGCTCATGAGAGACTTGCATTTAATGACTTGATCAGAATGAAATGAAGAATTGGTGTTCGGACAGTAGTCGGAAGCTCTGACACTCTTTGGCTTCCCGCTGAAAGTATTTTGACTGTACCCACTGTCATTCCATGTGCTTCGATCATGCACAAATTAGGGCCTATGAATAACTAACTATACCTGCTGGGTTCTAGCCCATAGACACACTTACCCTTGGAACAGCGAACTGTGGCTTTGGACGTGGAATTGTGTGGCTGAGCTAGATGTGCTACTGGCCTTAGGGCTCTCACTCTGACCCAGTGTCACAGCAGCCTTTGCACTTGAAGAGCTGTCCTCTGTGCCACCTGCATGAATTAAAGTTGAGCAATACTAGAAAAGAGTTCGAGTGAGATGGAGGAACTTCACCACACAACAGCTGAAGATGAGGTTTTCTGAGCTTCATTAATTTTTATTATGCATGTTGCCCAGTGCCTACAATGGCATAAGCAGCTGTTTGAAACATGTTGCAGGACTGAACGGTTAGGGTAGATTATTGACGCTCTCTATTGAAAATACTTGGGATATAAGAATTCCTCCTTCCTGCTCTTTTAGATTAACCAAATGGTTAATTAATTGGTTGATAAATTAACCAAATGGTGCTTGATAATTCCAGCCTCTTACAGGGACACCTGGGGGGAGGGGAGCTATTTCAGAATGGATATTCCAGGTTCTAAAGCATTTAGGAGGCAACAATTTGAATACCAAGAGAAGTGATATGCCTCTTTTTTTTTGTATTATATAAATTCAGGTTTATTGGTAGCTGAGCGGGAGAAGCAGGGGGAGTGCACATTTTTTGGGGGGCCAGGAAAGGTGGGAGGAAGTGAGGGAGAGAACAGGAAGGGGAAAGAAGGAAAGGGAAAAAGGGGTGATATGCTTCTTATGGAGACCAAATGCAAATGGAACCTAGAAAGCCATAGATTTAGAAAAAGACTTGAAAAAAATAAAATTAATGTGTTGATTTAGGAAGGTGCTGAGTCCTGTCCTGCTAATAATTTCTGTGCTGGAGGGAAGGCTGGCTGGGCAGGGATATGTAGATGAAAATAAAAAAGCATCAGATATGTATGGTACTTGTCTTTGTAGAAATTTGCAGAGAACAAGACAAAGTGAATGGGGTAGGGGCATTATAGAGATCTAACCCGGCCTCTGCCAGCGTAGCACGTTCCGTTGATATCTGGGTAGTTCTATAATTAAAATAAAAATAAAATCCGGTACTTGATCCTAACAGTGAGAAGTACATTTGGTTCTATTTTGAGAAATGTTTTAATTTGTAAGTGTTATGCATTTGCTTCGTTAATTGGTTCTTCTGTGTTTCTAAGTGTTCAGGGTGGAGGAAGGGGGCTGGGAACAGGCTGGAAATGAATGAATGAATGAATCAATCAATCAACCAAACAAACAACTGGGGAAAAAGGAAAAATGTCTTCAAGAATTTAGGTGTCATCCTAGCAGGGTATCAAGTCAATGAAATAAGCTATTTTAGAGTAATAATAAGCTATTTCAGAGTCTTGCAGAGCAGAGTGGGGAATTGTAGTTCAAAATCCATATTAACATTAAATGAAGAAGAGACACAGTTCATTAGAATCATCTTATAAAGACTTAGATTTCTGAGATTGTATGAGTAAGCCAGAGGTAATTTGAAGCTGAAAAATAGAGTATATCCATGTTATTGTTGTAAACCACATATTTTTAGTAGTGGTTATGCAGAATGATGCACAAAGCAAATGGCTGGGTAGTGTTTCTCATCAGGAAAATTTTTATTATATTTCTCTTTCAAAGCTAAGAGATCCATGAGCATGACTGGAAGAGGAGAGGACTAGGACAAATGTGATTTGCTTTTTGGTCACTAGAGGGCATCATACCTCCCTTAGAATAAGCTTCGTGATTCTGCCTAGTTCCCATAGCAGCGAGGATGGCGATTGGGCAACTGTTCTTCCCATGGGGTTCTGTTTACATTATCAGGATAATAATTAGCCGAATTTCATGTTGTTAAAAGGAGATGACATCTTTGTTTGCATCTGGCATACATTTATTCTAGCAGGAATTCATCTTCTCTCTTCAACCGCCTCAAAAACAAGGAGGCGTCCCAAACCTGCGGAGAGCGCGGAGTCCCTGTCAGCCAGTTGTGTTGTAAGAAAATGAAAATGCCAGTAAAACGGTAGGATTCACATAGTCAGTGTGTGAAAAATGAAATGTGAAAAAATAAACTTCATTCTGCCCGGAAGTCATGGGAAAACAAACATTTGGGTGACTTTATTGTCTTGCTTAGTACAGGTCCCTGTAAGAATGGGGATATAGAAAGGGTATTATTTATTTCATCCTCAAATTTTTATGCCTGCTAAGTGAGTAGACTTCTTTATAGGAAATGCTATTGGTTGTCAGTTTTTGGGATCTCATTTCTCTTATTTTGTAGATGGAAAAATATGGATGAAACTATTTCACATCATTAAGACACTAGCACACACACAACACCAATGCATTTATGAATTTTTTTAGTGAAATGAAAATTAAAGCCAGTAAGTGTGTAGGCTCCATTATCATAGTTTGGAAATCTGAAACAGCACAAGTTTAGAATATTAAACATGCTTCCTTTTCTATTTTATAATTTGAAAGAAAAAAATGACTTTTTTTTTTCAGTGTAGAGCTGGAAGGGATTTTGAATGTTGTGTGTAGCTCTTTCACTTTATATGCATTGTGGTATGTCAACAAGAAATAATTTGTGATGTCCCTTGGACTTTTGTATAACTTTCTGTAAGTAATTTCTTTCAAGGTCTTGGAAGCAAAAACTCAGAATGAATAAGAATTAAGAGATTATGCAAAAAGAATGACAGTATTTCTCATGAGGGTGAGTTGAATTTTGTGTTGGTATTTTGATCATATATGAACACACTCAATCATAGTGGACACAAATATTGAGAAATTTGAAAGGAATAATATCATGTTATTATCAAATTTGCAGACTGGGTTTTTCTTTCTTGGTTCATTGACTCTACTGAATCTGTATTGTGGGTGGTATAAAATTTTTCCTTTCATTCCTTCTTCTAAGAGCATCCCTGGGGAGTCATTAGGTAAATGTTTCTAAGTCTTCCATAATAATTATCTCTGGGCCCTAATGTTTTCTGGTTTTGGCCCATCTTCATTCTCCAGTTTGAGGAAGGAGTTCAGAATGACTTACAGTTGTAAAATGAAATACAAATCTAATTTACCATTTATTCTCTGTTTGTGTGGTCTTGGCAAACTTTACTGTCCTGGCAGGGCATGCAGTTACAAGGGAAAAATAAGAGTCTGCCTCAACTGTGGTCCCAGCCTTACTTTTTAGCCTAGAGCTTTTCCAGAATTTAGGGACAGTGTACAGATATGTCAGAGATCTCCAGGACCATGCCGTAGAGAGACCCTGAGAACTTGGGCCTTTCTAGATGTCAAGTTCAGGAATAATATACTTAAATTATTTTAGAATTGGAGGTTTTAATCATTTAGAAAGTTAGGGGTTTTTTTCTGCATGTGTGTATTGGTATGCATGAACATTTATGTGTGTGAATGCATGTGTGTGCATGCCGTGGCACACGTACAAAGGTCAGAAGACAGTCTCGGGCTTTGTTCTTCCTCCTCTGTCTTGTTTGAGCGAATGTCCAACAGGAAAGCTAATGGCCTGCAAGTGTCTGGGGGTCTCTTTGCCTCAGCCTCTCATCTCCCCATGGGAACACAGGGAACACAATGCTAGGTGTCTGGTTTTTATGTCAGATCTGGAGATTCACTGTTGTGCATCAAGCTCCGCTGGTCCAGCCCCTCATTAAGGAAAAGTTCTAAGGAGAAGGGTTCTGACATTGACTCAGGAAAGGGTGGATTTTGCTCACAGCATCAATGACGTGCTAATGTTTTACCCTTATGGAAAATTAAAGAAGTTAATTAAATAATAAATTGATATCTCTTTATTATTTGGAGCAGGTTTAAATATAATTTATTGTTAACCTTTATTCTCACTTTGTGTTTCTATCACCTGTTCACTTCCAGACAATCAGAAATAAATCTGACCACTTTAACAAAGGTTCTCTTTTCTAGGCTGAAGAAAAGGGCCATTGGTTAAGAGTGTTTATTGCTCTATCAGAGGACTAGAGTTCAGACCCCAGCACCCACAGCAGATCAGCAGATAGCTCCCAAATGTCTATAACACCAGCTCAAAGGATCTGGCACCCTCTTCTGGCCATTGTGGGAATCTACACACACACACACACACACACACACTCATGCATGCATATACACAAATAAAAAATAAAATAAAAGTGAAGTGTTCTTTTTCCTTAAGGAAAAGATGTTAGCCTTCTTTCACGACCTGCCTGCCTGAGTTAGAGTTTGAATCTTTGATGATTTTTCTCCCCCCCCCCCCGGCCACGTGATCCTTGACTTTAGAGAAGTCAGGCTGTGAATTTAGCTGCACCTGGATGAGAGTGTAACCTTTGCCACCACGTTGCTCCTCTAACTGGTAATTGAAGTAGATGGGTTGAACCAGAAGAGGGAGGCTGACCTTATTTGCCTGGGCCACAGCTGCTGCACTGCGTAGCCAGGGCTCATTTCTTGAGCTACTTTGTCAGTACTTTCCAATGAAAGTATGTCCTGAGCACGTGTGGGTGTATGCTGACTATATGAACTCAAAAATTTCATTAGAATGGTAGTTAAAGGAGCAGTCTTCATCATCACACTCATTAGATCATAGAAAATATTGATATTAATGCTTGATAGAGAGATTTATCTCTTTTCTTTATTGGATTTCTCTCAAAAAATAATTTAATTCCATAAATACATCAAGTGAAAACTAAAAATAATAGTAAGTGGCCTAGAGTTGTGCCTCTTACTCCTAAAAAATAAAATAAAAAGAATTGCCTTCCAGAAGTTGATCGATCTTTATTAGTCAGTACTGATGTGAATATTTATTCCAACTTATGCATGTATGTACAAGTTTTTAAATAACTTCATTAGAACAAAATGGGTTGTCCATACTGCCATATTATAATGAAATATCTTTCATTTTTCTCATCCTTGAAGAAAATATATCATACAGTTTACAATTCTATTGTCTTCCAAATATAAATATTTATTCCTAAGTAGCTATGGCATTCAGGGAAGCCCTTTTTTTTTTTTTTTTTTTTTTTTTAGTGTGTGAACCATATTATGGCATTAGCCATAAAAACCTTGAAAGGACCTCAGAATTCAGCAGGATGCTCATAGGTTCTCCCTTGCATAGAGCATGCTAGGCTTTCTACTCGCTTGCATGTATCCATGTGATTTAAAATGTTTGTTGGTTTCAGTTATTCCAAGAATAATACAGCAAATATTATGCTTTACTCTGAGGGGGAAGTACCAAGGTTTCACACAGCTGATGTGTTTGCTTGGCACGAGCTACTAAATACGAAGGAGAAGTGAGTAACTGGAGTCCTTGCCTATAGCTTCATATATTATCAGTACTGTGAAGTTTGAGGCTGCGTAGGACTTCTGTGAATTAGCACAGCGAGATTCCAGACAGAGGAAAGAACTGTCACACAGGCACCGCCACAGGAGGCATGGCAGGATTTCAGGAAAATATTAGTGGCCAGTGAGCTCACAATCGGTCTGAAGAGAATTAGCAGGCAGATGGCAATGGAAAGTTATGGAAAGATCCATCTGGAAAGGTTTCATGGGAGCACTGGGGGTGCAGTTGGTCAAAAAAAACCAGTAAGGTGTCATGATCACTTGGAGGTAGGGGTTAATGTCTACCCACATCTGGTGATGATAAGGTGGGCAAGAACCCAGAAATGGATATCTGTGATATTTTTCAAGGACACATCACCCTAGTATAAAAGGTAGCATGTTGATGAAGGAGTGAGGTGTCTGAGATCACATTGAGGCTCAGGCTTGAGTGACAGGGAAGGAGACAAGAAAGAAGTAGAAAAAGAATCACAAGGAAATACTACACCAGAGGGGGGATATCAAGAAGCTATCTGCGATTTTGTTGTGTGTGGGTGTGAGCAGGGCATGCAAGTATTTAAGTCTTATTGGAGTCAGAAAACACACATGTAATTATGATGTTTGAAGCTGTTGAGATGTCAGGTGAATGGGTAGAGGGCAGATTAAAGAGATGACAGGGAAATCTTTCAAAAGGGCGCGCAGATAGATGCAGAGTCGGTGAGCTCAAGTTAGGGAGAGGCCACAACAGAACAATGCGGTGGTGGCTTCTGCAGAATTTCATGAGGGAGGGGAGAACACACATGGCTACCCAGTCTTCAGCATCCACCTGATTAATAGACTGGACTATTCTTTTTTTTTTTTCTAAAGTGATTTTGAGTTAAATGAGAAAAGAGGTCCCGACCATCTTAGCACTTATATTTTATTAATGACCCAGAAGTTGATTTGATTTTGAATTTAATCCATTCTCTCTGTGATCAGAGTTTACTCTTATTGCACCCCTCTCCCTCCTTGCTAAAGACAGGAGTGCTTCAAGGGGGAAGGAGAGTGGCTACCTGGGTTATCTTCTGGTATTCCATTAGGTTCATCCTTTGTATTCTTTGATTCTTGTAATTAGTTGTCTTAGTGATGGGTAGAGGACTAAATTTCTAGAAAAATGAGGTGTAAGAGAGTCTGTTGGGGGGATCCTCAAAAGAAGTCCAGGAACAGCCTCTGTTCTGTGCATCTGCGTTGCCAACAAAGAATCTTATAGGTATAGTAGCCGCCATCTCACAGGTACACAGGGCATGGCCAGAGGGGTCATGGAACATTGAAGATGCAGAGCAGAATGATGCTGCACAGTTCCTTCATGTAGCAACTATGACCCTTGAATCCATCCTGTGTACACCTGCCAATCTCTGGGCTTTTTTTTGGCCAGACTTTGATTTTTCCTCATTTTTAAAGCCAACAGAGCCACAGTTCTATTGTTAAGAGACCCTAAACATGCAAAATGGCCAAAGATGTTAAGTTATCATTTTAATATGATTCCTGTCTTTGTTAAAAAAAAAATCCTACACCTATAGTCAAGGAAGAAACAGGAGGGGGGGTTTTATCAAGGAAGCAAAGCCTTCAGAACAGCAATAAAAGTCTCAGGTAGGGATGCTGGAAATCTCAGGCTAATCCCAACAGTGTCTGCTTTCCGCTAAACAGGCTTCAGTTGGCAAATCAAAATTTAAACTGGACACAAACTTGCATCAGAAGGTAGCATTCACCCTCACTGCCCAATTCAAGGGACTTCTCTGTTTTCATTGTTCGTTTTTGGCATTTTCTTAGCTGTCACCTGACCCACACCTATGTATTATTCATTTCCTTCACACCTAGGGTCCTGCATTGTATGTGTTTACAGCAGGCAGGAATGGCGTGCTGGCTGGGCAAGGACTGGAATACTAATGAGGTCTTTGGAGCTCACCCTGGTATGTATCAGGCTTGCCCAATGCATCTGCCACGCCCCTAACACAGTCAGGCTAACTGTAAGTCATCGCTTTCATTCTTTTCAGAGTACAGGAATCAATCGGGAGGGCCATGGGGGCAAAATCTCAAGCAACTGTGCAATCTGTCGTCATGAGGACCTTTTACAATTCAGTTGCTCGCTCTTGTTAAAAAAAAAAAATCTGCTGTTCAGCTGTCTTTCAATCCCAGAAAGCCCTGCTGTGCATTGCTCTGAATAAAACAAAACAAAACAAAACAAAAAACAGAATAGCAAGCATCAGCAGCATCCAAACACATTGACGGGATGCTCTGCTTTCCCCTTAGAACTTGTTTTAAACCTGGTAGGTAAGGAGTCCTTTAATTCTTGTTGAAAAAGTCCAAATACGTTGCCTGCTTTTTGACCACTCCCCCCCTGAAGTGACTTCCCTACAAGGCCACAGAGGGGGAAGACAAACTGTCCTAGATGATCTGGTGTGTCTGGATAGGGGACCTCTCTATTCTGAGTAATAGGGAGAGAGGATACAGGAGGGAGGGTGGGGCCGAGAGGAGAGGAGGAAGGGGCCTATGACTGAGATGTAAATTGAATTACTTAATTAAAAAAGAATTGGGATTCTCTTTAACAAACTGAAATTAACAGCAGAGAACCCGCCACACATTACTTTTTCTAAAATCACATTTTTGAAGATTTCTTGTATTGCCATATTCTGAAGAGAATGCCCTATTAAATTGTCTTCAGATTCCTGACAGAGAAAGATTTAGTCTTGGTCAGCATTTACAAGAGCTTAGGTTATTTCTGAGCACAGTGGTACGGCTGTAGCAAACACTACACACAGTTTTACAAAGAGTAAAAATTGTGTTTTGAGGCTGGCTAGTCGAGGCCTAGAATGCTACAAATTTGGAGACTGTTAGGGGCCGGATTTCTCATGGTATTCTTGTGATATATCCTTATATAGGAGCAGGGACAGAGAGAATCTCTGAGGTTCTCTTTTAAGAAACCCAATCCATTCATGCAGCTTCTGTTCGCATGTTCTAAGGACCTCACAAAGCCTTTCTCAAGACCATCAGACTAGGGTAAGAATCTTAACTTGCGCAATTTGGGCCGCAGTTGTTTTTTCATCTTTTCTACTAAGGTTCACCAGAATGTGCTTGGTTCTTATACATAGGTCACATGAAAGCTAAGTAATAATAAAACATAGCTAGAGGGTTTGGGTCTGAATGCAATATAGTCATAGTATTTTATTCCTTAGTCAGATTGCTTTCTAGGTAGATTTTTTTTTTTTTTTAGGTGGGGCTGGGAAGGATGAGAGGTTCAGTGGCCTGAGGCAGATGAAGTCTATTCATGGGAAAGTAAGATAATTACTCCATCAACTTGAAGTTGTTTAGAATGTCAACATCAGTAACAGTCTTTGGAGCTCTGCAACCTCACTCGTGGCAACTGCAAAACCATAAAGCAAGAATGAATGTCCTTTAGAGTTGGTAACAGGGTGACTGTTGCTTTTATATCTTGCTTTCTGGAATACCCGGAGGCAGCTTCAAAGTCTGTGCTGTGGTTCTGACTGCTATACTTGGAGGACTCTAGGGAGACAGAGAGGGAATAGCAATGTTTTTACAAATACTAAAAAGTTTTACATATTTAGAGGCTGGCTAGTCCAGGGATAGCAAGCTGCGGATTTGCAATCTGTTAGGGGCCTGATTTCCTATAGGGATGTTTCAGTTTCATTGTTTGTGTGTACTACTTGGGTTCAGTTGGTGGAAGCATGTCACTCTAGAAGCGCAGAGACTACGGCAATGAAAAGTACGGTCTTCAGATGTAGTATATTGCCACAGTATGTTGCTCATTAGGTGTAGGACTTTACACTCTGGTTTACTTTGGAAATTAACAACATAGTTTGTAATACAGTGATTATCTTTCCTGAGTGTGGTAGGGACTTTCCAAAAGTTCTGCCTATGGAGAAATTGGTGCTATCCACAAATAGTGATAATGACCAAGGTAGCTCATTAACTGCACATTGAGCTTTCTCCCCATCTAAAAAGGAGGATTTCTCTTAAATATGATCATCAGCTTCATTTATTTTATTTACACACACACATGCACACACACACCCCTTTGGTCTTGGCCTTAAATATTTTCAGAGATTCTGAAACTGACCTCTAAACCAAAGATTTTTTTTCAATTATTTAATTTGCATTCTTATTGCGTTAAGATGGAGGAGTCAGAGTGTAAAGATTTGTGGTGATTTCATCATCCTCTTTTCACCTTTCCCCTCTCAGGCAGAGTTTTCCCGAAAGTCTTAGTAAGGGAATCTGCACTTCCGAATCCCAAGTCTGCTGCATCCCTTTGATGAGTCGGTGTGTGATGGCGATGATGCCAGTCTAGCCTGCATTCATTCTGGAGTCCCGTTCCCTGGGGATCCCTCTCTTCACATTCCATCAGTCATGATGCCACCTCAAGAACATGCGAAGCCTCTCTTCCTTCCTCTGTATTCACACTACCTCACTTAGAGCTCGCCTTTATCTTTCTATAGACTGTTCTCATAGGTCTCCCCATGTTTCTCTGCTTCCACATCACTGGTTAATAATTTCGAAGTTTTTAAAATCTGGTTTGTCAACAACAAAGGAAACATCAGGCTGAATTTTGCTTAAGTATGGTTGAGTTTATGTTTTTATACTTTTATTATTACACAAATTAATAAACAAGTATAAGGGCTGGAGGGATGGCTCGGCAGCTAAGAGTGCCTGCTGCTTTGACACAGGACTTGAATTCAGTTCCCAGAGAATTTGTCAGACAGGCTCACAAACACCTATAACTTCAGCTCTTGGGGACTTAAACCCTTTTTTGTGGGGCTCCATGGGCAATCATGGAACCACCTGGACATATTCATACACACACATAAATATAAAATGTAATTTAACATTTTTAAAGTATCAAAATAGAAATGAATGTATGTAGATAGGTATATGGATATACACACTCTTAAACTTCCTTTTAACCCTCCATAGATTGCTTTGATCGCCCTATAGCATGTGTACATTGAGCTTTCGTTGTTGTTTTACTTTGTGTGCCTGGTGCAATTTGAACTCAGGGCCTCACATATGTTAGGCATACTCTCCACTACTGGATTAGACCCTCAGCGCCTTCTATTTTGAAACTTGTTGAGTGATTCACATGCATCAAAGTAGTATAGCATTTGACTTATCAAAAGAAATGTTTTCACTCAGAGTGCCTTGGCTGTTCAGCAAACCATTCGTGTGGTTCAACATCACAGCCTAAATCCATGGCTTGTGATATAAATCCAGTGCTGCTACCACCACACATATCCTGGTGGGCAAAGGTGATAGGTTTCCTAATAACTGGCAGGCAGGGTGACTGAACAGCTGGGGTTCTCCAGTGTTTCAGTCCTTCAGTCCATGGGATCTTGGTGAGTGAGAGGCCTTAGAAAGTTTTTCTAACTCCAACAATTCTTTGCCAACATTGTGATCGTTTCTAAAGTGATTGAAAGTGAAGGAAGTACTTTGAAAAATGGAAAGACACTGGTTCTTTTGGCCTGAATGTTCAAATTAAATCCTCCATCCTTCTTAGAATGTGAGTGGGCGATGGAGACACTTCCTGCCTATATCTGAGATGGGCTGAGGCTAAAGGTAAGGGGCAGAGCTGAAGGACATGCTATCCCCTTAACCTTTGTCAGGCCTCGTCATGCTCACTGTCTTCAAATTTCTGCTGTATATTTTGATCCCGTCTCCACAGCAGCTGCTTACGAATGTGTTGCCACTAATGACACTGAAAATGTGGTGAGCATATAAATAGATCTTTCTCCTGCAGAGCTGTTGTTATTTAGGAAGTCTTAGGAGGTCCTAGGGGAGGATGGAGATACAGGGAAATAGTTTGTTTATAAAAATTAATAGTTATAAATATTCAAATACAATCAACCAAACATCTAATGTATAATAAATAGTTATTCAAGATTTCCCTCGTGTGGTAAGTAAAAGTCTTAAAATTGGTATTCGCATTTGGAAACTATCAGTGGATAGCTTCTATTATTTTTTTTTTTCCTGTGAAACTTTGTCTTAGTGGTTTAGGGAGCTTAATAGCAAAGTATAACAACAAGCGTTGGTTCACAATAAATACCCCTTTCAAGGATTTAATTCATTTATTTTACAACATAAAATTTATATTCTCTTACAAAAAAGCATGTATTCTATTATATTCATATGTTATAGCTTTTGCTTCGTACAGAAGTTTGAGGAGAGGCAGCAGTCTGGGATTTACAAACCCTATTTTGAAAGAAAGACGATAACTAAATAGCAGGAGTAAAATTTGTCTTTTTGGAATCCTGAAACCTTGATACATTGATTCTTTTCTTTGCTGCATGACACGTTATAGTAGAGTACACGAACATGTAGAATTATAATGTTCTCTCATTGAGAGTGGTTTCCCTGGGTTTTTGAAGGGATTAACAGCAAAGGAGGAAGGTAGTTTCCTTAGAAGCTTTTCTTTGTTTTTAATTTATGTTAATTAACTCAGAAATGACCTCCAGTAGTGTTTGAGTCTCATGAAGTTTGATTTTAAACCATTCTTTAAGGTAAACTTCATGAGAGGTGAGACATACATGGGTAACTGGAACTAAATACCAATGGTTTTGAAATACCAATGGTTTTGAAAAATACAGATCTTCAGAGGAATTTTACAAAGCAAGCTGGCAGCTAAACACTCCTGTGTGCTGTGGTTGGCAGCAACAATGTCCAGCTGTCACAGCTCACCTTTTTCCTTCTCCTGTACTTCGTATCTACAATGAAGAGTTCCAAAGACAGGCTAGATCCCTCAGGTTCTTCCCTGAGACCACATTAAAGACCCCCCACCCACCCACTCACACCGTCAACTCAATGGTCAAGACTATTAGATCCCTTAGAAGAAAGTAGAGTAAATGGTTTCCACCTCCTTAGGAAAAGCCGTGTGAGATTATGGCCACTGCCCTGTGATAGAGGAAAGCCATCAGTCAGAGTGAATAGTGCTTCCTTTTATGAAGCCTGCTCTGAAATGATGCACTGTTACTTCCCTTAACACTCCAATAATGTGAGCACGTTTGTGGGTAAACAGATAGTAGGGCCCCACGGTGTCGCCCAAGAGGACTCAGGTGGCAGACAGTCTCATGGGCAAAAGTGTGAAGGGTTGAGAATGGATGCAGTCTCTAGCAGGATGTGATGTTCACACATTTAGCATCCCAAGCAGGTAGAGGGGTCAAAATGCCTGTACCCAACCCCAGCTTCAACCTGAGCCACAGTCTCATGTTCACCTTCCTTCTAGTGTGAAATAGGTTACTTAGCTTATTTTTACCTGATTCTTACAAATATGTAAAGAAGGCAGGAGAGATGTAATGGGCCAAGAAAGTGAGAATGTTGCACTACAGGTGGTTAATTTTTGGACAGTGTCAGATACTTACGTATCCTGATAGGGGAAATTACATTTGATGGTTAATTACTGACGTACAAGTTTATTTACCTGATTTTATCTCAGAGAGCATAAGCTGGTTTCTTGCCATGTAAATGGGATAAAGAAGGTAATGGCACGGTGTTTATGCTAGTCTTCTATGTGACGCTTCATAGGTAAAGATAGGGCATCGGGTTGAGTTCTCAGCATGCTGCTTGCATTCTCATTCATTTTTGTTAATGTAAATCAGTCTCTTAATGACATGACCACCACTGTTCTGCCCATTCTGGGCCCAAGCTTGTCCCTTAACTCGGAACAGGTAGAGCATTAATATCTTTTAATTTTAAAAGCTATAATAAAAAATGTTCCACAGTATAAAACTTCTTGCACCTAATGCCGTGAGTGGAAGATTCCACTTCCAACCTCATGTGACAAAATGTAGTCAAATTTTAGGCATATTAAAAACATTTATAAAACTATATTCAGGATTTATGCATAAGATGTATATATGAAGCATAAATTTTTGTGTGTTTAGACTTGTATATCACCTCAAATATATCTCATTACAAATATGTCAGTATTCAGAAACCTGCAATTCAATACACTTTGCACATAACCATTTTGTATAAGTGATATGCAGCCGTGAACAGAGTTCTCAAATGTTACTTGATAATTTGCTCTCTGAAGAAAAGCTACTTAATTTGAGCAAAATTAATTGTGTTTGTTGACTTTAAAATGTCATCTAGTTTGCTGGGAATCTACATTTTTCAGTGTGTTCTTGAACACTTCAAAAGTTAATGAAGGATGCTAAGTCTTAAGGAAAACCACTGAAGGCACCACATAAGGAAAAGATAACGATACTGCTGTTCAAGGTTGCTTTGGAATTTGGCAATTGTGACTGTGAACTCACCCTTTCTCCCCTGCTCTGTAACCAGCCATGAAGTAGACTGGCCAGTAGGGGACACTCTAGGCATGCTCCCAGCTGAGTGATGGGTTGACATTTGAAGAAATAACAAAGACCGTCTTTTTCTCTTTTTTTAATTAAAAATTTATTTTTAATATTAATTACAGCTTATTTAGTTTGTCTCCCAGCTGTAGCCCCTCCCCTCATTCCCTCCCAATTCCACCCTCCCTCCCTCATGTCCTCCCATGATAGGGGAAGTCCTCCTCCCCTTCCCTCTGACCCTAGCCTATCAGGTCTCATCAATGTCCTCCTTTGTGGCCTAGCAAGGCTGCTCCTCCCTTGGTGGGGGGAGGTCAGAGAGCCAGACACTGAGTTCATAAGACCATCTTTTTCAATAGCTGTCTTCCCTGTGATTCAGGGCACCCTGCTTAGAACTTGGTCTTTGTGGTGACTTGCTCTTGGCACTTTTAAAGTAACTTTTATGTCATTCCTGTGACTGTGTCATTACCAGTCGTCTGCACTTCACTGAATGAAAAAAAAAAAAAACCACAGAACAAAACTAAAGGGGTCTTGTAATCCAATTTAGCATCATTGTGGGTGGAAGTAGGGGTGGTAGTCTCCATCCCGGAGGTCGAATTCTAGATATCCTCAAAAAACAAAACTGCATATGAAAACAGAACGCAGCTCATCTTAGAAAAGCAATAGATAATTGCATTCAGTAAATCTAAAAACACCGTCAGGTAGCTTTTAATTTCAGAAGAAAAACAGACTTTAGGAAGAAGAAATTGGAGAGAAAAGAGAAGAGAGAAAACAATTTTCTTGGTCATCCAGCCTTGAAAGAAAAGGCAAATAAATGGGATTAAAATAGTTTCCATGAAAACAAAACTTACAAAGCACACACTTTTTATTCAAAGCTTACAAATGCTGAATGGAAAGGTTTCCTTGGAATAAAACCTCAACACCTCTGGAAGTGTGTCCTGTAGGACTAAAATGCAGAGGTTATGATTTCAATGTGTCTTTCCTTTGCTTTCTTTCTTTCTTTTTTTTTTTTTAATCACATTTTCGTTGAGAGACTTGGCTGTGTGTAGGCATTGAACAGCTGGTGTATGGAGCAAGCAGAGCCCAAGCCATTGGAGTAGGGATCAGACCATTTCATGGGTGCCACAGCAGTGAACCAGCTCTGTGGGAAGAGTCTGGAAGTTCAATTTCTCGTTCAATGTGATTGAAACTTCTAGGCATATAGGTGAATTACTTAGGGTCACTGGACATGGCTCAGAAAAAGACAGCATTAAGCATTAAGAAGGGTATCTGAAGAGACTATTGTCGGGACGCCTAGCCGGTAAAGTCCCTCCCTCACCTTCTCTCAGGAGCATTCTGGAAGCTATGTTTTGATGGCTTGGGAGTTGGGTGGTACGCACAAGAAGCTGTTTTTACTTGCGGTTTTGGGTTTTGTCTTTTTTTTTTTTTCCTGTTCAGTTTCAGAAGAACCTGAAATGCAATTCGTCACTTTCTTTCCTAACCGTCTGGCCCGCAGCTTCCAGCCATACAAACCTTTTCTGTGCTTTTTAGTATGATTCTTGTGCGACCCAGAGTTTGATTCCCTTCTGCTCATCTTGTCCTTCTCATTCTTGGAAAGAAAGATGTGAGCCACATATTCGTCCACAGGGATCTGGTTGGTCAGTTCATCTACTGAGTGGTCTCAGCAATTCATCCCATCAAATATCTGTTAGCAGTCTGCAAAGGAGGCCATTTCTCTTGGCACTAGCTCCATCCGGGTCAGCAGCAGCTGCTCCAGCTGTGAGGAGGGGGCAGGCAATGGTTGGGTGGGCAGCTAAGTTAACTGTGAGCTTACACCTCAATCACAAGCCTTTTCTCAAGGGACTGACAGAATGGCCAGTGATGGTGCCACTTAAGTGGGGAATGGAATGTAAGGGCTACCTGGTCTCTGTAGATGGCTACATGAACTTGCAGCTTGCAAATAAGAAGAAAACATAGATGGGGAGATGTCTGGACATCTGGGTGAAGCTCTACCCGGTTATAATCCTGTAAATCAGAGGTATTGAAGAAGAGGGAGAAGATGAGGGGGGTTTATATGTACATGTATATATTTATTACTTCAAAAATATGTAAAAGAAAAAGAGAGAGAGGGAAAAAATACCCTTTTAGTTTTTGATTGAAAAACATCTCTTTCCAGGATGGAGATTGAACTTGGTGGTGAATATTTCCCCCAAAGTAGAGCTTTTGATTGGATAGAGAGGACTTGATCCTGATAAAAAATGAAAATTGCATCATTTTTTTTTCCTAAAATACCAGCGCTTATGTACATACGTGCGTACTTGCATATAGATCGAGCCACATAGTGATGCAGTATGTTGGACAGACAATGATAGCTTATACTTCTTGACCACTGGAGTCATCCGAGCAGCCTTCGACCAAGGTGACTCCTCTAAAACCCATCCCTGCATTTCGGATTCGTGAGAAAATAAAGTAGAATTTCAAAGCTTAGAATATTAACAGAAGTTTGGGATTAGCAATATTTTTCACGAGACACTTTAGTAAATGATATACTCAGGAATCTTTTGAAATTTTTTATTTCAAAGTGACACACTACAATAGTGTCACTTCATAACAAATTATACTTAGCAATTATTTTCCAATATGGTAATTTCAATTAAAATATAGATTTAAAATTCTAATGGTAATCAAGCAAATAATTTTTAGTTTGTAAACATGCTTATCTGTGCTCAGGAATTTTAAACTCAAAGTAAAATTTATGTAATAAATAAATTTAAATATTTTCATAACTGTGATTTTTTTGTACTAATTTGTAAAGAGTATTTAAAATGCTAATTAAAATCAGATTGTTAAATAAGATTGTGACTCCAAAAAAAAAAAAATTCTTCCTATTGTGAAACAAGTGAAACTCTCACCTGGAGAAAATTTGTATGTGTTTGTGTTTATTACGTGATTTGCCGCTTTGATCTTATTACCAGCATGCAGGCAAGGCAGGCGAAAGACTATGTGGTTAGGTAATATACCCTTCATGAATTTAAATTTCGACAGATAAGTCATGCATCTTCTACGGTTAAGGTACACAGATGGTGCGAACTGAGAAGACCCATGGGAAATGGAGGCTGTCAGCTTTCAGAGAAAAGATACACAAGCACCATAATTTTCTTAGGAAATGAAGAAATGTGTGTTACGTTGGAAGGTCAGTCTGGAACTTCCAATGCTGTAGACGTGTGGAAACTCAGAATCAGCAAACGTTAAAAACTTTCAGAGTGGAACAAAGGCTTATTCCCTAGTCGTGAATTCAAGCCATTAGCAAGTTGTTGGAAGCACAGGTCTGGCATAGAATTATTTGACTTCCCAGATTTGCAATTGGGTTGAGAATTTTTCTTTAAACCCGAGGGACTTTTCGGCTTTAGCAATCGTAGTAGGAAAGACTGAGAGAACACTCATTCGTGACACAGAGAAAGTGCTTCTCATTTCTTTACAGGGATACCTCTGAAGCAAGCTGTGTGCTTTTAATGCATTTTTTTCATAATTTGTATTTTAAAAAAGCCTTGTAACTGTATCCTTAAATGTGTATGTTGGAGAGAGAGAGGGATGACTTTTTTCAGTACCCTTTCTGAATTCTAACAGTGTGCCTGGTGTTTTGTTCCGAAGGTTTGCTCAAGAGCAAACGAAGCTACCCTACAAAAGCTGCCAGGTAGATACACTATTACCACAAGTGACACTGGAGGTTAGGGCTTTAAGAACCTTCTGAAGGTTCTCACAGCTGGCTACTATATCACAATGTCCGGCACCACTTCCTAACCTGCCAGAGCCTACATAAGATTTAGGTATGAGGCAAGGTTGCCCTCTTTCCTTTTATCCTACATTCTTATAGTTCTCTCCACTTGCTGCTCACTCACATGATCCAGTGAGAGATACTTTCTAGCAAAAGAAAAGTTACTAGAAAAAGGAAGGTTAAAAGACAGGTTAAAAGGCTGGGCCTTAGCATGTACCTCCTACCTAGAAAATCTGCTTCAGTGCTTTCTAATCTGAAAAAACTAGTATACCACTTTTCTACCCCTGGGGAAAGGGGAAGGGAGAGACAGAGGAAGGGAGAGGTGGAGACACACACACAACACACACACACACACACACACACACAGAGAGACAGAGACAGAGACAGAGACAGACAGACAAATGGAGAGAGAGGACATTTTATGCAATGTGCATATATGAATATATCATACGCCTGAGGTTTTCTGTGAGTCTGATATGCCTCTGTTCATGTGTGCTTTGTGTGTCTGTGAGGCAAGCATGTGGGAGATGCATTTGTGTCTACGTCTGTGGTATATGCTCTTGAGTATATTTTGTGGCACGAATGTATATGCAATACGCACGTAGCATGTGCGCGTGTGTGCGAAGCGTAGATGCATGAATGTGTCCTCTGCAGGAGTGAACATGTGTATGCTTGCCTGTGTCTTCAGTGCCCTGCATGTGGCACCCTGGGTGCAGGGGTATAAACTGAGTGTCCAGTTTAAATGCCGTGTGTGCCGTGTTGTGCTGGGGAAGTAGAAAAGACAGAAAGGGGCAGGAAAGGAGCAGATAGACATATTCGGGGGCTTATCTCACTAGACGAGTTATAACTGAACCTGCTATAGTCTTGAACTTTGGAATTGTGGGTAAAGTCCCACCAGCTCTGTCACTAGCCATGTACACTACAGTGTAGCTAAGCTTGTTTACACATTAAAATTTCTCATCTCTGGAAGCTTCTGAGGGTAGAACGAGTATTGTACGGGCTGAAATTGCTAATAACCTTTGAAATGCTAAGCCAAACATAAAAGAGTGTGTATTTCATTAGAAATGGTGTTTCCCCGGCATTGTGTGCTGTTCCAGAGGAGCAAAATAACATGCAGTCTCCTGATGGGAAACCTACCATTATGTGCCTCTACCTTCAAGAGCTTTCGCAATTAATTTTCGTTGCCTCGATATAGCATAGTGTGTCAAAAAGAATAGCTATGCAGGGCACCTAGCATGTGGTTTTTGTTTATCCATCGATCCCGGTGTTAATTCATGAACAAACAAGGCCATTTTAATTAGAAGCTGGATACTAACTTTGGGTACCTAAAATAAAGCCTTGAGAACTGAAGATGATTTTGTTTCAGATAATTATTGGTTAGACATAGAGGAATGGATGGGACTATATAGCATACCTCATTCCCTGAAATGATTGAACACAGAGTTAGAATATGATCCAATAATGTTTCTTACCGGAATACATCAAAAAGTGTGATAGCGTAGCCTGCCCGATGTTATAACTCAATATTTACACCAACGGTTTTGGTAATAACCAACAGTAATCCATCACACGAAGAATAGACACATAAATGTAATATATTCCTACAGTGAATATTAATAAATTTGAGAAGAAGCTCCTGTAGTCATGCCTGGTGTCACATAGTTGAACCTTGGAAACTATGCATAAGTAAAAAGGTCCGGAATGGCGTTATGCAGGATTTACTTTATATGAAATGTTTAGAGTAGATACATCTATAGTTAGAAATAAGTGGTGATATGTGGCTGGGTGAGGGACGGATACTGGAAACTGAAAGGGTAAATGACTCTTTTACGTGTTAAAATATTCTAAACTGTGGGAATGTGTTCACAACTGTGAATAACATAAGGTCCTTGGCTTGGACCTTTACAAACATTTGGTGTGTCATTGGAACGGTTTGTGTAGAGAGGAAAGATGGCTTTGTACCACAAAGCACCTCAGAACACAAAATCAGCCTGTGCTGATGCTTAGTCAAGGGCAAAGGAACAGGGCAGTGCCAGAGGGCTTCTCCCCTCCCCACCCTTCTTTCTCTGCTTTTATTTCTAATCCTATATATATATATATAAATATTGTAAGGAGTTAATTTAGTGTTATGGCTAATACATATTCAGAGTAGCTGGTTTCTGTGTTTTGTGATTTTCAAGTATTTTCTAAGATGACATAGGGAGGTAGGAAGTTGGGGCAGGTCCTCTGTGCTTAATAGTTGTGGGGAAAATGTTCCCGTATGACTTTCCTTCTGTTTTACTCTCATGCTCTGGCATTGTGTCTTACACCTACCCAACACTGTGTCCTGCCTCTACTCCCAGTCTTCACATCCAAATGTCAACTCACCGCAGTTTCAGATGGATGGAATGGGATGCATCCTCCTGTCACATCCTTACATACAAATAATGACTGGAAGAAAACATCTTTCTGTGTCATTTAATTGAAGAAATACCAGTTCTATATGCAGCTATAGGAACCTGATGATTAGATGTATTTGTTTTTCACTTTCAACTTTGAGATGTTGGATGTATTTCAGATCAAGAAATTAATATTTCTGTAAAATGTCTTAGTGCAATGAATGTTCCCAGAATGTTCTTCAACCCTCATTACTATTATTAAGTCCAGTTAATTTGCTTTGAATAACTGAGTGGTATTTCTGTGTAGTCCCATCTATGTCCCGTAACTGTCAGGATGGAGTTACTGGCTTACAAGGGAAGATAATGCATCATCAGTTTGTCGGCCTTGTGCTAGGAGCCTTGTGTCTCTGATAGTCTCCATAGTGTAACTCGAAGAAAAGAAAGCAGTAAGATCTGAACCTCTTCATGAAAATGAATATTTCCTAATTGCCAGTTGATGAAAGGTTTGAGGTTTGGGCGACATTATGCTTGACAATAATGATTGTGCTCCACTGAACGGTGGGCTCCACTTGTCTGATGACCAAGGCCTGTCTATCTATCTGTCTATCTATCTATCTAGAATCCTCACAACCACTCACAAAGGACAGAAGAAGTCCATGATAAGACTAACTCCCCCTCCTTTAGAAGAGAATTGAGAAAAATAATTTTGATTAACTATTAAAACTTGATATTAAGGGTATTTTTCTTTATTAAAACTTGACAACAAATGTACTACTACTCTGATTTTTGTTCTCATTCATCCATTGTTTTCATTAAGTAATCAATTATTGACCAGCATATGAAATGGCGCTTCATAAAAAATTCAACATATCCTTTGGGACAAGGCTTGTAAGCTGGCTATTTGTCTTACTTAAGGTTTATTTACTTTTCCCTTATTTGCAAGTTCATGGCCTTTGCGACACTCATAAAACATCACTTATGGAGAAGGTATGAATAGATAGATGCAGTTACCACTTCACTTGGTATTTGTTGGTAATTGACAATAGCATGAATTTGTTATCACATACTGGCTTATAAAAGCATTGTCAAAACAAACTGTGTGACGTAGGTGTTTAAAATTTTATATGCACACACATGTATCATGCATGTATACTTATTTATTTAAAACAGCTTTAGAAATCAGTTAAATAGTTTCAGTGAACAGACCCGGTCTGCAGCATGATGAGCCTGTTGAGATTTCCACATATATTTCCAGGCTGCTCCTCACTTAATAAAAGACGGTTGTCATGGCTGGCTGCTGCCGACCCAGTGTCCCAGAGCCACACAGCCTTTCAGGTACTCCCAAACAGCTTCAGCCACTGACTCCTGACCACTTCCTCCTTGTCTTGCTAGATACTAGAATCAATCATTCCAGATATAACTTGGAATAACCCACAGAATAGAGGAATGAGAACAGAGTAAATGGTTTGTAAGGGTAAGAATGACGCTACCTCTCTTCATGTATGCAACACAGTTTTCCTATTGGCTCATTTATGCAATCTTGTCAGTCGTACCTCATTTTGCTACTTAGCATGGCCTCGCTGGGGCCTCGTGAAATTTCACCTTGGTTTAGGAATAGTCTATCCATCCTTGTCTTTTGGTTTTTTATCTTAATTTTACAATCTCCTCTCTGGCCATTACCTTCTCTAATAATTTCAAAATCCATCCTCCGAAGGTAATTTGTCCAGCTTTTCCAATCTAACTTCTCACTGCCATCATTCCATTTCCTTCTACTGGCTGCCCATTACTTCCCCAACCAATTTCAAGTGCTTATCTTTATCTCCAAGGCCATTCACCACTGCGCTTCTGCTCTCCTGGGCTTATCACCCCAGATTCCTCCTGCTGGCCTGTTACGTACATAATGACTCTTTCGAGCTGTACACTGCTACTGCCCTGAAGAGCTTTAATCTGCTCCTCAGAGCTTCTCATGCAAGAAAGTAATTGGTCTGAAGTCTCAGAGTCACCAAGGTTACATCAGGAAAGTTCAGTGATTTCTGCCCAGTGTTCTAGAGTGGCCTCTGTTTCTTCAGATCCCAACCACCATTCACTTAAGAGTAATTTAACGGAGGTCCTTAAGTGCCTGTCACACCAGACCAGGTTGTTTCTTTTGCAGTAACAAGAATTTAAGAAATCACAGAAACAGCATTCAAGTACCGATGGAGTTTCTCCTTAACTGAAGACTCCAACTGTGTGCTCGCTATAGAAGTCTAAGAAAGCGCTTGTTCTTTATATGGCCATTTCAGGAAACAGTATCAATACACAAGGCTTGTTTTTTTCCTTCTTGTATAGGACCTGGTTTTAGGAGAGCATTCTTCAAGCTGAACTGTTTTGCTGCTAAGTAAAAGTATAAGACATGTACCTGGAAGCATAAAAATCATTGTAACAGTCTCCGCCTCGTGGATACAACCGAACACAGGCATAATTTTCTTAACTAAACCTTTTGTATTGAGGGGTACATGCGTACATTGCTTTCATAACTCCCCCTGTGACAGAGGTTCTGAGAATGTCTATACGATGATGCCTTGATTTGTGCTTGACAATCAAAATTCACGCGTCAGTGTCTTCTCCAGTGTTCGCCTTTTGCTGCCATGTTTAATCACGGATTTTAAAGACACCCTTTTCTAATCTTTAGATGAATTAATAATTAAGTATTCTTCTTGCTCATATGCATGGTAGTCTGGTTACTAACACACATGGCTTGAGGATTATTTATAATTATTATCTTGGAGGTGCAGTGGCCATGTTTAATAGCATGACTTGGAAGAAACTTTGTTCTCTAGTTTAGGAGTTTGCAGAATGAGTGAGATGTCACCAAATAGTATTTTTAGAATTTTCGCATTGCTCACACATGAGCACCCTGGCAATTGCTCAGTGAGCGTGTCTGTTCAGCACTTTGTTCCTTGAAATCTTTGAAATCAAATCTTTCCTGGAATTTTTTTCCCCATCTCATGACATGTGGGTGGGGTTGGGTTATCACCAACACAATGGAACATCATTTCTCTTATGCTTCTCTGTGAAAATTCACTATTCCATTTTAAAAGTAAAACACTTTGGAGTTTGTATTTTCCTCTGTGAGACGTTGTGGGGTCCTCTGAGGGGCTAACCTGGTTTAGCCACACACACACACACACACACACACACACACACACACACATACATACACAAAATTCACACAGTGATTTTCATTGCTCTAATAGTAGCACACGGCAATATAACCATATGAACATTCTCTTTTTAAAAAAATTTTGTGTTGATGCTTTCCATAAACTTATATAAAAATAAAATCATAAAAAAGCTTGCTTGTTTAAATTTGGTTCAAATATTTACATATCTAACGTTGGACCACTTAATGTAAGCACATTTATATAACTTTTGGTATATTCATTCTTTTGTATACTTTTTTGTATATTTTTCTAGATGGAAGTATCATAAATACATTTCTCAGCAGAATGCCAATGCTCAGCTTTAGCTAATTTCTAGCTCTCATATGCATGTGTACATCATATAATAGAAGAAGCAGCTTAAGGCATGTTCATCTCTTACAGTGTTTTGTAACATGTACATACTGAGGGTATATTTCAGTGGCTATAGGTGTATCTGTAACCACTAATTTTGTTATTTTAAAAAAGTTTGTGGCCACAAGTGCTGGTGGATCTCTGTGAGTTCAAGGACAGACTGGTCTACAGAGTGAGTTCTGGAGCAGCCAAGACTACACAGATAAACCCTGTCTCGGAGAGAAAAAAAAGCTTGTAAATCTCAAGTGTCAAAAATAAAATGTGTTATATAAATCATGTAGTAAATGGAAGTAATATTATGAATCCTACAGTACATCTTCCTTGTTATAAAACTAACTATCTGTCTTTACCACATAAAGATAAAAGTTCGACGGGTACTGTTTCTTTTTTACATTTTGCTTTATTTTACCTATCCTATATGAATTATTAATCAGAAATTATGTATAACCTCATTTCTATGGTAATCTTTGTCACATGTGGTTCATAAAATTTGCTGAATTTAATGAACACTTCCCTTTCTGATTGGAACCCATGATTTTTCCATATTCCATGGGAATCATAGAGCCGAACAAGTATTGCAGACATGTGAAATATGTTTTTTTTTACAGTTTTTTTCACTTTGAGTGAGAAATGTAGAAAAGGCAATTGAAGCACACTTCCTAACTTATATGCACTTGTATTTAGCCAAAAAAATGTTCAAAACACATAACTATACACCAAGAAATCTAATCTTAAATGTAAAGATTTCTAAAAATATTTCTGGAGAACTATGTAGTCATAACCAACAAACACAAGTACAAATCACGTTCAAGTGAAACAGAAGGACATAGTTATACAAATTTTACCTTATGTATTTACTGTTTGGCAATGGGATTTATTCTGTCTGTTTTCCTGGGTGATTTTAAGACTAAATCCCTCAAAATTTCTGGGTGTCACACATTCTTTGTTTATAATGGAACTGTATCTATTTTTTTTTCACTTAGTTATGACACCCTGAGTATTTACTCTGCCTCCCAGGCTGATTCAGGTGGTTGACAAAAAGATGTATTTGTGTTTAGCGCTATCTGAAGCTTTATACAGCTCAGGGACCCCTGTTAAAACAAAGAATACATTGATCACAATGTAATATCTATTTAGAAAGTAAAGAAATCATAGCAGGCCTGAGATGTAGCATTCTGGTACATGAGACCCAGATTCAGTCTTTCTGTCTCTAGTAAATTCTTTCTCTTTTTTTTTCTCTCTCTCATACACACGCACACACACACACACACACACACACACACACAAATATTAACTAAAGTTGACCTATCCTACATGATCAAAAACTCTGTAAATTTAATTTAAAATTTCTCATTTCTTTGATAATTTTGTACAATGTGTTTTGATGATATTCAACTCCCTTCTCCTACAACTATTCCCACACCCACCCTCCATTTCCATTAATCCAAATTTATTTCTTTTTTTTTTAATTTTAAAATCATCAAGGCCAGTTTGTTCTTGGATATGTCGTTTTCCTGTGAAGCATGATCAAAAGAAGCAACATCTTGGCTAAAACTGACTCAGTATTTCTGAGCAGCTAACAATTGCCAATAGCTCCATGGCTGGGAGTGGGAATTCATGGTCACTCCCTTCTCTGTGGTGGGTTTTCACCTGGCTTGGGCTCACACAGGACTGTACATGAATCGCGAGCTCATATGTGCAGCTGCCCTGTTGTGTACAGAAAATACCATTTCCTTTTTGTCATTCCCTGCCTCTCACTCATAGACACTTGGCTGCCTTTTCTTCTGCAATGATGCTTGTGCCTTAGGAGAAGGAGGTTCAGTATATATGTTTTAGTTAGGACTGAGCATTTCCCAATCCCTCAGCCTGTGCACCCGGTCCAGTGTTAATCACCATCTACTGCAAATAGAAGCTACTCTGATAAGGACTGAAGGTTGCATTAATCTATGGTATAACGGTAAGTTATTAGTAGTTGGCTTAATAGGCGTCCATTAAATGAAACAATAGTAGGGTGTTCTCCCCTGTGGCGTGTTATTTCTCTGACCATAGGTTCTTGGCCTGATGACGGTACAATGTATAGGTTTCATCTTGTGAACCAGAACTTTAATCCAAGTAGAAAGTGCTTGACTGCTGCCATGACAACGGTGCTACTAACTGCCCCACTTGGCATGTCTGGCCATGCCTTGCGCTTCACAGGCTGGGGTCAGAGTGTTAATTACTTCCACAGTGGCACGCCTAGACCTTCCAGAACTATAAAAGCTAGCCAGTGAGGATAAAGTTTCCACATCCGCACCAGATTGATTTCTACATGTTTTGGGACTCAAATGTGCGAGCTCTCCAGCAACAGGGTCTTACCATCACGCTTTGAAGGGTAGCCAAGGACATTAACAATAGCTTGCAATATTGGGGGTGTATTGGATCTCACTGGCAAGCAGCTCGAAAGGATGCAACCAGTTTTTGGCACTGGGCTTTTTATTTATTATTCTCTGTTGTCTACGGGGGCATTGCTTTCCTGTTATGGGGGAGCTACATTTTAAGTCTTTTTATTTATGTTTATGTATACATTTTAGGAAAGTTCGACAATAGTAGATTCCTATGTGACATTTAAAAAAAAAATGAAATTCTTTAGTGTTATTTATCCCTTCCTATAATCCCTCTTCTACCTTGCCATCTCTTTCCCATCCTGGTTTATCCCTTCCTGCTCCATTTTTTCTTTTCGATCTTTTATATTAATTTTAAATTTATTTGAGTCTATGATTTTTAATTAAATTTTTATTTTTTATATTAATTACAGTTTATGTACTTTATATCCCAGCTGTAGCCCTCTTGGACATTCCCTCCCAATCCCACCCTCCCTCCCTCATCTCCTCCCTGCCCCTCTCTAAGTCCACTGATAGGGGAGGTCTTCCTCCCCTTCCATCTGTGGGTCTATAATTTTGGCTGCTTCTTCTCTGATTGTTTCTTGTTTCAACATGGTTGTAGTTGTTGTTGTTTTCTTTTTTTCAGTGCTGAAAACAACCAGACAATGGAGTCTTTCCCTTAATATTATTTAACTTGTCTAAACTGCCAGTAATAAAATATCAGGCAGTTTAGACAAGTTAAATTAAGTTTCTGAATTTGTTACTGGTGGTATCATGCCCATTCTTAAAATTGTAGCCAAATGTGTTTGTGTGGGGAGGATTGTCAAATGTCTTTCACGTTTGAGCTTCCTGGTTTGGAAGAATTTTCAAAGATGTGCTCAAAGCTTTGTGCTGTAAGTCTTGTTTGTACTCTGTACTGCACAGACTTGTGGTACCTGGAGCCCTGGGGACTTTGATATCACATTGTGATCTCTCTCACTGTACCTTCAGGAGTGCTCGTGAAAGCTATTCTTGTATCAAGACAGTTAGCAAATGGCTAAGGATTTGTGAGGAGCCTAGAAACCACTGAATGGATTTACATCATGAAAAGCACCTCTTTATCTCATCTTCCAATTAACCAGCACAAAAGACCCACCATGGCCATCCTAATACCCTAGGAAATACACGATAGGAACACAATGAGTGTTTAGACTTTGCTTTGAAATTTCTGCAGTTAAAATAACACAGTCTTACAGAATTCCCAAAGCACATATATATATGCCAGCCTAGTGCAGAACCAGTTCCAGTGGCTGAGAAAGAGTCCATGCAGGGGATTAAGGCTTTACACCTCTTTTTTCCTGTTGTCACAATAAATCAACATCTGTTAGACAGGAACATTTATAGACCACCAAGAATCTGATTGTCTACAGAAACACAGAAACCAGCCCCCTGCTTAGGCAAAACTTAGTTCAACTTTCCTAGACTTCATCATTATTTCTCAGTTCCCCTTTAGGTGGCTAACAGTTCACAGTTTGAACTTACTTATAACAGCATCAGGCACTGAATAGTAATAATCTTTTACAGTGGGAGTGGATAGACTTCAGCAAGCTTTAAATGTTCATTAGTTTGCTTAAGTTTTGCCTTGCATAGAAAACAATTACCTCTTTCGTGTGACAGATACGAAGGAAGAAAGGAAAACAATGGAGTAAGAAAGGTTAAATGGAATGTGGGGTTTGAGGGCCAGGTAGAGATAGAAACATGCGGATCAATAACTAACACTAAAGACATTTGAAAAGGCTGTATGAAGACCTAGGGTTGTAGAAACTTCCAAAAATGTACATACGTGCACATATAATATGTATGTGATCATATATGTTGAAGTTATCCCCAACAGGGCCACGATTCCTCTCCCACATACCATAAATGAAAAGGCTCCATACCAGGTATGGACGTGTCATTTTTAGTAGTTGGCAGTGGGTATCATAGGTCCCTCAAACAATACAAACTATCGCCATTGCTCTTCGCTACTCACCATACTTGATGCTAACACTCTGGCACTGACACACCATTCTTGAATCACAGCAGAACTTAAAGAAACGGAGCTGGTGCTGATGTTTCATTCCTGATGGCGAGCATTGTTCAGGGTTCTGGAACAATGATAGTTACATGCCACCAGAGGATAAACGTGATCAGCAGTCTTTTCGTCTGTGGACCCTGTGAGCTAGAATAACCACCAGCTTAGCAAAACAGGCCAACGCACACATGGAGTCACAACAGCTATGACTGCATGAGACCCTTCCGTGCTGGGTGTCACCACTGGCTGAGCAACTACTGGCAGTTGTTGGCTGATGACTGACTGAACGTGAGTTCTCCTTAAATATATATATGGTCCTGAAGAGGCTACCCACGCTTTAGTTGACGCTTCTAAAATTATGTCCATACAGGCAGCACTAAAGAAACTCAATGAGTTCATAAACAAATCACTTGAAGTTGAGAAGGAAAAGTGGTGAGGAAGGAGGGGAAGTGTTACAAAGGATAGATTTGGCCAATAGAGCTTAAATAATAATACAAACAATAAAAAGAATTTTGAAAAGTCTACCGTGAACCAAAATATATAATTTCCAAGCAATACCAAACAATAGCTACGATTTTCACCATGTATCATGTCACAGCTTGTATCATGTGACTTATTTGTGATGTTATGCTTCCTTACAAGATTGAAAATACCCCATTCACTTAGCTAAGAACAAGATTGTTGTGAGGTTGAGCAGACCCCTTTGACACAGGTTCAAGCCACTTAAATGTCTTTATTAGCCAGCCTGCAACTATGCTGGGTGTTTGGGACCTGAGTGTAGTCCCAAGACCTTCTCAGGGTGAGCTTTTACGCACAAAAACCACATCCTTGGTTGATACATCTCAGTTATCACAAACAGTTATCTCAAAGCAGAAACAACTATAAGAGCCAAAAAGCAAGGTTAGAACATTTCGTCTTTCCTAGAACTATGAACTTTGACAGTTAGGCCTTTGTTCTCATTTTGACAGGTGTTGCTGCTGACGTGCTGTGTTCTAAGGTCTGAATAATACTTCTCTCATGGTGTCAGTTGTGTTAAGTTCTGGGGACCTGTTATAAGATCACAGCATCTCTCTTTAGTTTTCCTCTAACACGATGTAATGACCATAGGATTTTGTATGATTAAATTCTAACAATTACCAACATAGTGTTTATTATAAATATATTCTACAAAAAAAAAAAAAACCTGTGGCTTATTTTAAAGCTCCAAATTATAGTTGTGATAATGCAGTGAAAACTCTACCCAGTGAGAACATGATGCTTGTAATAATTTATATTTTCAGTATAGTGCTCACTAACCTGAAAATTCCACTGCGTCATCAATTAACACACACACAAACACACATTGTGTGTGAGAGAGATTTATGTGAAATAACATATCAATTAATTTTAATAACAGGATATTTTATTTGGAAGTGTGTTATCTGAATTCCCTTTCAGTATAGAAAGTCTAGTGAGCAATCCAGAATAACTCTGGTACCATAATTCTTGGACGGGGGGGTGGAGGGAGGCAGTCTGCAAAGTAAATAAAAGATAGAGGGATGGATTTTGTTACTGCTGCAGTTGACACTCGGTACCACCGGGCTTGTTCCTGTTGTTCTGGGTAGAGGGGGTGTGGGCGTGTCTGGTAGAGCTGTTCCTGAAAGGCAATGATTGATTCAGAATGTGAGACTCTGAGAAACTCCAGAAGTCTAACCTTCTGATCAGTGCAAGTGCTGATCAATAATACATTACGTAGATCAGTGCCATGCCGTGCCCCATGTGCTGGCTGCCAACACACCATTTTAGCTCAAATAAGTCATCAGAGCGTGGTCAGTATGGAAGAGTTTGTCCCACTGGCAGTTTGCTGGTTTTGGTAGTGTGTAACACTCAGCTCTGCTGTAGACAAAGCAGGCAGCCTCCATACAGCATGTTCAATTGGCTCTGTTAGTTTCCTGCAAAGGCTCTACAGAGGCTAGCCTTTCCTATGCAGTTTAGCCAAGGATTGCTCACTAGATTCTACCTCATGCATTACCACATCCCTGTGAACACTTAGTAATTTACCATCCAAAGATGGTAGGCATTGGCGATATTGGTCAGACCTGTTCTATGGCTTTAGATATTATCAGTAAATTAAAATATAATTATGTTTTAAGAATAAAATTTGATGCTTATTAATAAATTATAATTATGCTTTAAGAATAAATTATGATTGAATCATTCATATGTGAGAAAAACTATTTTAATGTTTTTTAATTATTATCATTTATTACAGTTTATTCAATTTGTATCCCGGCTGTCTCCCCCTCCCTCATCTCCTCCCAATCCCACCCTCTCTCCCTCTCCTTCCCCTGTGCCCCTCCCCAAGTCCACTGATAGGGACTGATAGTCCTCAACTGAGGGACATCTGGGTTGTTTCCAGCTTCTGACTATTACGAAGAGAGCTGCTATGAACATGGTTGAGCAAATGCCCTTGTATAGTTGAGCATCTTTTGGATATATGCCTAGGAGTGGTATAGCTGGATCTTGAGGTAGCACTATTGGCAATTTTGAGGATATTTGGGCTGTCTCCAGAGCTGCAGGGACTTCTGCGGCTGAAAGGTCAGTGACGTGCAGATCTTCTTCTTGTGGCTGTGGATGCCTTTCAGCACTGCCTTCTTAGCTCTCAAGGCCTTCACTTTGGCTTTGGCTTTGGGAGGAGCAGCAGCTTCCTTCTTCGCTTCTTCAACAGCTATACTTTTTTTTTAATTTTATTTTTCTTATTAGTTACATTTTGTTAACTCTGTGTCCCAGCTGTATTCCGCTCCCTCATTCCCTCCCCAACCCCTCACTCCCTCCCTGGTCTCCTCCCTGCCCCTTTCCAAGTCCACTGATAGGGGAGGACCTCCTCCCCCTTCATCTGACCCTGTTTTATCAGGTATCTTCAGGGCTGGCTGCAAAGTCCTCCTCTGTGGCCTAACAGGACTGCTCCTCCCCTGGGGGGAGGGGGAGGTCAAAGAGCCTGCCTTTGAGATCTTGTTAGAAATAGTCCTTGTTCCCCTCACTTTGGAAAACGACTTGGTTACTGAGCTACCACAGGCTACATCGGAGCAGAAGTTCTAGGCTATATCCATAGATGGTCCTTGGTTGAGTGTCAGTCTCAGAAAAGACCCTGTGCCTGGATATATTTGGTCCTTGTAGAGCTCCTATCCTTTCCATATCATACTAACTCCCCTTCTTTCATATGATTCCCTGCACTCTGCCGAGGGTTTGGTTATGAGTCTTAGTGTCTGCTTTGAAACACTGCTAGGTAGAGTCTTTCAGATGCCTTCTGCGGTAGACTCCTGTCATATGTGCAATGCACATCCCATTTGTCTTTCTAAATGAGGATTGATCATCTTCACCTGTGTCCACTTTCTTGATTATCTTCTTTAGGTGTGTAGATTTCATTATGTTTATCATATCTTGTAGGTCTATATAAGCGAGTATGTACCATGTTTGTCTTTCTCCTTTTGGGATACTTCACTCAGAATGATCTTTTCAGGATCCCACCATTTGCCTGCAAATTTCATGATTTCCTCCTTTTTGATTGCTGAGTAGTATTCCATTGTATAAAAATACCACAATTTCTGTATCCATTCCTCTGTTGATGGACATCTGGGTTGTTTCCAGGTTCTGGCTATTACAAATAAAGCTGCTACAAACATGGTTGAACAAATGTCCTTGTTGTGTACTTGACCAAATTTTGGGTATATACCTAGGAGTGGTATAGCTGGGTCTTGAGGGAGCACTACTCCTAATTGTCTGAAAAAGCACCAGATTGTCTTCCAAAGTGGTTGTACCAGTTTACATTCCCACCAGCAGGGGAGGAGGGTTCTCCTTTCACCACAACCTCTCTAGCATGTGTTGTCACTTTAGTTTTTCATCTTGGCCATTCTGATGGGTGTAAGGTGAAATCTCAGGGTCGTTTTGATTTGCACTTCCCTGATGGCTAATGAGGTTGAGCATTTCTTTAAGTGTTTCTCTGCCATTCCATGTTCCTCTACTGAGAATTCTCCAACAGCTATACTTTTAAAGGTAATTTCCTCCAATGTCTGTGGGCACTTTTGCAGCATCAAACGTGCTCTATTTTTTATGACATCACCTAATAAAACACAGAGACGTTGATTGTAAATGAATGCTCACGTGGACTATGCATACAAATAGAACTGAAATGGGGCATGGCCCTCTCCCGTCAGCCTGCTGCTCTCTGTGATATTTTCTTTACCAATATGATAAATATTGATATGCCACTGAAGTGACACAAACAGATGATAAGCCACACGTATTTAAGCAATATGGTAAAATCAGATATGCATAGACTATCTGCATTAAGCCTACAAACCTAACTAGCAAACATGTCCCCAACTCCCCCACGCTACAATTCATCAGCGGAAACTTCAAGATAGAGCAGTGTAGACACGCCCTCCCCCAACACACATGTTCTCTCTGCCTGCCACAATCCTCTGTGCTACCGCTGTGCTCAGAATAATGATGCCTGAACTTTCTCTGATCCACCCTCAGATGGGAAGACAGTCTGGAACTCTGCAGCCTGCAGTCTGCCCTACCACAGGCTTCTCCACCTGATCCTTCTCTTCTCTTCCGTCCGTGCTGTGTTACTGACTGTTTAACATCTCAAATTTTTCTCGTGCACTTTTATAGTTTGGCATAAATATGTCTCTTTTACCCCTTTTTAGAAGGGATAAGAGTTCAGATGAAAGGGGAGGGGGTCCTCCCCAATCAGTGGACTTGGAAATGGGCGGGGAGGAAATGAGGGAGAGAGGGTGGGGTTGGGAAGGAATGAGGGAGCGGGATACAGCTGAGATACAGAGTTAATAAAATAACTAATAATAAAAATAAAAAGTAAAAAAAAGAGTTCATCAAAAGAAAAAGAAGTTTCCCATTGACAGGGCTCAAGTTTACTATGGTCAGCATTTGAGAAGAACATTGAGCAGATTAATTGTGTTATACAATTTACATCATGTTTTCATGTTTTGATTTTACTTAAACAGTTTATAAAAAACATTTATTGGACTACTATGACAGATCATGAAAAGATAGGCAAGTTCTCATTAGCAAAAATGTCTTTGGGCTAGAGAGATGGCTCCAGTGGTTAAGAGCATTGGTTGCTCTTCCAAAGGACCCAGGTCAATTCCAAGCACTCGTATGACAGTTCACAACTATCTGTAAGTCTAGTTCCACAGACACACAGGAAGACAAAACACCAATGCATGGGACATTTAAAAAATAAGTTTAGGTGAGACCTGATAAGCTAGGATCAGATGGAAGGGGAGGAGGACCTCCCCTATCAGTGGACTTGGAGAGGGGCATGGGAGGAGATAAGGGAGGAAGGGAGGGATTGGGAGGGGACAAGAGAGGGGCTACAGCTAGGATACAAAGTGAATAAACTGTAATTAATGTAAAAAATAAAAAATTAATTAAAAAAGAAGAAAAAATAAGTTTAAGTAAAAATGTCTTCTAAGATGTTTTCTGAGTGTAGAATAACTCAAAATTTTGTAATGTCTATATTTCAGATTTTTAAATTTGTGTATATATAAAATTATATATTGGAAGCTTTATTAAGAATGTAAGCATACTGCTATGAAAATAACTTTTTTAAATTATGAATGTGGTAGGCATTTCTTTGTAAAATGTATGTGTGTGTGTGCATTTTCCTCTTGTCCACAAGGAGAACTTCTGTCAAATGTCATTTTTTTTTTTCTGAGATTTTTATATACAAATACAGGTATACAACTAGCAAACATGTGTAATCACCCTGGAGATTTTATAGTGCTATATCACCCTCATTTTTCATTTCTTGCCTTAAGCCACACTGCTCCCTTGTGCCATCACTCATCAACAGAAACCCCAAGACAGAGCCAGTGTAGAAGCACCAAAATGAAGCATTTTCTATACAAAATAAATTAGTGTGCAAGTGCTTCCATTTTCCACTCTTTTATTTTTCTATATGATCTCTGAAGATAATCTTCACTATTTAAATGGCCTCCAGTGATGCCATTATTTGGTTGAGCCATAGTGTGTTTTAATCACTTTACTAATGACTAACCTTCATATTCCTCTAACCAGATCCCACTGTTCAGTTGTTTATTTTGTTAGTGTTAATTTTCAGATGCCAAGTTATTGGGTTAAAATAATGTGATTTATTAATATGTGAGTACATGTTCTCTACACACACACGCTATATACATACATGCATATGTATATATATGTTCAACATTTTCCAAAAATAATATATTAACTTATTTTTCTATAAACCTACCCCAACTTTTGGCATTATGTTAATTACATTACTGCTTGAATTTTTGGTTATGTGGTTTAATAAATGAATACATGCTAATTGTATTAGTATTTATATTTGAATCATATATACTTGATTGGTTGTTGGGAACTACGATTGGGTCCTTTGGAAGAGCAGCAAGTGTTTTTAAATACCGAGCCACCTCTCCAGCTTCTCTTTCTCATTCTATTTTGACAGCTCATCTTTAAAATGTTTTTTTCTTAGAATATTTAGTTCTTAGTATTATGCTGTATTCTTTTTATTAAAAATAAGGAAAGAGTTTAATGCCATTACCGTATCATGCTCTAGTTTCAAAATATGTTAAGCCTCTAGTTGTTTAATGTTGCTGAGGAATAGGGGCTTCTGTAGGACACAGAGTCGAAAGCTGGGGTGTGGTGGATACGTTCATCATTTTGCTATTGATAGTTTTCTCACTGGTATATGTCTGTCAAAACCTGTCAAGTTGCACATCTTAAAATATGTATTTTATCTTAATTATGTTTCAATAATACTATTATTTTTAAAAAATGGTACCAAGCATATAATAAACAGTTTTCAGCTAAAAGTAAAAATTGAGTTTGATGAGATTGTGTGTGTGTGTGTGTGTGTGTGTGCATGTGCTATCTTGGCTAAATTTCTTCTAGCCTAGTTATAATAGCTTTTGAAAATATATTAGAAAGCTGAAGAAAATCACTCTAACCTTTTAAATTATAAACAGAACCAGTAAAACACCTAGTTCTGAATAAGACTCCACTGCAAAGCCCCCAAACAAAGATGAATCCTCAGTGGTGTTGACAGAGATAGCTGTCTATAAGTCTCTGAGACTGAAGAGCCATGGGAACTGTACGAGACCGAAGGAAGAAGGAAGCATTGGATCACTGTATCTCTCAGATATAACGTTAATTGATGATGACCTTAAGATGCATTTTAGAGATGGGTATTGGAGAGATTCACACTCAACAATCATTCATTTTATGCAAGGGTTTTTGATAATCGAGGTGGAGGTTACTGGAGAATGTAGTAGAAGGCCGTGTCTCCGGACAGAGTTGCCGAGTGTGAGAGCACAGGCTGTGAGTGAGCCAGACTCAAGCAGGGACCCAGCAGGAATCATGCTGTTCCCACCACGGGGACTGCCTCCCAGGCCTGTGGCATGCTCAGCTTCTAGAGCACGAAGGCACTTCTATAATTCTCACAGAATGGTTGGTTAATTAATTGATTTATTGATGTCACGCAGATGAAGGGTAGTGGGGACAACTCTGGCCATAGAGTCTAAAGGTCAAAACCAAAACCCCAGAAGATCGTTCAGTATTTTAGAATGTTAGTTTCCTTAGATGTTTGCAAATTGCTGACAAAACATTTACCTTCTGAGCTTGTGGTAAAAATCAAATGTCTTATGCCCGTGGAACTCTTGTTCAAACTCTAATAGGGCTTGAGATGCAGCTGAGTGGTAGAGTCTTGCCTAGGATCTGGAAGGTTCTGGAATAATCCTAGCACTGCAGTCTTAAATAAGAATAGTAGACATAGCTGGGCATGGTGGCACATGTCTTCAATCCCAGCACTTGTGGGCAGAAGCAGGAGGGTCTCTGTAAGTTCAAGGCCAGTGTAACTTCAAGGCCAGCCAGGGCTATGTACAGAGAAACCCTGTCTTGAAAAAAAAAAGTATACACTAGCCATATTGGACATTGCTATGATGGCACTGGTTCTCCAGTGGCCTCATTGGTTGGTTACTAGTTCCCATGATGAGTCTGTTCCGTATGCATTGGGCAGGTTTAGATTCACAGCACCAAACCCCACCCCTATTTCAGTATCTGCTAGAGCAAGACTAAAAGTTATAGTGACTTTGAGTGATCACTAAAGAAGTGTGTGTGTGTTTTTGTGTGTCTAAGAAAGAGAGAGAGAGAGAACTATTAACTGCCCCTAAATATGTTTAATACAGAGGACAAAAGGAGAGGGTAATAAAGTAATAAAAAGCAAGCATACTGATATGTACAAGGCAAGCAGGAGTTATGAAATAGAGCTATTTATTGTGCTTGTTTGAAATAAAGCTATTATTTATTGTGCTTGTTTTCTATGTGAATTTGGACCGGCCTGTGTCCTCTTCTGCATAGCTCTGCCTGTGTCCTGCCTGTGTTCTACCAGGATGCCTGGAAGGCACCTGGCATTCAGCATATTTAGTTTGGAATTCATTATCTACTCCCCGGGTGTTCCCCAGAAGCCTGGAGTCACCCTTGACAAGACCCTCCTCAAATCTCATGTCCTGCTGACTCCACGTCTTCGCAGTCTTCTGATCTCATCTCTGCACCTCTGTTGTACCTGCCTGATTTCAAGTGATGTGATTCCTGGTGTCCAGTGCTCTCCTCACAGAGGGCCCACCCCACACTGTAGCAGCACCAATAACCTTGCTTATGAGCTATGTGCTAATTAGCTTCGCCAGACACGAGACTTTTCCTTCTGCTTGGAATTAAGCTTTGCAGGATATTCACTTAAATCATCCAGATTTCTGGTTAAAAGCTTATCATCACAGCATTGTTTGAAATGGGGGAAAAGAAATGAACCCCACCTATCCCAAAAGAGGGCACTAGTTATACTAATAGGCTGGAATATCATTGAAATGACACTACATTCTGTGTTTATTGTTTTAAAGTGGTACTTAGGATTGAACATTGTAGCTCATACCTGTGTTCCTAGCACTGCAGGGGCTGAGCCAGTAGGTCATCACAAGGTAAGGGTCAGCCTGGACCACTCAGTAAGATCCAGGCTAGCATGGGTTACAGAGTATAACCTTGTCCATAGATGAATTTACGTATCGAAAATGTCTTATTGACCTTAAATCCAAAAAAAAAACTTTAATAACTGCTAGAAAAAAAAATGACTACCTTAATGCCTCCTCAAATTGCTTTTTTTGCTGCTTGTTTTTCTTTCTTTTTGTTCCTTCTTCATCTTCCATGAGTATGTATCTCTTCTCTTCTAAGACATATAGCTGACATTGGAAGAGGCATTAAGTCAAGTCATGTGACCGTTTTATTAGCTTAGGTGACTATGCATGGGATGAGGAAGGGGCTTAGTGGACAGAGTGCTTGTTGTCCCAGCATGAGGACGCAAGTTCAGATGGTGAGGATACATGTAAAAGGTGAGCTTGGTGGCGTGTCTGCAGTCTCAATATTGGGGCAGCAGAAGAATAGAGACAGGAGAATTGCTGGGATTTGTTGACCGGCTAGTCTTGTTAAGCTGTTGACTTCTGGTTTAGTGGGAGATCCTGAACCTCTCTGCCTCCCCCTGCCTCAATAAGGTGGAGATATTAAATGGCTTACAACATATGTGACTCCAGAGCCATAGCAACCAACACCCTCTTCTAGTTTTTGTGAGCATCCACATGTGTGTGGACATACCCCTCCACACGCAAGTTCATGATAAAAAATAAAAATACAGCTTAAAAAAGTAAAACAGATAACAGTAGAGGGAGACACCTCTATGCACACCAACAAACACAGAAGCATGAGTGCCTGTATACACATGGACACACAGATCGTACCTACACAATAAATAAATAAAATGAATAAAAATTTATATACATACAAGCTACTCAGTACAGACACATTTGTTATTACTATGGTGATGTGTGACATATGAAAAACATAAATCCTTGGAATATTTGGTACAGTAACAGATCAAAATGCTCCACCAGGAATGATATTTATGGCCTTCAATACAAACATTGCTTTTTCTATTAATTTTTATGACTTTTAAGAAAGGATTTTTTTATTACCACATGTACACTGTATACAAGCTGTTAGTTTCTTTTAGAATTTAAGACTTAATCTTTGTCTCTACACATAAAAAAAGCAAAGTTTCATGGTAATAGAGATATAACAATAATAAAATAAGCTGCTCCCCACAATCCCCAATGACTCAGGTGACAGGTGGAAAAAAGGTTGAGAAGAGAGGTTCTGGATGAGATCCGCCTGAGCTGAAATCCTCCTTCTGGTCGTTGGTCCTTGTTTCGCATAGGAGGAGACACAGATCTTTATGTAGCGCGCTCTTCCTCTGCAAACTGACAACAGTCATGCTTCATGATTAATGATGTCACCGTGTGACATAAAGCTTCATAATGCAGGGGAAGTGACTGACAGTATGCTAGGAAAAAAATTCAAACTAAAAAGCTGCTTTCAAATAGTGTTTCACTATTCTGGGAGCTATTCTAGAAGTTCTATAGCACACAAGGAAACTGACAGAGAGGTGGTCCCTTTGATTTTTTTTTTTTTTTTTCCAAATGCAGGATGGTGTGAAAACAAGGTATACTCAGTGGACACTGAAATTTGAGGTTTGAGATTTGCTGATTCCCGGCTGGTGTCTGCGTGTTTTCTGTGGCTCCAAGAGGCTTTCTCTCTAAGCAGCAGCATGAGTCACAGAAACCTCAGTCAGCAATCACAAGAAGAAATAGGGGGTACACAGCAGTGCTCAGCTGTGATGTTCAGTAGGCCAAGGCGATTAAGTGCAGTTTTCCTTGAAGATAATCTACCCTCTGATGGGCTTGCTGGGGAATGGCCCCATCACAAATCAAAAAACACACAGGCACGCTACCCAGCACATGGGCATACATGTTCAGTGTTGGCATTGGACTTGAGCGTGTGCGTGTCTGGCATTGGATGCTGCTCCTAGAGTTGTGACCTTGCCACTCATTGAACAGATGGCACTGCCTGATTAAAGTCAGGCCATATTTAGAACATTTCTGTAAAGGCTTTCTCATTCAGGGATTCATTCCTGCCCACTGGGGTGGTTCCTTTTCAACTGTTAAACAAGCAAAACTGTCCGGCCTCTTCTCAGAAGGGCTTTTCTGTCCCCCTGGTTTCAGCACAGTAGGTGTTGTATTTGGCTAAGTAAACTCCCCACACTCTTTAAACAGAAGGAACGCAAAAAAGTCTATAAATGCATGCAATCATTCATTAACAAAGGGTAGTTTGTCCTAATAGTCGGTGGCTGCTGAAGGGGAGGCTGTGAATGTCAGCTTGAACACGTGAAAGAAAGGGCGGGCAGTGGGAGGAAGCCTGAGTGATTGGTACGTCAAGTTTTACATAGCACTGTACTCGCACCTAAAATAAAACTGGTCTGATTATCATATGCAAGCTTGTGTTGTGCGCTTGTGCATTTGTGTGTGTACGTGCATGTGTGTTCACATCTTCATACTCTGAAATGTACTTGTCCTAGCAACTTTTCAGTTGCTGTGACGTGACAGAATACGTGATACCCAAAGCAAGATAGCAGGAGAAACTTTTTTTGTTTTTCCTCTCCGTTCCGCATTTCCAGTTCACAGTCATTGAGGAAGACCAGGGTGGGAGCTCAGGGCAGGAATCTCAACTCAGGACTGCCAGCTATTCCACACCTCTGACCAGGGAAACCATCCCAGGAGGATGTCTCTTGAAAGCTGGTGCATTCTTTTCCAGACGGTTTAGCCCCCTTTCTTATGCAACCTTGGACTAACTGCCTAGGGATGCTGCTATCCAAGGTTGTCTGGGCCCTCCCACATCAATTAATAACCAAAACAATCGCCATAGACATGTAAGTCTGATGTATGCAGTTCCTCTGTGGGGGCTTTTTGCTCAGAGGGCTAGACTGCAGAAAGTTGACAATTACAGCTAACCAGAGCAACAATATTTACAAAGGAGTGATGAAAATGCTGAATTAATTTTGGACAAAATGCCAAACGAGATATGTCTGCTAGCTCTTATACTTTTAACTGAGGCATTAGAGTCTGGCTATAAATATATAGCTTAATTTATTTACATGTAAACTTAATTACTTCATTTAATTACTTCCTTGTCATTGGATCACAGATGGTTGGATTTACGAAAGGGTAAATTAAAGCAGTCAAAGAGAGCAGAGTTTGAAGGATGTTTATGATTAGGAATTGAACAGACTGATTTCTGTCTGAACTCTTCCACATAAGAGTGACATATCCTCAGGCAAATACTTCAGTTTTTCACACTCAGGTTGTGGTGCCTTCTTTCCTTCCTTCCTTCCTTCCTTCCTTCCTTCCTTCCTTCCTTCCTTCCTTCCTTCCTTCCTTCCTTCCTTCCTCCCTTCTTTCTTTATTCACTGTTTAAATTTTATTTTAATTTTCTTTTATTGAAAATAGATTTTTCTTATATAATATATCCCGATTATAGTTTCTCCCCTCTCTACACCTCCCAGTTCCTCCTTGTTCCCTCCCGTTCTCTTCCCTCCCCTACAGATCCCTTTCTATCTCTCATTAGCAAAGACCAGGCTTCTAAGAGATAACAACCATCTATATATTGTATATGTATGTATGTATGTATGTATGTATGCATGCATGTATGTATGTATGCATGAGAGCTGGTGAAGACCTGTGTAGACCCTGTTCTTTCTGCTTCAGTCTCTGTGAGCTCATATGTGTGCCTGCTTAGGGGATTCAGAGGGAATGGTGTCCTCCATTCCCTCTGGCTCTTAAAATCTTTCTGCCTCCTCTTCCGAGGGATTTCCTGAGCTCTGAGGGGAGGGATTTGATGAATACCTCCAATTTAGATTCTCTCTCCAAGCTAATGTCTGGCTGTGGGTCTCTGCATCTGTTCCCATCTGTTGCCAGGGGAACATTCTCTGATGATAACTGGATAAGGCACTGATATATGAAGATACTAGAATAACACTAGGCATTGTTTTATTTTATTTCAGAGCAGTAGTGTTTGGTTTTACTCTAGGTTATTTAGTCTCTGGTTCTTGGATCCACACAGTGTCAGTGTCAGGTATGGGTTCTTTCATGTGGAATGGGCCCTAAGTCAAAAAAGACACTGGTGAGCTACTCCCACAAGTTCTGTTCCTTCTGTACCACCATCGCTCTTGCATATTCTGCAGGTAGGATGGAGTGTAGGTCAGAGGTTTCGTGTCTGTGTTAAAGTGTCCACATTTCTCTTTTGGTAGCCTGCAGAGTACCTTCCCATTACCAAAGATACTAAAACATAGCCATGAAGGCTCCATGAAGGCCCCAGCTCGATTTTTCTGTGTTCGATGAGGTGTGCAGATGTTGTCCTGTGAAATGGGGCTCTGCTGTCAGTTTGTGGAGAGCAACCCTTTGTCTTAGCATCAGCCTGGATTGTTTGGGGATTTCCATAAGACCCCTTGGGCCAACAACTCTAGTTTACTAAATATAAGTCTATTTAAACTGTTTATCTGATCTTGATTTAACTTTATAAGTAGTATTTACAGAACAAAATTATACATTTCTTCTAGATTTTCCAATTTGGTGGAGTACAAGTTTCAAAAGTATGTCCTATGATTCTCTGGATTTCCTTGGTGTCTGTTGTTGATCGGTGTTTTGCCTGAATGTGTGTCTGTGTAAAGATGTTACTTTCCCTGGAACTGGAGTTACAAACAGCTGTAAACTGCTGTGTGCATGCTGGGAACTGAACCTGGATCCCACAGAAAAGCAGCCAGTGCTCTTAACTGTTGAACCTTCTCTCAAGCACCTCTTCAAAATTTTTACATAGGTAGTTAGTCTATGAACTTTCCTTTTAGCACTGCTTTCATTGTGTCCCATAAGTATAGCTCTAGAAATCTTTAATTTCTTTCTTTATTTCTGTCTTGAGCTGTTTTTCATTTGGTAGACAGTTATTCAGTTTCCATAGTTTGTAAGGTTTCTGTTGTTGATACCCAGCTTTAATCTGTAAGGGGCTAATAGGAAGGATGCAATTAGTTATTTCAATTTTCTTGTGTCTGTTGAGACTTGCTTTATATCTGAGGATGTGGTCAATTTTGGAGAAAATTTCAAAAGGTACAGAGAAGAAACTACGTTTTTTTTTTTTTTTTAATTTGGTGAAATGTTTTATGAATTTGGTATAACATTTGTTAGGTCCAATATTTCTCTGTTTATTTTTTGTCTGAATGGCCTGTCCATTGGTGAGAGTGGGATACTGATGTTTCCCACTAGTAATATATGAGATTCAACGTGTTCTTTAAGTTTTAGGAATGTTTCTTTTACAAACTTGAGTGCCTTTGTGTTGGGCCATAAATGTTAAGAATTGAGATGTCATCTTTGTGTATTCTTCTTTTGATAAGTATATAGCATCCTTCACCACCTCTTTTGATTACTTTTGGTATGAAGTCCATTTTGCAGATTGCTCCTTAGTTCCATTAGCTTGGAATATCTTTCTCCAACCCTTCACCCTGAGGTAATGTCTATACTTGATATGAGGCTTGTTTTTCAGTTTCAACAGAAGGATGGATGCTCTTTTTGCATCCATTATCTTAGTCTAAGTCTTTTTATTTAGGAATTGAGACCACTGATATTAAGATATATCAATGACCGGTGTTTGTGGATTCCTGTTATTTTGCTGTTGTTGGTGGTGTGTGTGTGAGACAGAGTGAGTGTGTATATGTATGTATGGGTGTGTTTACCTTCTTCTGGTGTTGTTGGTGGAAGGTATTTATTTCTTTTGTTTTCATGCATGTAGTTAACCTTCTTAGGTTGAAGTTTTCTTTTGTAGGGCTGGGTTTGTAGATCGATAAAGTTTACATTTGACTTTACCATGGAACATCTTATTTTCTCCATTTGTAATAATTGAAAGTTTTGCTAGCTAGGTATAATAGTCTGGGCTTGCATCTATGGGATCTTTGAATATGTAGCATATCTGTCCAGGCCCTTCTGGCTTTTAGAGTTTCCACTTAGGATCAGGTGTAATTCTAATAGATCTGCCTTTATATATTACTTGGCCTTTTTCTCTTGCAGCCTTTAATATTCTTTCTTTGTATTTTTAGTGTTTTGGTTATCATGTAGCAAGAAGACTTTCTTTTCTAGTCCAATTTATTTGGTGTTCTGTATGCTTCTCATACCTTTATTATAGGCACCTCCTTCTTCATGTTAGGAAAATATTTTTTATGCTATTGTTGAAGACAATTTCTAGCCCTTTGACCTGGGATTCTTCTCCTCTCTCTATACCTTTATTGTCAGGTTTTCTCTTTTTATACTGTCTCAGATTTCCTTCTTTTTGTCAGAAGTTTTTTGAATTTAACATTTTCTTTGACTGATGTATCCATTTCTTTTATGGTATCTTCAGTGCCTGAGAGTCTCTCTTTCATCACTTGTGTTCTGTTGAGGAAGTTTACTTCCGCAGTTCCTGTTCGAATTCCCAACTTTTTCATTTCCAGAATTTCCTCAGATTGTATTTTATTGATTTTTATTTCCATTTTGAAGTCTTGAACAGATTTATTTGTTTTCTTCAACTGTTTTTATGTGTTTTGTTGGATTTCTTTAAAAGATTTATTCCATCGTGTAAATCTACCACAATTTTTTTATTCATTCTTTGGTTGAGGGACATCTAAGTTGTTTCCAGATTCTACCTATTCTGAATAAAGCTGCTTTAAACACAATGGAATACTGCTCTGCTATCTAAAACAAAGAAATCATAAAATTTTTAGGCAAATGGATGGAACTAGAAAAGATCATCCTGGGTGAGGTAGCACAGACCCAGAAAGACACGCATGGTATGTGCTCACTTATAAGCAGATTTTCTGAAGAATAGGAGAGGAGTGCTGGGGAAGAGGTAAGGAGGGTGATCCCAGGAGGAAAGGAGGGAGGGGGCTACAATTGCGATGTAAAGTGAATAAATAAATTAATTAATTTTTAAAAAGAGATTTATTCATTTCCTCCATTTTGTGTGTGTGTGTTTCCTAGATCTTTTAAAGTGATTTACTCGTTTCCTCTTTAAGGACATCTACTGTCTTCATATTGTTGGTTTTAAGGTGTTTGGGCATGCTATAGTAGCATAGCTGGGCTCTAGTGGAAACATATTGCCTCGGCTATTATTGATTGTGGGTTTTTCTGGCATCTAGGAAACTGGGTTTGGGATGATTGCATGTCTAGGTGATGATTTCCAGATTGTCTTTGTTGGGTATTTTGCTTCTCGATTTCTGCTTCCTCTCTGGATTTCTAGAGAGTGTGATGGCTGTGCACTGCCTGTTTTCCTGGCCTGCTCAGCAGCTGTGCTCACAGGGAATGTCTGCTGGTGTTGGAGGCTGAGATGCTGGGATGAGTTGGGGGAAGGAATGTTGGAGGGGAAGGTCTTTGTGGTCATTTGGGGATGGGGTCAGAGGAGAAAGGAAGACCACAGCAGGTTACCTGCCACAGAGCTGGACATGACACCGGCAGGATGGATCTCAGGAGCAATGGGAGAGGTAGGGTCTCCTTTTAGCCTACTTGATGCCCTGAGAAGAACTGCCCTTGGTTTAGCATGGGGTGTCTGCTAGAATTGGGGTCTAAGACAAAGCAACAAAGGAGGGTGGTTAGGAAGGGATGGTTTGTGGAGTCCACAGGAGATGTGGGCAGAAAGAAAGGGGGGCTGCAGTTGGTATTCTATTTCCACATTAGAGACTAGACTGAGGGATTGGGTCTGGGGGAAGAGATTGAGAGCCTGCCTGGTTTCCTGGGTTTAGCTGGGTGTCTATTGAAATTGGGAGCTGGGATACAGCAATGAGTGGAGGGAGGGAGGGAGGTTAGAAGGGCAAGGTCTGTGGGATGCCCAGGAGATGTGGGCAGAGGGGAAGAATGGCTGCAGCTGGTATCTTGTTGCAGCACTAAGGACGAGGCACTAAACTCAGCTTTCAAGGCCAATGCCCAGAGCATCCAGTGACTTACTCACAGGGTAGCTTTGACAACTAAATGGCGCTCAGCACCCACAGGGCTCCTCCCCCAAGCATCTCCTTGGGCTGCTTGGCTATAGCTGCCACAATAGGTATCACATACTGTGTAGGGTAGATAACAGAAATCTCCGACTTGACCATGCATGAGGCTGGTAGTCTAAGCTCTGTTTGTTGCTTGTTGCTCTCCTGAGTGGTGCAAGAGCATCCATTCTAACTCTGCAGGGCAGTGAATGGATTTCTCCTGGGTTTTTATTTCCTCTTCCCTTGCAGACATCTTCCAATTTTCCTATTTTTTTCCCCAATTAGGACACAAATGGCAAAGGAGTAAGCCTCACCCTATTCTAATATGAGTGCATTCTAATTAACTACTTCTATAGAAGCCCCATTCCCAAATAAGGTCACTATCTGGATCTCTGGAATGTGGGGACTTCTGGAAAACAGAAAACAGGAAAAGTGTTTACTGGATGATACAATTCAGTTTATAATGCGACTCAAATGTCACATTTTTACAGACAGGCTTTGCTTAACTACATTTACTGAAGGGAATCCTGCCCCTTCCTACAATCCTTCACCCTACATAATGTGTGTAAGTTCATAAAAGAAAACCAGAACTTTATTAATTGTTTTTCCTCGTCTATCTCCTCCACTACTCTGAAAGTTCTGCAGGCTAGAGCCCGTGTTCCTGCTGTAGTCTTTCTGTCTTAAATATTGTTCCGTTCTCTGTGTTCAGTGGCAGTGCCTGGAATAAAGTAGATACTCAACTATTTCTCTGAAATAAAGCCTGATAAAGCTGCCTTGTTCAAGATTAGTAATGAATAAGTAATGGATGCTACAGTTACTTTTATTTTATTTATTATTATGATTTTTAAATTTACTTTATATCCCTATCGCTACAGTTACTTTAAAAGTCTTATCCAGCCACCACCCTCATGTCAAAGAAATTAAAATTGATTTTCACTAATGTATATTTGAATAGCATCTAGTGTTTAGAGATCTGGGCACTATAGATAGATACACTATAGAACACTTTTGCTCTTATAGAAAGAAACACTTGTTAGACCCTGTTGGACATGAGGAAGTGTCGCAGCAACTTAGATGAGGTTATTAGGGAAGCTCATGTATAACTTAGCCTCCCTACCTAATTCCACAGACCAGCCTATATTCTCCTCTCTGATGCCACTAAACAGGCCCTACTTGCTTTTGCCTTCATGCTCCTAGAAGTCAATTTAAGATGCTCCTTCTACAGTTATCAAATTAAAAATATACAGTGTCAAATTTTAAAATGTTACAAAGAGGTTGTCCTTAAATTTTCATTAGCATAATTACTGGAGATACTGTAACAACTTTTTTCACTTTAATTCTTCTCTTTGCTATTGAGATAAATAAATAAAGATTCCATTTCACACAAGATAAGATGGGCTCCATGTGGTGATTTGAATAAGAATGGCCCTGATAGGATCATATACTTGAATGCATCAGGGAGTGAGGCTGCCTGAGAGAGTAGGAGTGTAATCTTGTGGGAGTAGGTGTGGCCTTTTTGGAGGAAGTGTGTCCATGGGAGTGAGTTGTGAGCATTTCAAAAGCTCACACCAGGGCCAGTGTCTCTCCCTGCCTGCTCCCTGTGAATCCAGATGTAGCTCTCTCAGCTCCTCCTCCAGCATCCTGTCTTCATGCGTGCTGCAGTGCTTCTGGGCATGATGATGATGATGATGGACTAAACCGACGAACTGTAACCCAGTCCCAATTAAATTCTTTCTTTGTAAGAGTTGCCGTGATCATGGTGTCTCTTCACAGCAATGGAACACTAACTAGGACACTCCAAGTAAAACTTGTTAGGAAATAACTGAATGGTGTCTGGTTTCAGGGTACCACATGGATATAGGTACGAGTGAGGCTACCCAAGAGGCAGCCAGTGTGTGTTCCCGGTGGTGACTCTTTCATTTCCCTCCTCCCAGAATGTACGTGAATTTTCATCATCAATTTTAGGCCTTATCTCACGTGTACCAGTGTTGTGGAAACTTTGTGTTCAGAAAGTGACCCGATGCTTCTGGTTGTCTCGTCTCATTGGTGGTAAAAATTGTGACTATAAATAAAACCTTTTCTGGCTTCATATAAAAAAAAATGATACCTCAGAAAATAGAACGCAATCAAGTATATCACAAGATCCAGAACCATATTTCTAATGCTGGGCTCATTAATAACATCTGCTATGTAAAGGGCATGCAAGGGCATAATTAACTCATAATGCAATTAGGAAGTAGTAGAAAGCTTATTGTTTACATAAATTCCAAGTATTAGCTAAGTACAAAATATAAAATATTTATCGCAGTAGTCATTTTTTTTTGATTGACACATTGATTAGATTAAAAATGCTTGGGCCGTTACTGAAGCAAATCTTTTAGAAGTGTCTTTTGGGTTGCTCCCAGGGAGGATCAACTGAGGCAGGAAAGAGTTGCCAGCACCCTCCCATAGGCGGGGTCTAGGATGCAATAAAAGAAGGAAGAGAAAATGACATTAGTACCGGAATTCATCTCTCTCTGATTCCTGATTTGCCCAGATGTAAGTAACTTTGTATAGTCATCAGGAGCCTCCGCACCATGCCCTCACTGCTGTTAGACTATGCCCTCAAACCAGGATCCAAAACAAACTGTTAGTCCCTTGCTTTTTTATAGGTGTCTGGTCACAGCAACAAGGAGTGTAACTCATAACTCAGACAGTAGTAAACCCAGACTGTCTCTATTTTGAAAGAAGAAAATAAAAGCCACAGAATCCATTGCAGAACAATCCTCTATTAACTGTTACCTTAGTCCTACACAATGTCATTATCACAGGTTTGGTGACATTTATGATGAGAATAGATGATTCCAGGGTATTCTTTTCTAGACTAAAACACATGCCTTCGAATCTCATCACCATTCCTTTTAGCTGTAAGATTATAACCACTTGCTTTTGCTCTAGACTACTGAAGTTAGAGAGGTAGAGTTTTCATTGGTCCACTGATGAGTCCTTACTAGCTGATTTGGTTATAGAGAAGATTGGCACGTAGCAGATGGGTAAGGGGAGTTTGGAAGATTAATTGTGTAAAAAAATATAAAGCTTCCTGCTTGCTCTGCTGAGACACTTTTCAAAAGAAATAGAAGTTATCATTTGAGGATTGTGGCAAGGCAAAGAAAATATTTACCAGGAATAGTTCTCAAGGTACTCAATATTTTATTAGTGTTTGAAACATAGGAAGCAGGAAAAGTAGATACATTCTCCGGGTCTTGACGTGCCTCTGTGTGTCAAACTGTCTAAGGCTTTTACCTCACTGCTCATTAACGTTATTACCTTAATGTATTTAATCAAAATATTGACTCTACTCTCACATTGCAAACAACTTGTGACATGACTTGGAGTTTAATCTTTTTTTTTTTTTAAACACTATAAGGAAAAAAAAATAATTCTCATCTTTGCACCATAAAATTGGTAGTGCTTTGTGTGGTATTTTATTTTAGCTTACCATGTTTTTATTTTGTTTTCTTTTTAGGGGAAAAACTTTATTTTTCTGTTCTTATTTTAAGGGGTTGGGCTAACTACAAGCTTGCCTTCAGCTTAACCAACACTGTACCATAGACTTTCCGTGGAGTCTTAAAATGAGCCATTCGTTCATTCTGTAATTCCATAAATACTAAACAAGGAATTGATGATTAAGCCTTTTGTTAACAAGGCAATGTTAGCGTTAGATTCATTAGACTAAAACTGACAGACTAAAACATGTACAGCTTCATGTTTTGATGTGTGTGTGTGTGTGTGTAAAATCATCACCATGGCTATAGACTTCAGTTCACTTTAAACTACCTAACCCTGTCATTGATTTTAGGGTATAGGAATCTTATTTCATTGAATGCTTCAGCATTCACCTGTTGATAAGATCCAAACAGTTCAAAAGGAAGACGTTAATAAAAAAAAAATACCTTTAAAACAGTAAAGGCTTAGAGATCCTATGTGGTCAGCCACCATTACTTTGGGAAGCAACGGGGAGTCTATGAGTAATGTAGCAATCTACTGATATTCAAAACAGACTGTTCTCTTGTGTTTTACAAGAGAGAAATGTTAGCATCTTGTGTTTTACAAGTGAACAGATCTTTCTGAGTATTGGTACCGATTCTTAAGTCTCTTTTTAAAAGTCAGACTTTGATAAAGATTTCTTATAAGTCTTCATATTTAAATATGTAATAATTAGTTATCCTGTTCTCTCCTATTTGATAATCTTTCATTGCATATATTCATTGACCAGAATAAAATCGACAAATTAGTGTCCAAAGATATGTATTTATGTGTGTTTGTGTGCTCGTTTATGAATGTATTATGTGCATGCATAATGTGTGTGTGCATGCAATCAGCCCTGTGTGTGTGTGTGTGTGTGTGTGTGTGTGTGTATGTGTGTGTGTAGGTTTGTTTGCGCCTGTCGCTCTTCGTGTGCAGATGTCAGAGAACAGTGACTGTTCTTCACCTTCTACATTCCTTCAACCAGGGTCTGTCTTGTGGTTGTTTACTGCTGTATACACTATGCTGGCTGGCAAGCCTGTAGGGATTCTCCTGCTTCTGTCTGAGGTCACTGATATACACGACAGTGTACTTGGTTTATGTGGGTCTGACATGTTTGCTCAAGCCCTTTACCTATTGAGGCAGCTCCCCATCTTTGTCCTCTCTCTGTGTGTGTATTATATATCCCTCTCTTCTCTCTCTGCTCCTCGCCCTGTCTCTTTAATCTGAAGAAATAATGGTTACTGCATTAAAATGTGCTGATATCCTTAGATGAGGAGTTTAGATTGCTGAATTTTAAAAGTTCTACAGATTTAGAAACTTCAAATGTTCTTTTTCTCCCCTTTAATCTTAGTTTCTTAGGTCAGAGACCTAGAGATGGCAGGGCTTGGATATCTACTCATTAACCATAATGCTGAAAGCGTTGGCCAAATGAGCTCTAAAGCTCAGGCTTCTATACCAAGTTTATTTCTGCCACTTAGGATTGCTTGTTTTTGGAGTTATACTTTGCTGTTGCCTACCCCCACTTCCTCTTAAAGGCCAGTGCCAAGCTTGTCCTGCCACCGCTGCTCACTTCGTCTCAGCAATGGAGAAGGTCCCCTCTTGTCACTGTTATTTCTCAGAATCGCTACTCTGTGTCCGGCCCCTGGAAATATCCTGCTTTTACAGGACTCATGCTTGTAGTTTTCGACTCACCTCAAGTAACACTCTATCATTAGTGTGACTAATTAATTACAAAACCCTTCTTTTCATGTCACAGTCTACTCATTAATTGACAGTCCGGCTGAAAACAATGAAGGATGTCTTAGTATTTTGTACTAGCTGCAGAATTCTTTATTTTTTTTTTTTAATTACCCTTTTCTTTGACGGCTTTATACGTATTTATAACATGTTCTGGTCACACTCCCTCCCTCTTTTCCCTCTCCTGCCCACACTAACCCTTTCCTCCTCCCAGAAGGTCTGCATTGCCACTTTCATGTCTTTTTGTTTTTTTTTTTTCTTTGTGGCCCACTGAGGCCACCCCGGTAGGGATGGATGTATAGCTGTCCACTGGCTCAACCCTTCTTCTCTCAATAGCCATTTGGGAAGAATTGACCTCCTTCAGCCCCTCCCCCCCAAATATGACCAGATGTGTACAGGTTCAGACTTGTGTACATCGTATGTAAGCGATCAGTGCGACTGTCAAAGATGGGTAACACGTCTTCATCGTGCTCAGAGGATGCTGCTGCATATCCTCCTTCCTGTTTTCAGACTCTTCAGCTCTCTCTTCCCACTCTCCTTATTCCACCACCTTTCCCCTGCCAAATCTCAAGAAAGTCATGCTGTTAATCCAAGGCCGAGCCACAGCTCACCATCCCCTTGGAGAGTACTTCTAATGACTCTAGTCATTAGCCTGAAATTGATCATCAACCCAATTCGCAGTCAATGAGAGATGTGTGAAGCAGAGCCAGGTACAATGAACTTAGGGCAGTCATTTGAATCATGGCCAGTGCACCATTGCTCCAGAGTTCATACGGGCACAGTTAGGAGATTCGAGTCAATCCCTGCTATCATTACATCTCCTCAGCCTTCCTGTCCAACTCTTGGTTCTGCCTCTTTGTGATCACTCTCCAAGACGGAACACCTTTTGGCCTTTTACCTAACGTGTTTCATTTGTATGGAGGATTGTGAGATGCACCATCCGCTTGCTCAACATTTTACGAGAAAAATAAATATTACCTCATTAAATAAGCACATTGATCTTTGTAACTAAACCTGAGTTCAGCAATTTCCTTTAAAATTGTCAGAATACAGAACATCCTCGCTCCTCCCCTAATTTGGTTTAGTTTCTTCTGCTTCAAGGTTTTTTGTGAGGCACTGCTCCATCTTGTGATTTTTGTACTCTTCTTCCCTCACATGTGGGTTACACGTGTCCCTTCTGCCCCAGATTCTACTATTGTTGCTAGCAACAATCTCAGTCACGGTGACAATGTCTTCAGCATCACCTCTTTTCCATTGGTGAGACAATGGTGGCCTTGGGCATCTGTTCCACAGGCCTTGGGATTCTATAGTCCTGTCTTGCAAGCTTGAAGCTTAAAACTGTCACAATTTCATCCTTCTTTTTTTTTTTTTTACTACTAACTTCATTATTTGATTACCAGTTACGCTGTACAAAGCACCTCAATTTTGTACGTGACATTTTGAGACTAAACAAACCTGTAGAACTAAAATCTCTGAACTTTTAAAACCTCAGCACTGTTGTCTTTTAAGCCTTATTAGAAAAAAAAAAAAAGAGGTGTACAGAAGTTCAAAAATAATGCTGGGTGCTTTTATAGAGGGTTGGTGTTTTTGCATAATGTTCAGCAACATCACAATTTTCTTATTTTAGCTTTACAACTTCATCTAAACTTACTGAAATTAGCAAGGATTCTAAGTATATCGCATGGTATGTATTATTCTGAGCTCATTATAGGCATTACATCATTTTATCTTCACCAGTATTATATATGTTGTGATTTGTTGTCCCTGTTTCTTCTCTCCCTCTCTCTCTCTGCCTTTTCCTTTCCTTTCCTCTCCCTTACCCAAATGTATGAGATCCTCCAGTCTCCTCCACTGTTTCCCACAACCTTTTAAACTTCCCTAGGGTTACAAATTTAGGACATTATTCTTCATCTTTGAAGTGCGTTTGTTAGATTATACTTACCCGTTAACCACAAAAGATTTGATTTCTTGTTCTTGTTTGTGTGTTGAGCTGGCCTCTCACTGTTACAGACCCTGGTTTAGCAATGTATATTTTTATTTCTTGTTGATTGATTGATTGATTGGGTGAAAATCAAGTAATAGAGTTTGCGCACTTGAGTACCAGGAACTCTTGATAAATGAAGAGCTAAGCTTAATAGGACAATGCTGTGGCACCTTTTGTTTGCAACCACGATACTTGTTACTCTTGGCTTCTTTGAAAACCCTGAACTGGATCATTGGAGGAAAGAGAGTAAAGACAAAATAGTCACTAATAATCAATAATCAAGAAACTACTAGGAATTGCCAGGGTGCTGCTGAACTCCTAGTCATTATTTTGCAGCTTTCTTTTTGCATTTCTGTGCATGCTTGCCTTTTTTCTGATCCTATTAAAAGCTTTTAACTGGTGAGCTCCTGTGAAAACTTAATATAATCCCAATATGCCAATGTCGCCACGGAGACAAATTGAACTCACCAGATTCCTCCCCTGTGGCTCCCATATGAAGGCACTCACTGCAGGCAATGTGATGGATATTTTTAAAGTTTGGCATTTACATGTGAAACAAATGATAATGCTAAATTGTCACTCCTTGAAGCATTTTACCAGTCCTTTAGGCTCTGGTATGGGGTGGTGATTGGACACCATTAAGGGCAGGTCTGCCTAAAAACCGAAACCTAAGAAAGCAACTTGAAATAATAGGAAACATTTTACAGACCTGAGTGCCAGGCTTGAGTGGGTTTGCAGAGTGGGGACCTGTTTAACTTCAAATCTTGGGCACAATGTGAGGAAATGAAGGTACAGGAAGTTGGCCTAGCTTCTCCTAAGAGAGAAGTTTGCTGAACATGGCAACCCACCCTTGTTATCCTGAAATTACAGCCAGTCTGGATAACAAAACAGGATCTTGTCTCAAAACCAACCAACCAACCAACCAACCAACCAACCAAACAAACAAACAAACAAAAAGAAAACAAAGAAATCTGATAATGCTATCCTGTTTTCATTTACTGTTAATGAGGAATCACAAAATACTCAAGGGCTTGCTATTTCTCCTTGCTGAATATTTGGTTAACCCCTTTGCCCTGCCCCCCGCCCCTTAGCATTTTTCTGCACAAGCCTTAAGTATCTCTATAATCCCCTACCATGCAAGATTCTAGAACCTGGCAAAACAAAACTGTGCTGAGTGGTCCTCCACTATTAAATGTATTCCTGCTAAGGCTGTTTCCCCAGAAGTCCTGATTTCTCTAGGATCCTGTGTGCACTGAGAGATCAGGCAGTTCACAGCTGCTCCCACTGTGCACAGGCACTGGGACCATTATCTTACTTCCTCTTCTTCCCCTTCCTTAAATCCACTACCCTTGCCTTCGTTACTCACCTCCATCACCGACTACCTCCGAATCTTCTCTTCGGCTCTACCTGCCCTCAAGGTTGGGATCTGAACTGCAGATTATCTCACACACTCAAGACAGCAACCCCCTCTCATAGCCTTAAAGCTCTAGCTCTTTGGTACTTCCTCAGCTCTCCGGCTGCACTCAAAGAGAGAAATTACAAGGCAGAATTTATCTCCCCCTGTAACCTCCCCATTTTACCCTAGGACATTTGGGGGGGGGGGAAGCAAAACTGCAGGTGGCACAATCAATTTGTGATCTTCAGTCTCAATGGAGGGAGGCTCCCTGTTACCAGAAACTCTTATTTGTTTTATATCTGGTCTCATGTCCTTTTCTCCATTATCTGTTCTTTCACAAATCTGTACCTTACCCCTGACTTTTCCTACGTTTTCAGCTAACTTACCCTTCACCGCCACTTCTTTTTGTACTTGGCAATTAGGATTGGTACTTAAATATCCATAAAGTACTCCATTTAAAAAAAAGGAAAGAAAAGTTAAACATAAAGCAACATTTCACCAGCCCTCCCTTTTCTCCTTGCCTTCAGTTTTCTTCCTCTTCACGGTAGAAAGATTTTTTCACTGTGACCCCAAACTTTGAATTGTCTTCCAGCAAGATACTGACATTTTTAGGGCTAAAATGGAGAACTCATTTTCATCCTGATTTCATTCTTTCCTGCATTTGAAGAGCGTTGTCCGCTTTTTGTTCTTTAACCAGACACCCTACCTACCCTGATTTAAGCAGGCACCCAGCTCAGCCACCCCTACAGAGCGCCAGGCTCTCTCTACAGGCTTAGCTTGCCAGTTCTTGATCCTTTGAAGTTCTTGAGCTTTTGCGCACCTCTGAAAAGACAGAGATCTGGGCTTTGTTCTCAGTTCTTTCTATTCTTATTCCATATCCCAGAGTGCTCCAGTGTGGTCATGCATTAATGTCACCCACAAAGCCTGGGAAAATGTAGCCATCTTCCCCCTATGCTAGTTCATCTGAGTCTGAACCACTAGGGAGTAGGGTCAGGCCCTTCGGCTTTTCAGAAAAACACCTTAAAAAGTCTAAAAAAAAAGCCAGTAGCTGTCATTTGCAGCCTGGGGAATTGGTTTGTCATTGATTGCAATGCTGTAGATGAAAATCTGAGCTTAGCATATGCTACGCAAGCACTTTACCTCTAAACTGGTTCTTAATCATGTCTGTGTCTTTGCAGCTAGTGCAATGGCTGCCCACCTTTTATCTCCATCATCTGAACCCCAGGATAGCATCATACACACACACACACACACACACACACACACACACACACACACACACAGTTGTCAATTACTTCATCCTTCCCTTGAGCACCTTCCTCTTGGTTTCAACTGTATTCCATCTCCTTTCTTTCTCTTTTAACAAATGATGTCACACTTCACCTTTTTATTTGTGTGTGTGTGTGTGAGCAAGAAATGTACTTCTTTTGAATTTTGCTCTCACTTTAAAAAAATGTTATTTACTTATTTATTTATTTTTTTTAATTAGTGTACAGTGTTCTGTCTCCCTGTGCACCTGCACACCAGAAGAGGGCACTAGATATCATTATATGTGGTTGTTGGGAATTGAACTCAGGACCTCTGGAAGAGCAGCCAGTGCTCTTAACCTCTGAGCCATCTCTCCAGCCCTAGCTCTTACTTTTATCTCCCACAAGAACTCGATGTTCAAGTCATATCAGTTCCAATTGTAGAGTTCTCCAAAAGTTCCCATCGTTACCCATAGGCATGGGTTCTGCTTCAAGATAAGCCACCGATTTCCTCTTAGAAGATAGTATGTATGTCTCCTAATTGTTTCAACCCTCCTGATTTTGCTTGCTTCTCTCCATCTATTTCTCTCACATCACAGCTGTGTTACATGACATACATGGCTACTAGGGAACAGGTCAAGGTCTGTTCCTTCCCTCCCTACCCCAAGCCCTCCCTGAATTCTGCACATAGTTTGGATAATAATTCTGCGACTTTTCAATGTTTCTTCCTCTCCTATTACCTAGACACCCACTTTTCTTTACCTCAGTCTTCTGCTTTCCAGTCCAGCCCAAATACTATTTTCTACCAGCAGCTTTATCTAAATCTACAGGATGGAACCTCAGATAAGACCTTTCTATATGTTCCCTCTCCCAAAAGTCCATGTATCTTTTATTTATTTGCTTATTTATTTGTTTTTATACAAACTAATTGGTTTTTATGGCTTTTCATCTCCTGACCCCACTATCCTCACCCATGCTCATTGCATCCCCTAGCCTGTTCCATTTTAACACCCATAGTTGTGCACACACATTATATCTATATTCATATCCATATGTGTATAAATTCCACTTATGAGATATTCCACTTACGAGATAAAACACTCATTTGTCTTTCTGGGCCTGGTGCATCCACTTTTCTGTTCACCCCATGATTTTATTTTTCATTAGGTCTGGGACAGCAAATAGGTCGTACCAGGGCCAGCACTACTGCACTATGCCATTACCTTAACTAATTACACTTGCACCGTGTTTTCAAATAAAAACAAAGAAATAAACAAAAAAAAAACCTAAAATAAAACATTCTCAGTTACGGAGATTAGAATATTAACATGAATTCCAGTAAGATGCACACTTCAACCAATACCAATTATGAACTGCTGTCAGGCCTTTGCATATTACCATTGGCTTTCAGAATCTTATTAAAGACGATTTTCAAGATGCTATGTACTATGGTGGCCACTCTAGAGAACTGTGTGAAGCACTGAAAATCCACAGCTGCCATTACCAGCCTCCAACTTGAGCTCTCCAAGGCTGGGAGCAAGAGATAGAACCGCGGCAGCAGCATACTCTCTCCATCTAAATTACTTTCTTAGCCCTTCCTAGTGCTGCAATCCTTTAATACAGTTCCTTACATTGTATTGACCCTGACCACAAAATTGTATTCCTCGCTTCTTCGTAACTGTGATTTTGCTTCTGTGATGAATCCTAATGTAAATATCTGACATGCCCGCCTCTGAGAAAAAGGTATCGGACGGGTCTGATGCTCTTTGGGTGGATGACACCTAAATGAACATCAGCACAAAGTCCCAATTTACTTCTAATATCAGAGATCAGACCTCTACTCTTGCCTGATGCATCTAAAACAAAAAGGGGGAACTGTAGAGAGCTGTGGAATGCTATGCCTTAAAGATGGAGCTGGTTTCCGCCTTCCACCTTCCGGATGGTGAGTGCTCTCTGTCACGAACAATTCCACATTTGGCTAAGGCTGAGGATCTGGCTTGCTTCCATGTAGGTGGACCTATCTGCATTGCCCACGTGGCACGCCTGGGTTGGCTACCCAGAGGCTATTTAAGCTGTGGGCTGGCTTTCCCCAGGGTCCGAGGATTGTTCAAGGTTTCTGAATAAACTGCATTGAAAAAAAAAAAAAAGAAAAAAAGAAAAAAAAAAATCTGACATGCAGGATATCTGATGTATGACCTCCCATCAAAGGGTCCTTCAACACACAAAGGAAACGTAACCCACACTTTGAAAACCATTGTCTAAGCAGAGCAGGTTTGAAATCCACCTACCCAAAATGAGACTTGTGAGCATGTGTTGGAGGATGTAATCTTATTCGTGACCTTGATATTAAATAAGATGAGAATCTCATGCTCAACAATTGGAAACAGCACAGACAAACTTTCAGAAATTTAAGAAAGTCACGGGAGTTCAGAATGCTACGAGCAAATATATATTAAAACTTTTAGATAGATCCATGATTATCAAGTCTAAATAATACATTAATAAATTAAACCCTTAGTCATATTAGTTGGAAACACACACACCACACTTCTCTGAAATGAATTTAGTTCTTAAATTGCATAAAATAAAAACCAACGCAAACTTTTAATCTCCATGAAAGCAATGTTAGACACACACAAAAATAGTGGCAGAATGAATATTAACAATTCTCTGTGAAATTTTCAGAGTACTTATTGGATATTAACTTTAGCAGTTTACATTCATCTTCATGCAAGAGACTTGAAATGACAGGGAGAGTGGTTTATTACACTATTTGGGGACATTCCTGGGAGCTGGGCACTACAAAGAGACAGATATATAATGGCTTGGAAATAGATTTTTATAAGTAGTACTGGTGCTCAAATTCAATATGACTTGCCAATTTGGAGAATTGGGACATTTGATTTATCACAGTTCTAATGGGCTGAGGAGTCATAGATCTGACCACATCGATATTTGGCTCCTTTTCAAAATGGAAAATGCTGAAGCACCAAAATACCATGCTGAATTCCATAAAACTTCACAACTTGAAGGAATTGGTTCATAGCATCCGTACAGATAGTGGGCACTCACGAGAAAAATCCCTCTGTGGTTTCGACTCCCTCAGCCATTTTGAGGCATTCTCTGATAACATACTAAATATATTAAATATAGTAAAAGCTACCTATTTTTACTATCATGTGTCCTTTTGTTCTAAATTCACTTCCTTTTAACCAGATAGTCAAGAGTATAAGAAAAGTGGTACAGAGAATTGCTTGCTTATTAGTATCACATTCAAAAGAGGTTCACAGTAAGATCAGGAGTTCAGATTGCCCTGGGTCACTGAGACTGAAATCTCAACTCTGGCTGGGCAGCTGTCCTCCCAGTACAAGCCAATAGAAAGACTGGTGATATCCAAGCAAGCATGGGCACACTTTGTCACTCACTTTACATTGTGTATGTCAACTGAGTCCATGGCCACTGAAAATCTTGAACTGTTGAAGGGTCAGCAGAATATCTTTAGTAAAACACATTTCTTTGAGTGTTTTGCAGCCATGAGTATATCTTGGTGAATTTAATCTACGTGGCCCAAGATTCATTTACACAAAGCTCATCAAAATGTGATGGGAGGTACTGTATGACCAAGAAAACTAAAGTTTATGGGTTTATTTCAGGCTACTATCATCAGGGCAGAGAGTAAGAAATGGGCCGAACTTACTTGAATTGTAGAAATGCCTGGGAATAAATTTAACCTGTACAAAGATGCTACAAACATGAGTAGAAACTGTTTTGTTTCTTTTTAATAATGAATTCAAATTCAAATGATTTGATTCTTAATTAAGCCAAAGATTAAGGTACTTGTGATTGTACAGCATTAAGGGCATAATTTAATGGTTGTATAAATTATCTAATTTTGGTTCACATATGTTTAATCAGTTAATTGCACAGATTTCTTCATTTTTGCCTTTTGCTTCTCTCCTTGCATCAGTTAAACTCTAAAACAGAGCAACCCATGTTAATTTAGAGGAGTTTATTGACCATGAGTCCTGAAACCAACTGAAAATTTGCTGAGTAGGTATCTTTATGTTGATGCTAAGTCAGTCTTGGGGAGGCAGGGCTGGGGTGTGGATGGGGGGTTGAAGGTTCATCATTCTTCACTAGAATTTCAGGATGTCACATTGTTCTGGATGCCCATCATTTTCTTTTGTCATCCCTCCTTCTCTGCTGGGCCTGTCGGCTCATCTATTTGAATGCTTGGTATCCAGCTAATGGAAATGTTTGTGAAGGATCGGGGGTGTTGCCCTGTTGGAGGAGTGTGTCACTGGAAGTTGGCTTTGGACCGGTTAATGCTCTGCCTTGACGTTGTTGTCTCAACTTGCAAACTCTCAGCGACTGTTCCAGTGCCGTGCCTACCTGCCTGCTGCCGTGCTGCCTGCTATGGTGATCATGGACTCAGTTTCTGACACTGTAAGCCCCCAATAAGCACTTTCTATAAGTTGCCTTGGGCATGGTGTCTTTTCACAGCAATAGGAAAAAACTAACTAACTAACTAACCAACCAAGATATTCCCCTAATATTGATATTGCTATTCCTGAGTAATGGTGAACCATGGGTCACCCTAACTGTGGGATGTAAAGGAGGCATGACTGGAATGTGTAAAATTATATGTATCTAAAGCAAGACTGTTGCTCTTTCCCACCAAACCTTCTTCAGTGGATGACCCCATCTCAGGCCAAACTTTGCCATCCTCTGTTTCTCAAAGCACATATTCCATCCCATCAAGCAGCCTCACTAGCTTTCTTTCAGAAGCTGGAATCTGATGATTTCTGGCCACCTCCATTGCTCTGAGCTTGTCCTTTCAACTATATTGTTGCTTCATGTCCCAGTTGGTCTCCCTGATGCTGTCTGTTCTCCAGTATCAGCAGGTTCGGGCTGCTTGTGACAGACTTTGCCCCAAGCTTCAAACACTCCAGTCTTCCTAAAAATGGAGATGATGAGCCTTTGAACAACCTATTGCCTGTGGTTGCTGCTGCAGCTCTGACTTAACTCATGCTGTACTTATGCTGGTCCAGCCACACTCATTTTTTCTCAGTCCTCCAATCACAGCGTGACTTCAGGGGTTTCATCTCTCCTGTCACTTCAGCTGGAATCTGCATGCCCCTGATACTTCCTGCTGTACTGCTCAGCTCTCTTAGGTCATCTCCCTAGCCACCCCACAAGGTCCTTGTATATAGAACTAGGTAGCCAATATTTGCTGAGTGAATTAATGATTACTCCCCAACCTCCTCTTGGAGAGAAGCAAAAATGATAAAACCCAAAGTTTTAAATTATCAGGCTTGTCCATATTTTTATATAAATATAATATTCCATCTTGGTTGTTGGCATATAAAAGAACATTGTGAGGACAAATATTTTTAAAGTATTGCTCAAATTTTATTTGTTTTAATCTAAAGAAAAATCTACTGTCAATCAAGGAATCAGAATGCATATTGAAGTAGTTATTTCTGGATCATTAATGAACTACGCTGTTCTGTTGCCCCCAGAGCACTAAATATAAATGCTATCAAACCAAAGGTCCTTCATGATCCTTGAGTTTCGGCAGAAATATTCAGGCTTATGGGAAGAAGTTTTAATGAGACATTCTGCTGTTTGGAGAGAAGAAATCATAGTTTCTGACCTCAGGGGCATTGATAAAATAATAGAACAAAAGCTCTAGGGAAATTAGTTTTTAGGAAGTAGAATCCAGTGGCTCATTGCACATTCTAAATAGCACCAGAGTGAGAATGACAGCCTTGCTGATTGGGTTTAGTGATGCGGATAGATTTGGTTGTTTTATTATCCGAATTCAATTGAAAACCCCCTGATATGATTGAGGTTTACAGAGGTATAAAGACGATTGGGCCAAAATACATTCTAGAACTTTTTTTTTTTAAGCTAGAATGGCAGGTAGGTCAAAGGGAGTCAAGATAATTTCACAGTTGAAACTTTAATTACTGAAACTAAATCTTTAGTTTTGGGTGCCTGTCCTGATTTATTACAACTGCAGACATTTATGAAACAATTGGTTTATTAGCCATCATTGTGTATACTGAGGAAGAAGTATAGCTATGAGCTGGCAATGAACCTGCCCACATGATGCTTAAGTTGGAGAGAGATACATGTAGACAGCCATTTGAATGTAGAGCACTCTGAGTGCTGGAAGGGAAAAGAAAAGAGCACCGCCGAGGGAACATGAGTCCTGGTTGTAAGACTCTTCACCTCAGAGCAGTGTTCATCAAACTGCGGGTCACAACTCCCCCAAAATGCCAGAAAACACAGATATTTGCATTATGAGTCATAACAGTAGCAGAATTAAAGTTATGAAGTAACAATAAAAATAATTTTTGTGGTTGGGGTCACCACAACATTAGGAACTGTATTAAAGGGTCTCAACATTAGGAGGGTGGAAAACCAATGCCCAAAGCTCATGTTTTGAAGTCTAACCTCAGCACGAAGAGTGGTGGGATGTTTGGGGAGTGATTAAGTGATAGAGGAGGATTATTGCAGGATTATTGTCTTTTCAAACTAGGCAAGAGAGGGCCTGTGGTTGTTTGAATGAGAAGGCTTCTCATAGTTCTCAGAAACTCATATGTTTGATTGCTTGGTGCCCAGTTGGTTAAAATGTTTGGAAAAAATTAGGAGGTATGGCCTTGTTGGAAGAGGTGTGTCACGGGGGTCGGCTCTGAGGTCCCAGAAGTTCACCTTATTCTCAAGTGTGCTCTTCCTACTTTCTGCTTGTGGTTTGAGATGTGAGCTCTCAACTGATCTTCCAGCCAACATGCCTGCCTGCTGCTTTCATACCCTGCTGTGATGGACACCTATCCTTCTGTAACAAAAGCCCAAAATAAAACCTTACTTCTATGAGATGCCTTGGCCATCCTGTTTTATCACAGCAACAGAAAAACAAAAACAAAAACAAAAACAAAAAAACTAAGACAGGCTTTCTCATTGCATAAAGCATCATTGGAGGGATGACTGTCCATGAACCTAGAGGGGATCCCTTTCCATATGAGCTCTAACAAACCTGATAGTACTTTGATCTCCAGCTGCCCAGACTTCTGCACTGGAAGGGAAAAATTTCTCTTGTTTTGCAGCCGCCATGCTAATAGCATTTTGTCACAGGGGCTCAAATAGACTAAGCCAATTAGTGTGGCTGGAAAAGCCATGTGACTGTTCAATAACATTCTGTGAAGTATTTGCATAATGTAAGTATATGTATCACCTGTAAGAACAGCCACACTTAGAGTCTAGGTCCTGTTTAGTCCTGTTCGCTAAGTACATTCTTCTGTTGAGGCTCAGTCAAATCAGAACGACATGATACATTTCTGGATGTGAGATGGATGACTGTAAGAAACAAAAGCAATAAAAATTAATAAATAAGAGAAATTATTAATTAATAAATAAATGAAAGAATTATAAAGTGATAAATTTGTGTGTGTGTGTGCTCTTCAAGCTGCTGGTTACAAATCGGGTTAAATTAAAATTAATTATTTAATCTAAGTTAATTGTTGGCCCACTTCCAAAAAATAATAAATTTCATTTGGCTTACGCAATCTTGATCACCCAATTGTGTCTGACTCTCTTAGGAGTACCTTCAAGTCACCTCTCTTCTACCTGTGACCTCACCACTTGTTCAGCCGGCACTAGAGTTTGCACTCATTACTTATAGCCAGTGTTCTACCTGAGCGCTACCTCATGTCCTCACCTGCAGAGGAGAAAGGAGGATGTCTTCTCCCGAGGGACAGTCACCTGACTTTAGCTGAGCTGCTTCTTGCCCTTTCGACTTTTAGGAATCTAGTGAAAATAATTCTTCCTGTCTCTACCCACACACCTTCGGATTGGCAGGGTTCATGTGCAAATCATGGTCATGCCTTTCTTTTCAGGAACCCTGGACTTCATAGAGTGAATTTTTAGCTGTTGGATGTACTTTCCGTTTTAATGACAATGGGCTGTCTCTCAGACGTGAGCAACTCCAAAGGATCAGTTGGTTAACAGTCAGTGTTTACTTTTCCTTCGTCTTGTCTAGTCATTGTAGCCTGGAGGGAGATGGAGGAAAGTTGTGTTCCTTAGTTGCTGACAGAGTTGGTGGGAGAATTCCATCTCTAAGATCCCAGTGAGTGACACAGAGGAGACAAGGAATCACTTAACCATTCTCAAAGCTTCTTCCGTGGCAGTGACATATATTGCTATTCATATTTCTCCTGTCTTTCCCTCACTCACTCCATTTTCCCTTACTCTTTGTGCTTCCTTCCTTTCTTCCTTCATTGTCTTCTTCCTCCTTCTTTCCCAAGTTATAGTGAAGACATATGTGGTGTTTACGCTCATTTAAAGAGAGAGGAAGTCATTTCCTCTGATGCTTACATCACACCAGCTAACATCAGGTGACTGTGCCCGTCCTCTGGGGTGCAATGAAGGGCAAATTCGCCACTTGCCTGGAAAGCCATGTTAATAGTAATTATACTTTCTTCAAGTTTTTCTTCCTTCCCATGTCTTCATCTTCCCCATCTACCTGTGCCATATCTCTACCTTTGTAGCCCTCAGTAATGTAAACGGCTCAAGATTTCCCTGAGTGCTTGATGGTTCTTGGGCTTTGTTTCTCTTAAGAATCACTGTTGTCACCGCGAGTTCTCAAAATCAAAGTCTTCTCTGTCTTGTGTATCTTCTCTCAACCATTATGCAGCATCACCTCTGCCTGATAACCAACCCTTCAACAGAGTGAGAAAGAAAGTACAGTGATGTACACAATGAGGGTAACTGGTGACTATGCTTGGAAGCTGGGTGTGATTTCTGATTAAAAAGCGGCTTCACTCTCATGGAAACCCATGGATACAAATAAATGCTTTCTGATGCTTAGGTTCTGCCAATCAGCAGACCTGGCATGGGGCGGGCAAACTTTAAAACCTGTCCTTGGGGAAGGGGTTTGTTCTTTAAACTAGATTTTGTCTTATGTTTTACAATTAAATGGCTCTCATAACACAGCGTTCTCTCTGCACAGTGTTTAAAGAAGTGTGTAAAGTCTTCCTTGGAATATTTGCTTCATTTATAATGTTATAGGAGATGTTTTTAAGTCCTTTGTTTAGAAGGTTATTATACTTGAAACGGAATAAGTAAATACGTGATGGTTTTTCTGGTCCTTTCCCTATAGAAACATGAGCTGGGTGAGCTAAGTGTGACTTTAAATAGGGCACAGGAAAAATCAGAAATAGTGGCACAGTGGCAAAAACCCCACAGTAAGATCTATCCTTGTCAGCACTCCGTGAGTCTACAAACCAGGATTCTTTCTAGACTAATCAAGAAGTCTTTGAAAGGTATTGGGGGAGCATGCAACTCTGGGAGGAAAAGGCAGTTCTTTGAAGGCAGAGCTACACATGGCTACTGTAATAGCAAGGAGAGGAGTGTGCCTGTGATTTCTTTTCTGTACCCACAATTTTATAGAACTAGGGGAGACCTCTCTCCTCTCTTTTAAAAACTGTTCCCGGAGAAAGAAAGCCCCCTTAGCGAGAAACAAGACAGCCCTTCAGAAACAACCCAGTCCTTCAGTCACTGAAACAGTTTTATTTACTGACTGCTCAAATCACACGCTTCTGGTGGCAGCATGTGTAGTGGCTGAGATTAATTTAAGCAAACCATGTAGTATGACTAAGGCAGGCTGTCTGTGAGGGTCTCAGGGAAATCCCTCCTCTTCCTCACTACATTTTGGTTGTCCGTGTCCGACCATCATCTTGAAGCTCCCACACTCTAAATTCTAGCATGCTCACTTTGTGCAGGGCTCCTCCTCCCATCTCTCCTTCTCACCTCCCTCCATCAACAGCTTTACTTCATTCCCAAGAAAAACATTGCCCTCCCCCACAAGCTTGCTCTGTTTACATTTCCCTGCTCTTTTCCTCTCCCCTGCTTGGCATGCTGGTTTAATCAATTTGACCAAATGACTTTCCTGGGAGCTGACAAAAGAAAGCTAGGGTCAGTTAATAGCAATCGAATACTGTACTTTTTGCCATTTTTCTAAAATGTACAGAACCGTTAGGTGATTGGATTGATTTTTAATGATCTAAACGATCAGGTGTCTAAAGGAGGCACTGCAGCGGCTTGATAATGAGTAGGAGCAGGCCAGGTTTGGACACTGGGCTAGATGAATAATCCCAGAAACACCAGCCAAGTAGACAAGATAAAATGTGAGCCATTGCCAAGTTGTTTATTAGCATTTTTTAAACAAAGACACCTTGCTGCTTTAATTTTCAGATGCAATGTGAAGGAACTAAAGATATTCTTGATGAAGGTTTAAGAAATAGCCAAAAGGTTTAGGGATCAAAACCTAAGTCTCTGTAATACTGCTGACATGAACAGTAAGCCAGCCAAGTGTATCTCAGGTAGCATGTCGAAATTCCAAAACTAGGGTAAGATAGTGGTCCTTTTTTTTGTTGTTGTTTAATAAAAAAAAGAAGACACAAAATCTTCCCAAGATGCATGAGTGAGATCAATAGAACCCTTACTCTTTTCTCATGTGGAAGAAGAGAGAAGATAGAGGAGGTGGTGATGCTCTTTCTGCTGAAAGAGCAGAAGAACAAAGAAACAGCAAAGTACTAGCTTTATTACTAGGTTTATTAGCTAGCTTTGTAGCTTTGGGATGCCTGCTTAATTATCCAGGGTTCCTCTCGCTTGGAAACACATGAAGAAGTAGTGCTTTGGGGGGAAAGAAAAAAGCAAGAGGCAAGTCAAATGTTGGTCGCTGTGCCTGGCACTGATTATCTGCACAGCTCACAACAACTGTTTCTCCATTTCACCATCCCCAGCTTTCCCAGATCCCTTCCAGCCTTTGTTTCTTACCCATAGCACAGTGCTGGTTTTCCAGTATGATGTGTAAACTGAGGTTTGGAATCCAATCTCATTTCACCCTTTCTCTAGCTGGGCCCCAGGCAACTTCTCTAGATTATTTAAACTTGTTTTCTAAGTGAGAGGTATTAATCCTGGCCTTGCCAGTGTCAAGGGAAATAACCCATGTAAGCCTTAGTGCATGGAGCTTTCCCCAGAAGAGAAGCTCAAAGAAATAGGAGCTTAGATTTACTTTTCTCCCTTCCTTCCTAATGCAGGATTGCCTGTTTCTGAATGCTAGTGGAAGGAAGTTAATTGGTTCTTCGTGCTAATTATTCGTCGAGTGTCCTCAATTAATACAGTGTATTCTTTTGAGAAACTTGTCTCAGCTTATATTGGTGAAGATGCACAGATCAGGAGCTTGCCCAAGATGATTTAGGACTCATGTGGAAACAAGGACTTTTTCTAAGTGCATGGCTCTAAAAATACATCTCTCTTGCTTGGTGTGGGTGTGGGTGAGGCAAAGGGGGTGTAGCTGCAATCTTGCATCTCTTCTAATAGTAATCTTACATGGCTTTGCTCTCCTCATATAAGAAGCTGCCTTCTTTTTAGTTCTTTGCTCTCTGATCTTAATTATTTACCAAGAAGTCATGTCAGGCATAGATGAGTCTCATCATCTCGGTTCAGACAATGTGACAGAAGAGGACAAATTCTGCCACCACTGATGGAAAAAAGTGGCCGGAAGAAGTCTTAGATGATCATATGAGCAGCACAGTCTTTGTAGTTAAGATACTATCTTCTGTCTCTCCATTTCATATCACAAGAAATCTGATTCTCACTGAAGAGTGGGGCCCTGAGAACTGTACAGCAGGAGTTGAAACCTTTGCTGGAAGATATTTCTGGGACAAATCAGATTTGACTTTCCTGATAATGATGGTCTCTCTGAGGTTTTTCAGATATTGGGAGGAATTTGGCAGCAAAGTAAATCACTGTATGAACCTGGGTTGGCTAATGGCAGTGAAGCATAAAATAGGGGACAAAAGTGGTTTGTGAGGTATTTCAACTTTAAGTATTTAGTCTTGAGGAATGGCAATCTTATTAAAATGCTTATAGTGTTTAAAGGGGCTGAAAAGCTGAATACAAAAATAAACTACTGTATGAAACCATTTCAAACATTATAGATAAAAAGGAACGAACTTTTGATTGCCAATTATAAAATTATTTTTGTCCTCTGAAAAAAGAAAATTACACTTACGTTTAATAAGTATTGCCTTTGTTTACAATAAAAACATTTTGACAATGGGCCAATCAATGAGCATTTAAGTGTCTTTAGCACCGATATATAGCTGGATTTTGAAAGTCTCTGGGAAGTAGGTGAAAGGTCTTTGTGTGTCCTGCTGAAATCTAATAATGAGCAGAGAATGAGATGCAGGATTTTTAGACTTATAGGACCATGCCAGGATGAATACCCATCTGCTGTGTAAATATTTATATTGGAGAGATAATATTGTGTTACAAATGCTTTTTTAATGAAATGGCATGAATGGATTGTACATCTACATTTTATGTCAAAAATGCCATTTTCAGCCCACGTGCCCATGAACTGCATGGGTCTGCCCATCCTCCACCCTCTCAGTATCATCGGTTGATACATTTTCCCCCCTCCCTACTATGATGGTTCCTGTACCTCACCATAATTTCACTTCTTTGGTTTCTACAGACATTTGACTCCTAACTGGCTGCTGGCTGCTGGCTGCTACTGTTTCTCCTTCTGTAGTCCCTGTTTGCACCCATCTCTCACATTTCTTTCAGGTTGTTGGTTTCATGTGAATTAATCCACAGGGTCCCTTTAAGGCGAGTAATAAAAAACTCCTACTATGGCTGACTTTCCAGCTGCCACTGCCAGCTCACCTTGCGTCAGTAGTTGGTAGAGCTTTCATTATTCAGCCTCCTCAGATTTCTACACTGCAGTTTTCCTTCTCAGCTTCAGCGTTCCCACCATTGCAAGGTAGTCAGCAAGATAGGCATGAACTCAAGGAAAACAACAACAACAAAAATTGTTCTTAAATATACCCTAACTAATTAAAATTGTCCAGTCAAATCCCAGACAAATCCAAGACAGATAAATGATTTTATTTCCTAGAGAAAAATGACCATCATTCAGTGAAAGTTAGGAAATCAGCACAAAATAAGTAAAGTAAAAATGAGACCCCAGTGACATTAAAAAACAACAACAAAAAACAAAACCCAAATCTGTGTTCTTCTCACTAAACCTTTTTTTCTTCAGAAACCCTGTGAGCCTTTGGCACAAATGAATTAATTTATATTTGGAGGTCTTAGATGTGATGGAGAAGCTAGAACTGAGTCGTAGAGGCTTCTGGAGATCGAGAGTGGGGTGAGACTATTGGTTAGAGGGATAATCTTGTCCCAGGACTGATCTGGGGGCAAAGAAGACAAACCCTGAAGTGCTTATGAGAGAGGGCTGCCACAGCACGCTGGAGCACATCAGTCACAGCAAGAGAGACGCAGATCATGTAGGAAACTGATTACATCTGTGTTTGTGAACTGACAAGAAGTTATCACAGGCAAATGACAGTAACAGGGGCTGGGGAAGAGTCATTCAGATGATGAGGAAACAAGCTGAATTTTTCTGCAGCAGCCCCTATACCCACTCCATTTGTCTCCATGAAGAAAACATTCCTGATGCCGTAGTCTGTGTGTTCAAGAGCAAAGACGTGGGTAGCAAGCTTGCTGGACATACCTTCTTTCAGTATGAAAAACAGTTGTGATAGCTTAGGCCAAGAGCTCTCAATAAATTCCATCTAGGACTTGGTACATTAACTCAGTATTCTGTTGTCCATGAATGTGTTAGTCTGAAAGTATACTGTTGTCACAGATTAGTCACTCACTGGCTCTCTGGAAGTGATTTAGTCAAGCACGCCCACATCAGACTGTGGGACAGCAAAATACATATCCGCTTGGCCTCCTAAATCAGTGTGTAAAGAGCAATATGGGTGTTTGATACACACACACATCGTCGTCTTCTGATAGGTCTGAGATGGAATGTGGTCCTTGGCATGAGCATCAATACAATGACGTAGTGGGAACCTCTTGGGTCCTTGCAGAAACCTGCAATGAGAACCAAGCCAGGAGATAAGGGAGTCACCAACTGCACACAGCTTTTGTTTGTTTATATTTACATTTGTTGTCACAGGTGTCACTCTAACTGTCGTTGCTCTTCAGTAATAGCAGGCTGCGATTCTGAAAATTAACTTAGCTGTTTGCTGCTTACTGTGGTGTGTGTGTGTGTGTGTGCTGAATGAATTCACCCACCTCCATCTATTTAGAAAGAAAAGACTGAGAAAAAAAATATCTTTTTCTTCTGTGTAACTACCTTCCTTGAGTGGATTTCACTGTGATCTGTGAAAGATAACATACATTTGACAGAAGGTTTGGAACTCCCAATATAATGGATTAAGACAGATAAATAAGGGAATCATCATGAAGTTTTGTGACACAAAGTTTCAGAGGCTCATTCTAAAGAGACTCACCTGCATTTTTGCTTGGCTGTTGTACAATGTTGTAGTTTTACTCAGTCTGATTCTTCATTAACACACAATGGGTTGCCTAGCCAAATCCAAGGTCCGAGAGAGAGAAAGAGAGAGAGAGAGAGAGAGAGAGAGAGAGAGAGAGAGAGAGAGTTAGCCTTGAGCCAATTTCTTTTTACCCTGCTCCTAAAGAACAGCTCGAGAAAGCATTTGGTTTCTAATAGTTAGGATTTGTAGGACTAGATCACAGATACCCAAAAGCTTGGTGGGGGTCTGATTAAACAGTAGCACTTGGAACAGGGGACCAAGTCTGAGTCACAGCCATGGGTCCCGGCAGGGATGCTGCTGCTGAATCCGCAAAAGTGCCAGTTGCATTTTCAACATCTGCCAGGCCCTCCCTCAGTGTGAGATGCCATCTCATGATGGTGCCAACTGAGGGGGAAATGAGGAAAAAAAGAAAAACCCTCTTCCTTTTACCTCTACCCTTTCCCACCTCCTAACTCCAGGATAATCAGAGCCAGTCTTGTCTGGGCAGGATGGGGATCCTGGAGAGAAGAGACACCCTATCCTCTCCCACTGTAAGTAACTAGTGTGTGAGGTCCCAGCCAGAGGTGGGACATAATAGAGAGTCTGGGGTTAGCATTTGGAACAAGCATTCTGATTGCTGAATATAATCCTAGTTGCTGTAAATTTAAAACTGTGAGTCTGTTCCCTAACAGCACTCTGAGACAAATCACAGAATGTTCTCCACAAGCAAACCTCAAAGAGCAGTGAAAAACCGAGGAAAATGTGCCAATACATGCCCCATGCTCTCATTTTCAACAAAGGTGTTACAAGGCTGTGCTCACTTGCAAATATTTTAAGGCGCCTTCTTAACGCCATATTATATTTCTGTTTTCAATGCTTTCCTTTCCCATCTCCTTTTTCATCTGCTCCCTCACATGCCTCTGTCCCAACAGAACCATCCCAGAAGAAGTGCTCAGCAAAGGTTTGGAAAGTGTGGCTGGCTGGAGGGGATGTGATGTGAAAGTCCTCCTCTCCCACTGGAATCTTGGTCTTTCCTTTGTCTCTTCATCATCTCCCCCTTCTCCTTTGGATAAAACTTTGTGAATGGTGCTCCCCTCCTCTCCCCCCATACCTGTAATCTATAAAGAGGAGACAGAGGGAATAGCTTCACACAGCTGCTAGACCCATCTCCGAGTAAAGAAAACCTACCCACCTTTGCATACACATTGAGAGCCACATCTCAGATGGCCCGTGCCTCTAGTCAGCCGGTAATTAAGGGAGACAGTGAGAAAGGCGAGTTGATGCTTTCATTAACTTCATCCCTGCTTCTGAATAGCTTCCACTCTTAAAAATGAGGTCGAGACTTCAGAAATCAATGAAGCTTGCTGAGGATTCTAGTAATAAAAATCTAGTGCTCATCTGCCTACCTCCTGCTTTTTCAATTGTTTGCCCTGCTCTCAGACGGGTCACTAATCTCAAAGGAAACAGTCAGCGAGAAAACAGAAAATTTAAAGGTAAATCACCATTTCTGTGAGCTATGTCCTAAACAGTCTTGTGCCGTGAACAACCTGAAATACTTTGTGTCTTCCTTCGGTTTATGAATCAAGGAATTAAGAACAGGTGAAACTACATCAGAGACATTACTTTCTCCCTTACACCATGCTTCTCAAAGTGATGTAGGCAAAGCATAGCAAAAGTAATTTCACTTCATGTTCGGGCTTTTTGCTCTTATTGTTTGGACATTTGGTTAAGTAATTTGAATAGTTCCCAGTGATTATTTTAAAGTCCTGGGACATGCCAGGACTAGAGAGAGGCAGGGTAAGTGGTGATAGCCACACCATTTAAACAGCAGAGAAGCTGTGAAACACAAGGTGAAGGAGACCATATCTGTCTATAGTATGCATGGAGGATTTTAAAATTACCTTTGGATTTATTATATATTCAAATGCAAAACATGTTTTAGTTAATTGAGCCATAATGCCTTTAAGACTATTAATTATTCTAACACGGGCTGTCTTAACAAAGTTAATGTCTTTGAGAATTTTAATGACTATTTTAAAATAACCATATGAGTGTCCCTTTTTATTCCCTGAAAAGGAAATTTGTCTTTTTGGTACTGAATTTCCATACCCATAATACACACCAAAAAAATCACAGTGTTGACCCTTTCCCACGAACTCTGTCTTCCTTCCTAGCACTTTCTTTAACCCAAAACATCGTTTTCTAAAAGAATTTTATATCCAGTGAAGAAAACATTAATGAGCTTGCGAAAATCCCGGTGCTAATATTGTGACTGGAACTATAGTTAGATGTCAGTCAGAGCAAAATGGTCCCATCTAGAACATCTGGATGTCTGTGCAGATGCAGCTACATTCTTAGCTCCAGTATGCGCAGGACAGATTCAGGACTCTATGTTAATTCATTGTGACTGTTCAATACCCCAACAGATCTTTCATTTTAAATTGATTTGTATTCAACAGAAAGAAATTCATGAAAAAAATAGATAACATTTTTACGACTTAGCAAGATTTTGACTTAAAGTAGAAGTGATTGACCCAGATGAGCTCCAAACACACACACACACACACACACACACACACACACACACGCCAAAAGAACAAGAAACCACCATGCATGCACCATGGTTACATAGAAATATTCAGAAGCAAATGGACCTTATTAGATTTAGGAAACTGGTAATAAACCATCTCCCCTATTTGAGACCATATGGTTAACATTTTCCATTTGTCGCTGTGCTTCTGCATTTTGCAGTTTCCTTGTAATTGCCGCCCACATCTTGGTCATCAGCTTTTACTTATCCTAAATGGCATCTTTCCCTGTAGGCCCTTGGGTTTTCTTCCACCTTGCACTAATTAAACTCTCAGTGTTACGGAGGACCCACGTTGTTAATGATAGAATATTGGGATCCTCACCGGACATGATGGTGCCTTGCCTCTAACACCAGCATTCGGAAGGTCTCCACATATATAGATCTCTGTGTGTTCAAGGCCAGCTTGGTTTACATTGTGAGGTCCAGGAGAGCCAGGACTACATAGAGAGACCCCATGTCTCAGTTAGGATTACTATTACTGTAATGAAAGATCATGACCAAAAAGCAAGTTGGGGAGGAAAGGGTTCATTCGGCTTACTCTTCCTTATCACTGTTTATCATGGAAGGAAGTCAGGACAGGAACTCAAACAGGGCACGAACCTGGAGGCAGGAGCTGATGCAGAGGCCATGGAAGGATCTACTTATTGCCTTGCTCTTTATGGCTTTCTCACCCTGCTTTCTTATAGAGCCCAGGATGACCAGCTCAGGAATGACCCCACCCAGTGGGCTAGACCTTCCCCATTGTGAGTAAAGAGCAGGTTGTTTTCTGTCATAGACTCGCATGATTTTTCTTTTAAAGTATATAATGAGCTTTAAGTTCAAAGAACCATTAAGTCATCTGTCTTAGGATGTTATTGCAAAGATAGGTTGTCAAAGTGTGGATCAAACACTCATTTTTTTTCTTCTTCTTCTTCTTTTTTTTTTTTTTTGGTACCCTGCAGGAGCATTAAGTACTCTTAATCACTGAATCATCACGTCAGCCCCAGATTGTATGACTTTTTAACTTTGAGAATGAGTGACAGAAATGCCAAGGGATGTTAAAATGTCAATGAAAACACATGTGATAAGTTAGGGTGAGTGAGACAGGACAGTCATACATCCCAGCACCTCTCCTGGACCTACTGTCAACATCCCTTTTTCTGTCCTGACCCCACTGTTCTGTGTTGCAAAGGGAATATGCATCTACGATACAGTGCTGTATGGGGGATATGGGCCTACCACAATGGCCCATTTGATCAGTTACTTCACCTTACCAATAGACCAATAGATGTGGCTTTACTGATGGTTAACTCTGGGCAGCATTTCTGTAGATGAGGAAGAATGAAGAAATCAGCTGTTTGTGTGTACTCGTGAGACTCCATGTTAACGGAGGTAATGATAGAGGTGGAGTGTTTTCATTCTTGAATGTAGTTTTGCCTTCAGCTGTTCAGCTTTTAGTTTTAAAGCTGAAAATTCACTAACCTTTCAGGGAGCCTACCTAATCAGGGTTAGAAACTCAATTTTGATACTATAATTTGAAGTTACTAACAAGGACTGACTCCTATTTGTTAATTAACAGTAAAAATGGTGTCTCTTAATTATTATTATTTTTGTTTGTTTTTGAACTGTAAAACAATACCTGGATGTATTGTTTTTGCCTTTGAGGTTTTACACGTGAATGCCATGCAGTGATTATATCCAACCTATATTTTCCCCTCCAGCTCCTCTTGTATTTATCACAATATTTCCCCCTCCTAACTTCATTTCCTTTTTTTCCCTTTCTTCTGTTAACCCTCCAAGCCCCATTATTGTTGGCCGTGTGTGCATGGGTGTATGGCTATTCACTGACCCAGAGGAAGCCAGCCAGTGACCTGTAAAGCTCTGAAGAGTAAAACAGCTCTATCAGCAGCTATCTCAACCAATAGCCCCTCAGTAAGGAGTGTTGCTTAGAGGTCTTCTTCCCCATCGAGCTTGATCTTGTATAGTGGCTGGGGGTTGATAAAGATGTCCGATTTAGCGCTGAGCGTTCTTTTGTTCTAAACATTTCTGATTAGTCACCTGTCTCTGCATTGCAAGGAGAGGCTTTTCTGACCAAGGTTGGGAGAAACCCATGTTTATGGGCATAACCATTTTTAGTAGGTCATCTGACCATATTACCATTTACCGCAGTAATCCCAGCAGGTTCTTCACAAATGCCTCCCTAGCCACAGGCATTTGACCAGAGTTATTGTACCAGCTGAGTATGTTCCATGGAGTAGGTATCAAATCCATTCAGAAAGCAGTTAGTTATCCCCATGGTGGTCCTGCCACGATTGCACAGGTGGATTTTTTCTAGCGGGTCAGCAAGTAGAGTCCAGTGCTGAGTAAGACGTTTGCTATCTCTTCTTCCCCAGCAGTCTGCGTGGCACCTGAAGGCACCAGGAAAGCTAGTCAGCATGGAGGAAGTTTCCCAGTCAGTTGGAGACTGGTTTCTCCAACATCTTGCCGCTAAAATATGTGGTATCTTCAACAGTAAGGTGCTGCCGTGTAGTTATTGTGGCAACCAAGGTAATGGAAATAGCTGGATTTCTGGATATGTAGTCAATCAAGAAATATAAATAGAACATTTATATTTTATATAATATATAATAATTTTAAAAATACCATTTGCCTCCATCTCATGTTCCAGGGGCAGGGTGTTTATAATCTAGTGCGTGTTCTTTGTGTCATTTTCAGCCATTGCTCTGTCCATTATTTCCATTGCATGGGTTTCCACCGTCATGATCTTTTTAAGACACCACATACCTTGGCTGCATGATGTGGAAAAATCAGTGTCAAGCTGACTGGGAAACCTCCCAGGAACATACATGTTAGCAGACCTACAAATTCGTAAGTGCATACTGAAGATATTGTTTGAAATACTGGGGTGTTATTTTTTTTAACATAGTATTATCTTCAGATATCTTTCTAAGTAATTTGTTTAGAAATCCTACAGCACAAATATCATTTGAAACTGGTCTTCATTACAAGGCAGGTATTTTTACGGTTTTGAATTTCTGAATCGCTCTTGGAATGTTTCTGGGATATTGATTTGTGAAATATGATGCAAATCCTCTAAAGCTTTTAAGATTAAAATGAAATATAATTGCACATCAGGAGAAGATTCCTTACTGGAAGTCACTTGAGGTTTGCTGTTGCTTTCTGATTTTCCATTTGGATACAAGAAAATTGTAGTGTACCTGAAGAATCAATATTTATATTAAAATAAGCACATTAAAATACACATGAATAACACTTAAAGACTATCCTTCATATTACAATTTAGCTTATAATTCCTCTCAGTGTTTATAATGAACAGTTTGTATATGCACATATATTATACATACATACACATTGTACATACATACATATATGCATACATATGTATGTATGTCTAACTAAACTGTGTCCCAAAGACTTTACGATGATGGTGAAAGGTACACAAAATATGGTCCCAAAGACTTTACGATGATGGTGAAAGGTACGATGTGGTGAAAGGTACACAAAATATGAACAGAAAGAACCTGGAGTTAAGGAGTCACATCATGAAACTCGAAGACAAAATGCCAATTCTAATTTTTATTTTCAAGTGTGCTATGAATCTTTTCCTCATTTTATATTTGAATCTCTTCTCTTCCGTATCCCAGTATTTTCATTCTACCTCGACTGCTGCCATAAATACTTCTACTTTAACCTAGTGAATATTCTAGCTGCTGCAGCCATGGAGTTCACTGTATTTGATGGTATACCACTTCTGTAACTGCATTTTCTCACCATCTAAGAAAGAAGGCTTAAGCTCTGACCCTATGATCACAAATGACATTTTTAATAAATTAAATCATGATCAGGTTACCAAAGAACATGTAAGCTTTTAGGTAACCAAGATAGGTGTTTAGTGGATTTCTTTTTTAATTTCAATTGGTTCTGTTATCTCAGTTACAAGAATATGCAGAAATTGAATATAGCAGCAACATGCTGAAACATCACGCAGTTCCCTGATACTTTGCAATCAAAACCCTGGCTTCATGAAGGCCTTCTCCTGTTTCAGTTATGAATATGCTGAAGAGCACACATTCAGCCTTTGCTAGAAGTTGTCAGAAGTAGAATGTCATCACTATTAATATGGTCATTAGTTACCATTTAGTGAGTGCCAATAATGTCCTTGAAACAAGTAAATTATAACCTCACTGAAGAATCTATGTTTATATGAAAATAAAGACATTAAATATATGTGAATAACACTTAATAAATACTCTTTGTACTTAAAAGCAGCTTATAATTTGTTTCGGCAAGTAAAATACTACAGTAAAGTATATGCATACAATATTCATATATGTGTAATATACACATATATTTTATGCCCATCATATTCAAATACATATACCTATATGTGTATAGATATGCATATAAATATGGATATATATCTGTATATGTATGTATAAAACTAAATGGTTTCTCAAAGAGATTTAGTAAGTTCAAGAATAGTATACAAAATGTGAGCAGGAAGAACCTGAAATTAAGAAGTCACATTCTGAGACACCAAAGCAAAATGTAAACTCTACTATTTTTGTCTTCAATTTTGTGGTGATTTTCCACAATTTATTTTTGAAAATAAGCACTAAGCCCCTTCTGTGAGGAAGGCAACATTTCTTTCCCAGGATGGGCTTCAAGAGAAGCCTTGCTTTTACTTCTGCTCCCGTTGAGAGGTGTGTGGGGAGGTGTCTAATCACTTTGGGTTTTGACTTCGATATTGGGATGCCTTTCTTATCCCTTCATCTAATAATACAATGTGCAAAATAATACAATGTGCAATAAAAACATACGATATTTACATGCATACCTGGTAGCATGAGAATTTTATACTTGTGAATCTCATACATACATACATACATATATGTAAACTTCAAAGATATTAGAAAATGAGAAGATACATTGCCTTTTGTCTTTAGACAAAAATTTGCATCTGCTAAGACATCCAAATGGCTCTAGGTTTGATTTCCTTCAATATGACATATTTTTGCTGGTATAGATAAAATGTGCTAAGATGGGCTGGAGAGATGGCTCAGAGGTTAAGAGTATTGGCTGCTCTTCCAGAGGTCCTGAGTTCAATTCCCAGCAACCACATGGTGGCTCACAACAATCCATAATGAGATCTGGTGCCCTTCTGGTGTGCAGATGTACATGCAGACAGAACATTGTATACATAATAAACAAACAAACAAATAAATCTTTAAAAAACAGATTAGCAATGTTGTGTGGTATTCTTATCTTGGGCATGTGGAGGTGCTATTCACAGCAAAACTCTTTAAAAAAAGGAATGTGCTAAGATATGAAGATATTTTATATGTGGCTATGTTTATATAAACCAAAAGTAAAGTAAGGGAAAAGATGCTGTTTTTTAACAACTAAAAAAAAAAAAAAAGAAAAAGAAAAAGAAAAATTAACAAGCCCCTTGAGAGGTGGAAAACTCCCAAACACATCTGTACTGATGATTCCAATTCATACAAAATTAGTGAAGCATTATACTGTAGGTCCTTGTCATTTCACGGCTAAACACAGAGGGGTTTTTATCTTGTTTCATCCAAGGTGACACAGATACTAGTTTATTAATTATTCCAGCATATATTGGTAACACAAGGAACTCTGTTGAAATTTAAAGCTAAAGTTTATCTGAAAGTGAAACCAGGTGGGTCAAATAAATGAGTTCATTTCCCTCACCTCCTGCTTCTGATAAGTACAAATAACTAGGGGTTTAGGAAACACCCAAGTGCAGAGGCCAGGGTGCGGCTTTATTATGCTGTGATTATAGTAGCGTGATGATATTTCTTAGCCTTCTTATTAATTAAAAGGGACATTGATAATGGAAGGAATTTGAAAAGAATGGAATCTTCAACATGACAGAAAGAATACGAGGTTTCGAAGAAGGTGTTGGCTCTCTGTTCCTCTTTGGGAAGAACCAAACTTTGAAAGGGAGGAGCAAAAATAAATGAAGAAAACCCTGTCTCCACTCTTGCTCACAGACGGTCGAAGGCAGTTTTACAAACTTTCAAGTGTCCAAGAGTTTAGTTTGAAAGACTTTCACTCTCAGGCATTAGCTTCCTCAAGAAAAGGATTTTATTATAGAGGAAATGGGGCACTGGGTAGCTGATTCTTCTCGCTTTGAGTCTGAGTAATGTCTAAGAATGTCTAATGTATATGTATAAATGTTTGTTTGATGTTTGTGTTGATGGATGTGCTTGCGCATACCCTTAGGGCCAGAGGCCAGGGTCAAGCATCTGCTGTCCTGCTTTGTCCCTTGGGACAGCTTCTCACTACTGGCAAACCTGCAAGCCCTCTTCCCTCTGTTCCTCCACAAAACTAGGGCTACAGGCACACATGTAACCAAGTCCAGCTTTTTGGGTTGATTCCGCGAAACCTCATGTTTGAAGAACATATGTCATACCCATGAACCGTCTCCCTAACCCTAAGTAATTTCTTAATGAAAATGTTAACTAAAGCATTTTTATGTGCTCTGTGTTTGAGCGCACACTTGAATAGCAAATCAGCCACATTTCCCCTCACATCTCTCATTTGAGGGTAGTTAATATTAGTCAGCCTTGAATGATCAGCTAACCCTGTGCTTTCTGCAGGACTGAAAATTTAAAGACAACAAAACATAATCAGCCTTGGTGCCACTTGAGTTGAGGCTACAGCACAGCCACAGGGACCTTAACAAGGTCCACTGGTCAGCAGCTGGCAATTAGTGGTCCTTTACTTATCAAATCCGTGAGGCGGAGATGAGCTAGGCAGCCTGTCATGGTTCACCTGGGATCGGAAGTTCTGTAAGGTGACCACTGTTTTCAAATGCAACAAAACAGAGGGGTTTGTCTATTAGTCCCTCAACGTTATTCATTTTCAGAGCTTGTTTCTAAGCTCCTTCAGTCTTCTGACTGTTGTTTTCTGAAAGTCACACATTCACTGATTACTCTCGCAGCAAGTATCATTTTTGTAGCATAGTGGGCATAACTCTTAAAACTCAGAATCTAATACAGAATTAAAAAAAAAATGTGTCTGTAGCCAAAACGATCCCCTTCTTTTATGCTTGCCTTGAGTCTGCAAAACTGCTCACCCTAAAGTTACTCATTAATTTGTAATCTCAGCTCTCTGAACTGCGAGATAAACTACGCTTTTATTATACTTCAAGAATTTTCAGTGCTCATTGCAGTTTCTCAGTTGTTATCATCTAACTTGTTTTATTTTATTTACATATTTATTTAATATTTACATATTAGAATCAGAAGAAAAGTCAACCTTACAAATACTAAGCTGAAGGCGTGGTATAGTATAACTCAGTCTCAGAATGCATGGCTAACATTTCTGAGGCCTCAATTTCAGTTCCAAGCACTGGGGGAAAAAATCAATTGAAATATCCTTTAAAAGTACATTTTAATTTAAAAATCTCATTTAGTGACCTAATAACTGAGTCATTTTGTGTTTTCAACCCACAAAGTGTTTGCTTATGTCATTGCCCACCAATAGAGACATAGCTAGTCAGTATCACAGTGAATCTATGATATCTGGGAAAGACTTGTAGAGTTTTTGCTGTTATTGTTGTCAGGTTGCACACATAAACCATTTTGGCCTATGAATAGAATGGAAATAGAATGTACTAAATACAGACAAAAATGTCAAATGAAAAAATATTTATTAGAGTGGAAATTAGACTTATTACATCATTTTTGTTTCTATATATGTTACATTCTAAAGATACCCTCTTGCTTACGTAGCATAAGAAGTAAGTGCTGGTTTTGAAATGGTTAATGCCAGTCATAACATTCTTACCATAAAAGAAAAAGGACAAATAGCTTCTTCTCCCTGAAAGTGTGAAGACAGGCAAATACAGGCCCTTTCCAAGGGGGTTGTGGGAATACTGTTGTGGGAGTAGAATAACACAGGCAAAAAACTGAGCATTAAGCTAGTACCAGGCCATATCATTACTACAGGGGAGACTCGAGTTGAAAGCCATGTGGTGAGGCTTCTTGTTTCAAATGAGTCTGTCTTCGGGCGATCTTTAACTTCTGAGTGCCTCCGCTCTTCGTATGCAGCCCAGGACTAGCAACCAACCATCTTCACCTAACAGCGCTGTTGCGTGGGTTAAGTGAGACTATCCTGTGGTGCTCTTAAAAGATGGCCGGGGACATTACTAGTCCACCTAGATCTTAAATAATGATAATTAAGTATATAGTGTAATGTGCCAGTTTGGATTACTATGTGATACCTGATTCCAAGCTTTGAGAGCTTGCTAAGAACAATGAGAGCTGAAAGGGTTCAGGGCAGGGTCACAGATGACCTTACAAGAGAGATTTAGTCCCTCCAAAACAAAGGTGCTGCAAGGACATTGCTTAGGCCACAGGAAGTGCCAGTAACTTTCCTCAAATTCCTTTGTGCTATATGTTGCCATCTTTCTGCATGCAGAGTTCAAATTGCTTTAAAGGAATCACTCCGTCCTTCCTGCTCCCAGGAATGAATTCTTACACTGGGACCATCAATTGAGCAAACACACTTGCTTTAGATTTTATGGGAAAGGAATCCCCCTCTCCCCAGCAACGTTTTTCTGCAAGGACAGGAATTCACAGGGGAAACCCTAACTGAAGATAAATAGCATGATTTATTAAGTGTTGCCAGTCTTCCATTTAATATTAAGCATAATGGCCTTCTTAAATACCCAAGTTAAAAGCAATACATCAAAGTTGCTCACATTACCACCGACTGCCCATTCTCTGACTGATTTCACACAAGTACCATTCAAGTGCCAACAATTCCAAGAGTTTACTATTTTATCCTTGCTCCAAAATGGCATCAACAGTGATGGGGTGCTTTCAGGGGATTATTGAGCACAATTTCTGCAACAAAGGGGCAGGCTCCAGGAAATGAAAAGGGAGCTCTCCTCCTTGCTACACACCCCCTAATCAAACAAGCAGCTTTTATGACATGCGCAAACGCAATAGAAGTCTCAGTGACTTCTGCAGAGCTGGCTTCCCCAGGATTTCCTGTCCAAAATCATAGTGTGGAAATCTGTACTTAACTGGTAACAAATCATCTAGTATGCTAGGCTTCTGCACCCCCATATTTTTGTTAAAGAAAAAAACAAAACAAAACAAAACTTGTCATTTGCACATTCTATCTGGACTTCCTTTGTTCCCTTTCTTTTCATTGGATAGGTGAAACACTAAAACAGAAAAACCTTTTCCCCCATAATAATATCTATTTGTTCAGCGTGTCATTTCCCTGTGAGGTTATTTACAGGTTTCTTTAGCGCCCCCCCTCCCCCATGCCTGGTAACTACTTACTGAAAGAAATCTGCTCCTTGGGGCAAGATCTTCTTTTAACCCCTTTCACTTGCTCTTCTTGAAAGCTAGCAGGGAGCGCGCGGCTCTGCAGTGTCTGGGAACCCACCTAGAGGGCCCCCTTGACGCCAGCACATCCCCTGTCAGGCAGCAGTCTGCAGCTGAGCGAGCGGGCTGCTGCAGAGTTAATGTACAGTACACCACCGAGCCTGCAAGTGTCCTGAGCTGCTCAGAGCTGGGTCGGCACAGCCCGGGGCAAACAAGGCGGCTGCGAGGATTCAAAGGTTCTGCCGGAGATTCGGTGTGGGGGGTACTCCAGCTGGAGCCTGTTGCCACTGTGTTTTAAAAGCATGCGAGGTCTGTATGGCTTGGGCATGAGAATCTTGCGGATGTCAGAGCGTCCGAGTAAATGACATCTATTTGGGAACTGAACTGGGGGTAAGCAGAACAGAGGGAAAAGAAAGGCAGCTGAGTAAGAAATTCTTAGAGGACGTCTGCCTTGCAGCTGTGAAATTCTTTATTTTTCTTTTTCTTTCCAAGGCGAAATATTAAAAGCTCACACACGGTTTTGATGACAACAAATTAGAGGGGATTCTGCAGTGAGAGAGTCGAGAGCTTAGTCATTTTACTTAAAGAGAGCAGACAGGCAGCCTTATTGTGAGGTTAGGCGGCAGACGAATTTCATCACAACAGCTCCTTCTGAAGTCATGATGGGAGCCCACACCAATCCTGTCCTGCAAAGCAGAGATCATTCATTGTCTTCGTACTTCAGCATTTGAAACCGGCGATCCTGAGGTTCGGAGAAGAAGTTGGCTTGTGCACGGTTTCCAGTCCCCTCTGCCCAGGTCTCTGTCGGACACGAATCAGACCCAGACGGTAGCAGTGTGTTAACGTGACCACACATGAATATGTGCCTAAGAAAGAAGAAAAAGCAGTATTCATCCCTAAAGGACAGCATGGAAAAGCAACGCGAAGTTTTCCATTTCCCTCCTAACACTTCTCTAACAAGGATAACAAGAAACTGTCTTTTGACTCCTGTTTGTCCACATTCCATAGTCCTTTCTGTGAGGATGCATTAATTCACACCCAAGGCAGTTGGATTTCACCAGGACAATATTTGCCATCATTTAGCATTAGCGAATGGACTGGTTATTTTAGTGTGCCGGCTAGTAGGAGCTTCATGGATGGACTCATACCTACAGTGCCCTGTGATGTTTCTTTCTTCAAATCCTGGAAGGGCTTTTGTTTTTGCCATTTGTGTTTTCTTGGGGGGGGTGATTTTGGGGAGGGGATTCATTACTCGTGGCAATAATTGTCCATGATCGATGCTCAAGCCGGAGAGTTGGGATTCATCTGTGAAAATCACCTCATGCCACATAGGAGACGAGGAAAATATTAATGACGGAAGGTCTGCGAACATGATGCATGTGAACACCTTCCCCTTCAGAAGGCATTCCTGGATATGGTGAGTAGTCAATGCCCCTTCAGTCTGAAAACTTAGAATTCTTAAAACCCATGACAGCAAGCAGAGGAAGGTATGTCAGGATCCCTAAGTAGAAAACGAAGAAGACCATTTGAGAAAGTAGTGGTTATGCAATTAAGTTTTTCTTGTTGTTACAAAGCATCCCCAATAAGAAAACATGAGGGCGTTCACATTAGCTAATATTTCATAATCAAAAATATAGAAAATGACAACCAGCCGAATAAGTAACAGAAATGGGAGGGTAGGGAATCTGCTTTGTCTGTCTTTTTTTAATTTGAAAATGCTCTAGGAAAGGGTATACATGGATTTGTGACATCTAATGTTAATTGGCCTGCATTTCCATAAATGGTTAAGGGAAACTTTGAATGCTGACTCAATATTTCAAAAAGAGTCGTAACATCTGACCTGATCACATTTAAGAATGCTTCAGCTATTCAAGGATAGCCCCTCTGGGCTGAACCAATAGAATTCTGACAGAATTCTCACACATGAATCATAAAGTGCACCAACTCTTACCGAACTTGCTTAGATATTGAACGTTTGGTCAGGTATCAAAGCTCGATTTAATGATTCAGTGTGTTGAGGTCTCCAGACTGGTTCCATCGCGTTCCAATTCATGCTGGCATCTGTGACTGAGTGTGTAGGAGCTAATGGCTGAGACCATGACAAGGACAAAGGTGCTTATTTTGAAAGTTGCTTGTTTTTATTGTACCTATAGGGGGGCGTGGATTCAATTGCTCACAGCAGAAACTTTGTGATGTATGATAAAAACACATTACAAGCCTTTTTTGTCTCCCAGTGTGCATGTGTTGTGCTACTGTATTGGGCCTGATTTTCAAAGTATGTTTCCCACACAAACATCTTGACCGGACTCAAGATAAGAAATAGATACATAAACACAATTCTGAGGGGTTTATAGCTGCTCATGTGGCCAACCATAGTCTCATAGTTTAAGACACCAGCAAAATCACCTACTGGGTTACAGAGGTTCTCATTCCCATCTAGAAATCGCTTCCAGCAAAGGTAGGGTGGGAGACCTCCTTCCCACCTCTTGTCACTCTTGTCTGGTGTCTGTTTTCTTACAACTCCAGAGTCGTCCAGAACCAGGGCTGTGGCATATCTCCCTTCTCTGCTGACCACACAGCCGCTGTCACCAAGCTCTGATGTGTCTGTGAGAGAGTCGGGTGGCAGATCTACAGGCCTCAGTGGCCCACTTCCAACTGCATCACCAGAGTTCCCAACTCAGAAGGGCTTTGGTGCCAGTGCCTTGCTTCCCCTGTTGGTGAGGGTCTGACGTCAGCATAAAGATCTAGTTGTTCTTCCAGAAAATATCACACCAGTAGCCCTTAATCCTGAGATTAAAAGGTCCTGGAAGTAGTCTTTGATCCATAGTAAGCATGTGTCCACTTTTCTTCTATTTTTTTTTTTAAGCTTTCTTTATGGTCAACGTCAGACTTCTTAAGATTTGCTTTAAACAAGGCAGAGGTGATTTTTCCCTTTAAATGATTGCCATTCTCACTTCTATAAAGTGTACCGTGCTATAAAGCAACTAACTGCTTCTGTCTTAGCTAAGTCCTATTGTCTGAGCCCATTTGTTTATGTTGCAGTAGCTAGGATGCCTGTAGTCTTTGGATGCACTGTAGTATAGTCGCCTTTTCTTTTCATTAGCCTCACCTCTACCTTTGACCGGAAAGAAACGAGCGGTTCAACCCTGTAGTTTTGGGAGAAAAATGCAAATTTGCTTATTCATGCTACTGTCACTCTGTAATGAATGTGTTCAAGGGGTGTATAGAGGAGTTGAGAATTCTGAATGGTTTCTTTTGTGCCTGGAGCTAGGTAACCCCTCATCCATTTCACCTCACGCTGTGTCAATTTGTTATTGTTGTGAACGAACTGAGCAAGGGCGGATACTGGTGCCCTGTCTGGCCGTTTTCCCCTGGGCTCCTTAAAAGGATTCGTTATTGAGGCACTTAACTCAGGACGAAGGGGGTGTTTTATGCCAGGTGACCCAATTAGCATCCTGCTCCCTTTCTCAACTCCCTGGTTGTTGTTGTTTTCTGTATAGATATCTTCACCTTTCAGTACTGCAGTAAATGGGTCTTGGTGTTTGATGGGATTCCTTTCTTATTGTCCCACGGTAAGAGTCCTTCTTGGACCAATTTCCATGCTCTTCTGTCTTCTTGTTAAGAAAAAAAAAAAGGCTTAGAAAGACGCTGTCTTTCTTCATCTTCACATGCTCCTCTGTTTCTTTGTGGAAGATCAGAAGTTGGCAACAGACCAATGGCAGTGAACAAAAAGCATTTTAAAGGAGACATGTGCTTTGATTTCAGAAACCCTAGTTCTGGTGTATGACGGCATTACACCCTTTTGATAGACAGGATAGAGAGAGCCTCTTTCTCTTTTGTTTCAGGAAGAGAGAAAAATTGATACAAAGCAGGTCTGGAGAAGTCTTCAGAAGTTTCTCAAAATCACGATCTAAATAGGAATACTCATCTTCCTATCCTTAACCTGGAGTGTTGGTCTTTGTACAGTCTTAGGAGGAGCTCACTGTTTCTTGGTTACAAGTTAAAGTTAATAAGTGGTCCAAGTACTTGGCTTAATAGAACACTAACTCAGAGTAATAACACACCACTTGTGTGAAGGGTATGAAGAATGCCTCTTTCTTGTTTGAAGCCACATTGAAAGTATTTGCTAGAGGATTTTATTGCAAAGGCGTCTTTCCATTACACATTTTAGCCTTTTTACTGCCAAGCCAAACAAAGATAAGCGTTTGCTTGACTGAATAAACAAGCACTATATACCTTCTGTGTTTTGTTCTGTCAAGTTATGAGAATAGAATGGTGGCTTGGAAATTCAGAAATGGTTCTTCCATGGTCGAAGGAGGAAACTACAGGTCAGCTTTCCAGGAATTTAAATTCTATCCAGCAGCAATTAAGAGGACTCCTCAGAAGCCTCATGATGCTGTGATGTTGAATTACATGAAAGGCTCCATCAAGGACACAAAGCAATGGAACTGACATAGGTTGGCAGCTTTTGCACACGCACAGCGCATACTTTGTACAATATGATTTGTAAAAATGTAATAAGATGTTATAAATTCATGCAAGATGCATAAAGTTGTGTTGCATGCGATGAAGATGGGTAGTTTCAAACTCCTGAAGGACATTCTGTTTGGATTCCTTTGAATCCCTTTTCTTTCCAATGGGCTCAACTGACTCAGAGAATGAGGGGTCCGATAGACGCCAAGGAACTTGGCTGAAGAAGATTTGGGACTAGTAATTATGGAGGGTGATTAATTATTTACTTATTTGGTGCTCAGGGTTCCGTTTCTAAGGAGATGTTTTAATGCTTCTTATCAAACTGCAATGGTCACGCTGACAGCTTTCTTCAACTAAGAGGTGAAATGGGGTGATTATAACCCCTTAAATCAATATCGAGGCTCTTTCTACTTTCAGGCTCCTACAGCCCTTTGCTGGACCATATGCTCTCAAATATCAGCTCTCAAAAGCTGCAGTCTAGAGGACACAGTTGGGTTCTTCCTCTATAGTCCAAGGATTTGACTCATGAGCTAGCCCGTTTTGTTTTGATTGATGCACATTCTTTATCGAATGGAGCAAAGTATAAATGAACACATAACAGTATAATTTGCATATGTTCAAAACTGCACACTATTTTAAACAATTAATCCAATAAATGAACATTTAGAGGACAAATAGCTTGCTGTTTAATGAAGGGAAATTCTTCCTCTCTGGCCATTTTCTGTCTGATCTTTTAAATTGAAAGCACAGGAACAGATCCTTGAAGTAAAGTTTGCAGAGTTTTTGAACACTAAATGGCAATGATGTATGCACAGATTTTAAGTTTTCTATAGAATAACAGTATTCTCAGTTTGGTAAGCAAAGTTCAGCCAGTATCTGCATACTTCCTACAGAAATTGCACATCAGCCAACCTGGTTTCAGTACTCTCTCTTCCTCTTTGAAACAGCTCTTCTCAGAACACCAGACTCAAAGCTTGGTTCTAGATCCCGGTAGGACCAAAAACTTTATTAGTAAGGACTTGGCTAGTAAACCTAGAGCTGATGATTCTGTGAGCTCCTCTTGGCCATCAGTCATCAGAGTAAGGCAGAAGGTCAGGTTCAGATTAAGGTTGTTTTTTAATTAGATGAACTCCTGATCTTATTAAATATACTTTTTTCCTCCTGGTGTTCAGTTTTGATGTCTTTCATTATCTCTATCTGAATTCTCCTTGAATTCTATGCAATACCTTAGAAGTTATAAGTGACAATAAAATTTGGCTACAATTGTTATAATTAAGAAGGAAATTTGCAACTGGAAATCCTGTGTGTGACCACAATATATAGAAATTAGACTGTAGGATTTTAGTCTTTCTTAGGTTGCTAAAATTTTGTATTTTCAGCTATTGACTGGGCTAAGTGGGGCCAAGCCAGAAAGGTCTTAGAAAATCGTAAGAAAGGAAGAAAGAAAGAAAGAAAGAAAGAAAGAAAGAAAGAAAGAAAGAAAGAAAGGAAGGAAGGAAGGAAGGAAGGAAGGAAGGAAAGAAGGAAGAAATGAAGAAAGAGAGAGAGAAAGAAAGGAAGAAAGAAAGAAAGAGAAAGAAAGAAATGAAGAAAGAGAGAGAGGAAGGAAGGAAGAAAGAAAGAAAGAAAGAAAGAAAGAAAGAAAGAAAGAAAGAAAGAAAGAAAGAAAGAAAGAAAGAAAGAGAAGGAAAATTGTCACCCAATAATTTGGTCTATCCCTTGTCTGTTAAGTGCGTCACCATCCACCCTCTTTTAGTTTTTTAGTATTGAAGTGCTACTTCTAATGCTGCTGTCTTTCAGCTGAGAGAAAGTCAACTCTGGGGGAAAAGGAATGTAGTTCAGGATTCTAAGATGGAAGAATAACTAAAAGGAAAAAAACAGCCACTTTCTCATTTGTCGTATGTTCCGTTTTTATTCTTTAACCCCTTACTTGCTTTTTATCTTTCTTTAATTATCACACAAAACTTACCTCTGTGTAACTTCATTCTAGTTTTTCAGGCAATAGAACGAAAATGTTCCCAAGCTGTTATTAGTTAACTAAGGTGTGGTCATCACTTGATGGGCTATGAGGTTGTGCTTCCTATTTTTGGATAATTGTCAGCCTATAAACATGGCTAAGACAGCATCTTTAGAGATAATGTCTTCTAAAAATTTGTAATGGTTTTGTGTGTGTGTTAGGTTTGAAGGATGGATAACCTAGATTTTACACAGAGGCTGTGTGGGGCATAACAACTCCCAGGGTTCCAATTGTAACATAAATCTCTGTTAATGTTTTATGTGGCCGTGTGAATGCGTGGTGAACTTACCAGTATTTAACATGTAGCAAACAATTTGTATTAGAGAAAATTAAAGACAGTCTCATTGAACACGAGTGACAGTTCATTAGAAGGACATGCTAAAAGCAAGTGAGTGACATTTTTTAAGAAAATACAGGTAACAAACATAACTATTTTATGTATCATAGATCAACAATACTAGCTGAGCTCTCCTGTACACTCCCTGTGAGTTCATATTCAGCAGGAACAGTGACTTTTATTTTGAACTTGTATGTATGTTATATGTATTATGTATGTTTGGTGGGGTTTTGTGCATGCTCAAGTGTCGCACGTGTGGAGACTGTCTCATGTCTTTTCAGTAGCTCTTTATTTATTTATTTTTGAGACATGTTTGCTCTCTCTCTGAACGTAGAATTTGCTGTTTCAGCTAGGCTGGCCAACCAGCCCCCAACCAGCACTAGGGTTTCATACATATGTCTACATGCCAGGCTTTTACATGGGTACTGAGGATTCTAAACTCAGGTCTTTATGTGTGGATGGCACACATAAATAGTTGAACCACTGAGCCATCTCACCAGCCAGCAGTGATTTTCTGTTTTCTCTGTCTTGACTCATTCTTTATAGAATGGAATTCTCTCAGGCTAAGAAATTTTTGCAAGGTGACATTCTGCTGACATAATGAAGATGGTCCACACTAGGTCTGGCCTGATTTTGGAGCCCAGTCTCTCTTTAATCTACCATATTGTTTTTGTAAAAGATGCCTTTACACTGTGTCTATGAGGCTTCTAGAAAACAGATTAACAATGTACCAGGAAAAAAAAATCATCCAATTTCCTTGTGATTGTTAGCAAGTTAGAGAAGTATGTGGACACCTGTGAATCCGAATGGCCACGAACAGCCTTTCCTTGAGAGAGGATTTGTTAATGTTGGCACTACGACCAACCCTGTACTCCCTCTACATCAGCAGCTTTTTCTGTAATGATTTCCACAAGGAATGTGCCATGAACTGTGTTCCCAAGGGAGGCATTCTTGCCTAAAGGGTCGTTTGCGAATGAGTAGAAGGTGCCTCTCTAGGCAGATGTGTTAGAACAGTTGCTGTACTTCAGGCTGATGAGGAAATACAGACTACAGTGAGTGCTGCATGGAAAGAACATTGGTGCAAAGTGAAAGGCATGCTATCCTCTGGGCACATGTGTGGCGAGTGTGGAAGGTCTTCTCCATTTACTGTCTCTCATCAGTCCAAACTAGCCCCGGAACTGCCTTTATAAGCACTACTTGGTGATGGCCGATGAAATATTTCTGACAGTGTTTTGCTGATAGTATAAGTTGAGGCATTTGCTGCCAACACTGCTTTTAAAAACAATTGACCAACTATGGGATTTTGAATTTTTATCATGCCATAGGCAACAAGCATTAACACCATCTGAAATGAGATCATATCTGATACTGGATAAGATCATTCTTAGTGAATTCTATTGGAACAGGTGGAGCATACTGATTTCTTTTAAGGATAAAGTATTTCCAAATAAATACCTTAAGAGTCCTAGGATGGACATAGTCATAGGTTGGTAAGACAGCCATAAAAACACATACTTACAGTATGGTAGGGGACAGATAACTCAAAGATAGTTTGGGACTTCAGGAAATACAAAGGATAACTCAGCTTAATTGCCTTAACACAAGTGCCTTAAACAAATGCAGTAATGGAAGACAAAAAATATATATATTGAAAAGTATAAAAATTATCAGTTCCTGAAAACGATTGTGGAGAGTGTTTTGAGGGAATGTCTTAGGGAAAAAGATTTATTTTAAATAAATAAAAGAATTAAAACATTAGATCCAGGTAACTTGTGGGTAGTGACTTCTTTCACAGTTTTTAACAGAAAGGATGGAAGGGAAGCAGAGGACAGGACAGGGAGGGTAGGAGGGAGGGAAAGCCAGTTGCTAGTTCAGGGACATTCCCAAAGGAAAACCCTGATGTAGACCTGGAATTCTAGTCGAGAATGCATAGCCTCTGAAAGAGGAAGGAAGGTCAGGGCAGCGAGAGATGTAGAAAATGTGTAAATGTGTAAATGTGTAAATTACATTGATGGGAGTCTTGAGATCCTTAGGGAATCTGGTCTTGTTACTTCTGTTTCCTATGAGATATGTAATAAAAAAAAAATGCATCTCAGCAGGGGATGTGGCTCAGCAAGCCAGGCAGAGCACTTAGTCAGGCCATGAAACAAGCCTCTGTGGGGATAGGAAAGGCTACAAGTTCAAGGGTGTTGAGCAAATTGAAAATGGGACACAGATGCTGAAAGGAGATATCAAGCCATTAAAAAGGGTTTTCGTCTGCTCTTAAATGTACTGACTCACAGTGTGACGTCAGAGGACAGTACAGAGGTCTGACGGACATGTTACAGTTCCTAATTACTAAATTGTGGATTGTTTTATGATTAAATTAAATGGTTTTATGATATTTTCCTATCAAATATGGCCTGGGGAATTCCAAAGCATGCAGTCTGTGCTGTTGCTGTCTGTTTGGTATTGGTAGAAAGTGTCTTATGAATATATTCATTAGATTGCAGTCCCAGGTTTGGGACTTGACTTTGGAAAAGCGAGATTCCTTGTGCTGCCTGGAAATAACTCTCCTGTGACAAACAGAAGCCCTAAGATGCTTGCCTTGCCTTTTGTCTTCAAATGAATAAAATACATAGTGGAAAAGGATTGAAAAAAAAAAAAAAGGTTCAGCTCTGCTCATTTTTAATAGGAAATTTTCTGTGGTTTTGCTCAAATGTCACAATTCCATATATATCACCAGATTTTACAAAGGTTATTTTTTCAAAACCCTATGAAGTTTATTTGAAAGTATCTCTATTCCCTGGGAAGCTCACTCACTAAAAATAACTGAGCACGCTGTAACTTCGATTGGTCTAACCTTATTTAAATACTTATTAACATAAATTTTCTTTTGTGTTTCTATGATGTTTTAGAGAATAAATGACAAATATGAGACATTAATAGATATTATTTAATGGTTTTATGATTCCATAGGCCACGATCATGATTTCTAACAGATTTTATATTTTCCTCTTAGCTGTTCTTCCTTCTTCCCTTTCTACCCTTTCTTCCTTCCTTCCATCCTTCCTTGCCTCCTTCTTCCCTTTCTTCCTTTCCCTCCTCCCTCCCTCCCTCCCTCCCTCCCTCCCTCCCTCCCTCCCTCCCTCCTTCCTTTCTTCCTTCCTTCCTTCCTTCTCTCCCTTCCCTCCCTCCCTCCTTCTCTTTCTTATGGCAGTGGGGTTGGAACCCAGAGTCTTGTATTAGTCAACGGGAAATGATATATGTGCTGTGTTCCATCTGCAGACATCTCTTAATATTCTTGAAGTTCAGGGGTCACCAATTCTCTTCCTAGGACTGTTGTAATATTGCAGCAGTGGCTTCAGAACCCACCATAATGTGCTGAGTGGTCCTGGTCACGTACTTATAAGGGAACTTCATGTTTTTCTCTTCTTTTGGTTTCCACGTTTTTATTTTCCAAATCCGAAGGTAAAAAGGTTAATTATTATGGAACTAGAAAAGAATCAGTGACCCCATACCTTAGATATATGTACTCATTTCTCTCTTTTTAAAGTGTGATTATTCTTCAGCTCAAACAGGGAAGTAATATGTTGATCAAAAAACTGCTTGGGGACTGAGTTCTGATTATTTTCTTTAAAAAATTACATGTATTTATTTATTATATAGGAGCATATGCATATCATGGTTTACAGGTGGCATCACAGGACATCTTATAGGATTTTGTTTGATCTTTCTCCTCTTTGGATCCAGGGAATCAAAATTAAGTTGTCAGCCTTGGCAGCAAGTGCCTTTACTTTCCGAACCTCCTCGCTGGCTGGAAGTTCTCATGGTTTCCTTCACATTTTGCTTATCCTATAGATGGTCCCTAGCCTCTGCTGTGGGTATTCTACATAGTTAATTTTAAACAATGGCCCTTTTCATAGGTATGACAGCAATGGTGTGCCTATAAGCGCTGACATTCACAATAATTAACACATCTGGTACAGGATCGATGTCTGCACCACATCTTACAAAGACTGTGTTAGATTGGAAGTAACTCCAGAATTGTGTCCGGAGTAGGACTTATGGCTGTCATGATTAATTTCAACTTCCATGCGAAAGGTCCTATGTTTGGACAGCTACATTTTCTATACTAAAAAACTGGGGTCTTGAGCTAAATAATTCTTAAACATCTTAGCTTCTAATGCTGGGTAGAATTTGCCCAAGTTTTCATATTTAGCTATTCTTCTGAATGGTGCTTAAACTAAGAGCACTCCTAGGAAGTTTCTTCAAAACTAATTGGCACTTCATTCCCATTCATTCATTGACTGCTTTTTTCATATGTATGTGTATATGTATGTATGTATGTATGCATGTATGTACATATGCATGTATGCATGATCTTTCTGCTGAGTCCAAAACCTTAAAATGATCCTTGCTGCTCTGTTATGTTTGTGCCTGCATTCATAACACTGATGTTACATTTTAGTTTGTTTTCATCATAACAAATGAAATGATTCTTCACATACATTTTTGCATGATCCAAACAAACTTTAGAAAAATCAATGTTCTTGTGTTTCATTTAGCCTAGAAAATATGTTGGTTCTACATTGTATATATTATGGTACTGGGCCCGGCTATATCTGGCCTCTGTCTTTTTAATCTCATAGTATAAAGTCTACTTATCTTTTTTATAATTCTTAATTTCTTTAGTTTTTTGACACACATATCTATATCAGAGCTTTTTAAGTTTTGAGATGATAATATACTGATGTCATTAGCCTCTTCCCTTTGCATTCACACCAGCAATGAGTGAGCATTCCTGATCACCTCCATCTTCTCCAGGCTTTACTGCTTGTAGCACAAACATATGGCTGTATACCAGAACCTCTCTGTTAAACAAGGCCCAAGGTAACCTAAATCAAACCAACATAATAGTTGTTTAAAGAAGGACTGAAGATGCTAGAGTCCAGCCGGCCCCCAACCCTGTGCCATGACACCCTCCTCTCTTTGTATAGCTCCTTAGGTGGGACTTTGTTATCTGAAGTCACTCTGCTACTGCTCAATGAGCCTTGTATTGGAATATTCTATGCATGGATGCTCTGCCGTAACAAATCCATGCTAACACATCAGTCCCCGTTCTGCTTTACTTGCTTACTCTGAATGCTAAGTAGAGTCAAGCCTTCCTTCTCTCCTCTTCAAACCTTTTGGACTTCTTATAGCACAGCTTTCTTTGCTACAGTACTTTGTTCTTCACACAGAAAGGCAGGCTGCATTGCAGCTAATAGAAGCAGCATGGATTCAGACAGACAGCCCAATTTTAATCTGGATGAGTTACTTAGGCTCTCGGGTACCCCGTCTGCAGAATGCAGAATGGGGGCTGAATGGTCATTATTACCTTTTGACTATCATGAGGATGAACTGATGTACATGTGACACATGTACTAAACTGCAGTTATTGGAGCTGTGGTAGATGGCCGTCAGTCAAATTGATATCCTTCTGAAGCAGACTGTGAGATAAGGATCTGATTGTGGGTGGCTTACTTGGTTGGGACTCTTAGGAACAGCAGCTTGAAAGTGTTGTAGCTAGTCAGAAAAAAAGGAAAGAAAGAAAGAAAAAGGAAGAAAGGAAGGAAGGAAGGAAGGAAAGGAAGAAAGGAAGGAAGGAAAGAAAGGAAGGAAGGAAGGAAGGAAGGAAGGAAGGAAGGAAGAAAGAAAAGAAAGAAAGGAAAGGAAAGAAAGAAAGAAAGAAAGAAAGAAAGAAAGAAAGAAAGAAAGAAAGAAAGAAAGAAAGAAAAGAAAGAAAGAAAGGAAGGAAGGAAGGAAGAAAGAAAGGAAGAAAGAAAAGAAAGAAAGCCAACATGGGGTATGATTGTGGTCAGTTAACTGCGATACTCAGCCAGACTCAATGTTGTTAAGAAGCCCTTGGGTAAACTCTTGCTACAGAATTGTCCCACTTGTTGGACGGGAAGACCAGAGTATTGATTCTCTGACTCCTGTTTCTCCTTCACTCCTGGCAGGGCCAGGCTGACTCGCATGCAAGCAGAGCCTTAGGTGCAGCACCGCATGTACTTCAACAAGAATACGATGGGTATGAATTTTCTGAGGGGAGATGGCACAGCTGCAGAACTGTCACCATAATTTTCCAGGACCTACTACATCTTGTTTTGTTCTGTTTGACCTCAGATAGCTCAGTTTTCTAAATTTCCATTAACACAGAAAGTCTACACCTTTCATTGTTAGATTATCCACTGCCTGATGGGGTTTTTCTAACCGACATATCTATCAGGGATAAACAAAACATTTGTGTCTTATGCACCTCTTGTTCTTTTCTCAAAGTTAGCTGTGCCCTACACCGCAAGCACTATGAAATGAGAGGTAGCAATGCCCTGGTCATGGAGGTAGGAAACTAGGAGTGTGTCCTTGTACTTCTGCTTATACAATATTCACTCTCTGCTAGCAGTTTAACCCACTTTCTTTTTTATTATTTTTTCCTCACATATCAAAAACATGGCAGGAAATCCTACTTCCCTATTGTGCTGTCATGATAAAATGAGGTATCGCAGACAAAAGTTGGAGTGAGGTCTTCTCAAGGAACAGATGCTAGGTCACAGGGATCTGCAAGATTTTCTCAGTGTTTTCCTGTTTCCTTTGTATTGCTTGACAGTCTCATACATTTATATAACACCTTGTGGTCAGTCACCACGTCCTCATCTACTCCTTTGTCCTCTGGAACTTCTCTTCCCCACTAGTGACTGTGCTGCGGCCACCCTTTGTGTCATCCACTGAACCTAATGAGAGGCATTTGCTCTTGCCTAGGTGTAAGGGCTGATTGTTTGTGGCTACACCGCCAAAGGACACCCACTCCCCCAACAACCATTAAGCGCCAATACTACGTGTCTGAGTAACTTTCCTATTGCTGTAATAAGATACTACAAACAAGGCAAATTGTAGAACAAAGTGTTTCCTGTGAAGAGCCCAGCAGATAGGCAGGGATGATGCTATTGCACTAGGTGAGAGCTTGTGTCTGGACCTGCAAGCAAGAGGCATAAAGAGAGTTCACTGGGAATGGAATGGGTTTTTGAAACTTCAAAACTCACCCCCAATGACATACCTCCTCCCATAAGGCCACACCTCCTGCTCCTTCCCAAGCAGTTCTACCACAGGGGACCAAGTATCCAAGCTTAGGATTCAATAGAGGCCATTCTTATGCAAATCACCTAATTCCCATGAGGAGGGTGGAGCCGCCACCTGGGCCCCTACTCCATTCATGGTGAATGGGCCCCTTCCTTGATGGGTCTAATCTTGCACAGGGACTTGGGCAGACAACCCCAGCTGAAGTGAAGTCATGAGTGCAATGGCTATGTCACGTCCAAAAAAAAAACATGTTTGTACTATGTGTCTCCTTAACTTCTGCCCGCTCTTTCTTCCCCCTCTTCTGCTACACTCTTTTGACTCTAAAGTAAGCGATACCTTAGGGTTTTGTCATCATAATTATTTTTAAGTTTCTTTCATTTTGATTTTTGCCTGTTTTTAAGTGTCATGAAATATTAGCTCAAGAAAAATTATTCATATAATTTTATATATTGAAATATTGATAATTTTAAAGAAAAATAAGTGAGACTTTAAAAGACAGAAAGTGTGCCATATTTATTTCATTTAAAATATTAAGTACATCTATTCAATAAGATGATAAGTGAAATTTTGAATTCCTTTCCAACATCACAATATGAATCTACTCTTATGAAAGAATATCAACAGCGATTTTATACTTACAAATTTCTTGGCTAGAGCATATCTGGAAATTCACAATATATTTAATTATCTTCAGGCTCTAGAGTCATGGTTCCCAGTGATTAGGAATGATGAACATTGACAAGAGGTGTTGGGGGGGGAGCAACTGTGTCCCACATCAGAAACATTTCAATGAGTTTGTGAAAGGAAAAAAAAAGTTCTTTTGTCTGTACACTCTAATAACAAGGACCATGGAAATCTAGGATAGAAGAATGAGTTCAAAGCGAATTTGCCATGTGTATTTTGATAAAACAACTTTTCTATGTCTACGTCACTGTAGAAAATGACATCCTTTCTTAATGACCACCAAGTGCCAATAGTTTCTCTGTGAGCACTGGGGTCTCCTGGGCCCCTCTTTTGTCTATGACAAAATGTCTCTGGACCCAGTCTTGTGAAAGTCTTGTACAGCTAACCACAGAGGCAGTAAAAAATTGACTTTTCCTCTTCTTAGTGTGTAAGGCAAGGAAACAATCCCATTTTTTAGTGTTCCACCTGAGTGAAATTCAAAAGCCAGTCTGATGTTGACCAGCTGAGTTTTGTTGTTGTGGTTTTTTTTTGTTTGTTTGTTTTTACTTTTTGTGCATCATATTCTCATTCAGTGAAGAAAAATATAATAGCACAGACATCCATGTTTTTGCAAGGATTCACTAAAATCATACGTTTATTTGCTTGTTTACACTTTGCTTCCATGTGTGTGTTTGTGTATGTGTGCATGTTTGTTTGTATAGATGTGTGCCTGTGAATATGCATGTGCGTACACTTATATGTGTGTGTATTTGTGTGTACGTACGTCTGTGCATACATGTGTGTTTTATTATCATAGTATCTGAGAATTTTTAAGATGTTTGATTCATCTTGGTGCCCTTCCTGTCCCTTTTTGTCCTCATAAATTTCTGTGAAGGCCATGGTACTTCAAAGCTCTTTGGTGATTTTAACAAAATGGTTCATTTATAATGGAAAGAAAGAAACTCCATGAATATGATTTCACTGAAGTCTGTGTTCATAAAAGTATAATCTGAATACAATTTCTTAAGAAGAAGAAGAAAAGGAGAAGAAGAAGAAGAAGAAGAAGAAGAAGAAGAAGAAGAAGAAGAAGAAGAAAGAAGAAGAACAAACAATGCCCCAAGTAGTCATCCCAGAGTTACTGGCACATCATCCTTGAGTACCCTGAGTCCTTTCATATTCCATCATAGTGTGAGATGTCCAGTCTTAAGTCCCACACACATTCCTAGTGTCAATAACTAAAAGATGCCATAATTTTTGTGATTATTATTATTATTATTTATTTTAGAAAAGAGTCTCACTATGTAATCCTTACTTACCTGGAAGTCACAGTGTAGACCAGGCTGACCTCTGATCCACAGATATTTACCTGCTTCTGCCCCTGTGACTCTCAAGAATGCTGAAGCCTCGATGATGAAAATGTTCTTAAGTGATCTAAGCATGTATTCCATTGATGCAGAAAGTGTGAACCATGAAAATCACAATAAAAGAACATTAGTTTAGAAAGGGGGAGGGGCTGGTGTTGACAAAGAGAATCTTTCACATTTATGAGGCAAGTCAAATGAGTCGTTGCAGGACTATAGAACACAGCTCTATGTTTTCGTATATATTTTTTGATAGTAAAACAAAACAAACAAGAATGGAAACTGCAAAGAAGCCATAAACAGCAATGGCATACGTGAAGGGGTTGGAGTGGCAGATGAGTCCCTCTACATCAAAGAGTTTTACCTCTAAAAAACCTAGAGCTTTAAAAAGCAGTAAGACAGCCACAGTGGTTTAACGACTATGGTCACTGTCCCATCTCTCCCCAGGACCTCACCTCTTTCCCTTAGCTTCACTCTCAGTGTCTCCATTGGATAATCTGAGTTTCATCTGCTTTTCCCACACCTTCTGTGTTTTGGATCCCAGATGTTTTGTTTATCTATCTATCTATCTATCTATCTATCTATCTATCTATCTATCTATCTATCTATCTATCTACATATCTATCTAGGTTTTATTCTCAAGAGACTGGCTTTCCAGCCCCTTAACCCTTATTGCAATTTATCACTGTTAAATGCTGTAAAGCTGTTGAGTACCATCTTCAGGAAGCAAACAGTACATCATCCTTAGGGCCTGTTATTTAACTGAAGTCCCTAGTGCCTTTCACAGACATGCTCTACATCAACAAAGCTGCACGGGGGAAACTTTCCGTGTCATAGCAAAGACTTCCGTTTCTTTCTTGTATTACCTTAAAAGTCTACAAACAAAAAATATATTGGAGGGGCCAGCATTTGTTTTATGTGTAGTATTAATTACATGTTTTAGGGAGAAACCTTTGTTTTTTTCTTGGGCATCTGCATGAATTGATTTGTAAAATAAACAACACACTCTGTCTTGTAAGTAGCTAAAATTACATATATATATATTTCTTTTCTCTTTGAGAATTTATTCAAAATCTGCATTAGTGTGCTAATATGTCTGCTTGATTAATGTATTTTTCATCCTGATTGTGACCTACTAATTTTATAGCTGTTAATTATATTATAATCTATGACCACTAGAGATAAGCACCCTAGGGTGAGTGTTAGTTATTGTTTTTGACTCAAAGTACTGCCAGCATTACTGACTTAGTTCACATCGAAGTTTGGCTAGAGTGCATTAATTGATTTATTTATTTTTCTTGGAGATGTGTATATTTCTGTGAGCATCAATGTCTATGATAGAGTGAATTGATCATAGACTAGAATTGATAGAATTGAAACAGACGGGTTGATAATAAGACTCTAAGGACATGCCAAGGGAAGCTCTCGCACATATTAAGTCATTTTTGTCCTAGGCATATTTATACAATGTACAAATATTTTATGGTGCTTTATGTGACATCTATAAGATTAGAGAGCAGTATTTGACACTTGAATCTTACTGTGCTTGGTTAATTTTGCACAACAGCCTTATTTATTGTGCAGACAGTAATAATTCTCATAAGAATACATGCACTTTGAAATGTCTACAGAATGTCAGGAGGTTGGATGCTGTGATTAAAGAATATTCTCTTCCTACCCTCATTCTCAGTCTGGTTTTACAGCTGTGTAACTAGAACAAACAAAGGCCTGTGGTGGAGGGGAATAGGAGGGCATGTTTTGCTTGCTTCTTTTATCTTTTTTAGACCTAGAGAAAGGTAGACGATGCAGCATTCTGAGAGCACCTCAGGCTGTGTCATGCCTGGAGGGCTGTTCCACCTGACTACTCACAGCCTTCAAAAGCCAACCATGATATTCACAACCAAATAATAATGTGCTAACCTCATTCACAGTAATCACAGTTAATGTGGAATTTGTGTCTGCCATTTCATTTTGAAGGTAAAATAGGAGACTTATTTTGGAGATTTCATGTAACATCCTGGGCTGCATCAATAGACCTTGAATAACCTGAAATAAAGAGGTAATGAGAGCACTTGACTCTGCATCATTCAGACCTTTGCTGGAGCATCAGGCCCACTTCTGAGCTACAGACAAAACCAAAGAGGACCCAGAGAGTGACAAAGAGAGGAAGCAAAGCCATGCCTTGTTCACATATCAAGTGGTTGAAAGATGGTAATTGTTAGAAAGACAAAGCTATGCAGTAATCAAGGGTCTAGTTCTTGGAAGAGGCTGGCTCGTTGTGGCCACTAATCTGAAATAAAAGTACTACAACCCCTGCAGTAAGGAGGATTAAGCCACAGATGCAACTTCATGCTGTAGTGATGAGAGGAACATTTTCTATGGTGAGACCTGCAGAGTTCTTGCGGCAAAGTAACCATTGCATGCAAAGATCAAAAATCATGCATATCTATTGTCGTAGCAATTTGTCAACATTTATCATTTGTTTTCCTCTCCTAGATTTAAAATGTTCTCATTACACTGCCCTTTCATATTTCCTGTATTTAAATCTAAACTGTTGACTAATTGTTTTCTTGGAATGCTTGAGGGACAGATGTTTATAGACATCAATATCTCAAGTGTTTCCTGTCATTTATGAAACTTTTCCTTAACTGGGCCATGTGGTTAGTGGGTCTCAAAATTTCTGATCAGGTATTAATTGATAATTTAAATTGGCTAATGTTTTTCAGGAAATGCAAGGAAAATACATGCGTACTGGAGTTCATTGATGAGGAATATTCCATATTTTTATTTTAGAGAATTAAATATCAGCATATATTGTTTTGCTTAGACTTTGCTGCGTAATTATGCCAGTTTAAAGTACAGTTCTAGCTATTTAGAACTTTTAAAAATAAGACTTTAAATACTTCTTGATTTACAGAAAAAAGTGACAAAAGTATAAGGAGTTTCCATATACTCCATAGCTATTTCCTGCTCTTCTTAATTGAGAATTTTACATTTGTCATAAAGCATTTTTATGAAATCCACACCCTATACCCTCCCTTATCTCCTACCAGCATTTTTAAGCTCCCAGTTTCTACAAGTGTTCTCTTTAACATGCACACAGATACACACTGAGTCTACATAGCACAGTCTGTATATATGTGGGGGGGGGACCATTTACTGGAACAAGGAGCATTAGTAGCATTTCAGGGGCGAAATCTCTTAAAACAAAAACTCCCCCTCTGTCCCCCAGCAGCCAGCAACTGCCAGTAGCTTCTCAGCTACTGGTGGGACTTCATAAGCCCCTCTGCCATCCATGCTGGAATTTTGGTTGGCTTGATCTTCTGCAGATCTTGTTAACTAGCACCTTATAAGAATATGATGATTTTTTTACAGTTAATATAGTAATTATTGCCAATCTTGTTTATCGATTAAATTAATCAATTAATACTTTATTAACTAAAATTCATAATTGTTTATAAAGCCAGTTTCACTGAACATTCATTTTTTTTTTTAAATCTAGGGTCCTATCCAGGACAGCATTATTTATCTCACCTTTAAAATACTTTTTGGCTATACCAGTTTGTCAGATTTTCCTTGTTTTTAATGACATTGAAATTTTGTAGGAGTCCTGGTAAGGTGCTTAGAGAATGCCGTCAAATAAGGTTTTTTGATAATTGTTGTTGTGTATTTGAGGGCAAAAGTTAACACTTCCATGAGCCTTACTGCTTATTACTGCTAACCTTAATCTGTAGTTGAGGTATTATGGGTCAAAATAAATTTATCCTACCCTTTTGATTTTCCTCTATATGGAAGTCACTGAGAACAATACCTGATTAAATATCAGATATATGTCACCTCCTTGAAGACATAGTACTAACATAAAATATCTGGAATTTTCTATACAATTTTTGCCTATTTTCTATTAAATTAATTTAATTATTTATGTAGTTGTTTGTGTCAACCTGTAAGAACTCAAAGGTATGTATTTTAAACCTTGTCTTGGCACATAATATGACAATACTTTTTGTTTTGCTCACATTATTCCTCCTTTGGCCTTGATAACTGTGTTTTTTGTCTAAATTGACTTCTTGATCAGTTGGGAAAGCCAAGAATAACAGAGAAGCACATAGCTGGGCATGGTTCATGCCTTTAATCCCAGCACTCAGGAGGCAGAAGCAGGCAGATCTCTGTGAGTCTGAGGCGAGCCTGGTCTACAAAGTGAGACCAGGACAGCCCAGGCTATACAGAGAAACCCTGTCTCAAAAAAAAAAAAAATTAAGAGAGAGAGAAGGGGGAGAGAATCTGTGTGGAAGTTCCAGAGGAGATCACCTAAGGGGGAAAAAAAACCACCCTGTACCCATGAAACACTGCTGTATAAGCTGAGGTCCTTATGGATTAAAAGGGGAAATGCTAACTCAGGAACTCTCTCTTGTTTTTTGGATGCCAATGAAGTCAACTGTCATGATCCAGCAGACCTTGACCACCATTCCACTGAGCTCATGATCTAAAGTGAAGCAATTTTCTTTCTCAGATCCATATCACAGCAATAGAAAACTTCCCAGAGCACATGTTTTTTTAGTTGCTTACTAGTTCTTTTGGCAAGTCTGGACTGATTTTGTTGTTGTTGTTGTTGTTGATTTAGTGTAGTTTTCTTCCAGTTTTTGTATTTTTTTTATTTCCTGGAATCTTAAGTTTCTTGAAATTTATCACAGATATTATTATTTCGTAATCCAGATTCATCTATTTCTTCGACAAGCTCTGGTTCCTTTAACTGAAAAATGATATGAAAATCTAAGGTCCGCTCTTTCTGTAGAGATGTCATTACTTCTAGTCTTCCTTCACTGACAGCATGGAAACGCGCCTTCCTCCTAGCACATCTGTCTAGATGCATTTCTGCAATACTTATATGTGTAACCATATGCACAATCACATGCATGCTTGGATAGATGGATGGAAAAAGAATGGAAAGATGATATATGGGTAGGTAGTTAGATAACACGCAGGAATCCATACTAGTATTTCTGTCTCTAATTCGTTACTGCATAGATAGTTTCTATTCTTTGAAACCTTGTCAACATGTGAGAAAACCAGAACGCACAATATTTACTGCTTTCTTATATTATCACTGAATTCCAATTCCAGTACAATTGCTTCATTTGTCTTACTGATGTTGAAGTATGTAAGTAAAAGCTAGCCCTTCTTCCCAACTTTGGAAAAATCCCGGGTTATTTTTTTTTCTTCAAAAAAATGATTTCTACCCTACAATCTCAACTAACTCATAATATATTACATTGCCAGATAGTTTTCTGTTCATTAATAGTAGTACAATCAACTTTATGCTGTTTACAGAAATTGGAAAATTTTAGATATTTCCACATTAAGTTTATTGAAGGCCTTCACCTCTTTTTCTAGTCATACCCTTCCCGTAACAACAATTCATCTGTAAGATGACAGTTTGTAAACAGACTAGTTTGATAGTTTGTATCTAATGCCTGTAGTCTTTGGAAGGATTACAAACCACTACAGGTTGTTTGTCTTTTGCTGGTAGCTCCAGTAAAGAAGTACCTTGTAGGATCCAATTGTAAAGATTCTTTGTTGGCTGTACTGTCAGGTAGGAGCATCCTTCTAATCAAAAAGGGGAGCAGGGATTTGGTTCCAGACATTAAAATAACTGTTTGCAAGCTGCCTAGGCCATTAAGAGAACTCTCAAGAATTGGGGTTTTTCAAAATTTATTTTATTCAAAGTAATGGCCAATATTTTTAATGAGTGTCATGAAAATGAGTGCCATATGTTGAGACCTTGCACAAAATGGTCAATATGCCTGTAATTTGCATTTAGTATGTTGTTAAGTCGGAAACTAACAGAGTTGCACTGCAATATGTCGGTCAGAAGACTCAAGAACACTTTCATTTTGCCTTGGGCTCTTACAAAAGTATATGTCCAAATAGTGCTTTTTTTGTAGTCTAAGATTTTAGGGGGAAAGGGGGAAAATCATTTCATTTCACAAAGGAGAAATGCAATGTGAACATAAGTCTTAAGGCAGGCAAAATGGCAAGTAAACTAAATTGGCCTTTGACATCCTCTTTAGCTGCTGTTCCTTCAGCTGTTTGCCACATCAAGACATTGCCCTCCTATGATGCAACATGCTATCTCCAGTCACCATTCATTCACGTGGGGACCCTGAGGCTAAGAAGGTTTGTGAAAATTTAAACATGATTGGGGACCATTTGAAATTTATAATCAAAGGGGGGGGGGCAGGTAAGCATTAATCAAATGAATTTCCTCCTCTCTTCTCCTCCTGTTCTCCCTTCCCATCCCTGTTCCTTTCTTCGTTCTCTCCTTCTTTTTCCCCTGTAATGGTTTTAGAAGTTATAGAAGAGACACACACAGAGTTCACCCTAAAAGGGGACATTTGTCCTGCTCAGGGAGATCCGGAATGTCTTTCTGTGGAAGGATTGTTTGAGCTGTGATTTGAAAGATCAGTAAGAATTAACCAGGGAAAGAAAACTGAGAGAACCATATGTGATGAACAAAGCATTGCCTAAAGCTCCAGTTTGGGGAAACACACAGGAGAGACATGAAGCTCAACAGAGATATTAGGCTACCGTGCTGAAGATCCTTACAGAATTCAGAAGTCAGTGGGTGGCCGTGACATTTCTGATGTAGAGTTCACTTCCCATCCAAGCTTCTAGCGCTTCCATTTCCCAGTTTTCTTAGGAAAAAAAAAATTTAGCCAGGAGAAGTATGGTATATTAATCCATCCAATAAAGATTTGTGTTTACCTTTGTATATCATGTTCAAATTTTACATTTTGTTTTCCTAGTGGCATTGTTTGCTTTATGGAATCTGTTGCTTTCCTCCCTGTCCCCTGCTCCCATGGTGATCACTCACTGCTCTATGGACTCTGTTTCTCTTTTTCCATTCTGAGATGGAGAACGTATCCCCGAATGTGTAAAGGGGCAATGTGACAGAGGACAGGAGAAAAGGCAGTAGAAGGGCCAGCTGCACCCTTCCTGTGTATCATCCTGCTTTTATGCCATCACTGCGCCACCTTTCCTGTACGCTGAGGAGAAACTGTAGCTTCATTACTTGTCATTCGGCTTCTGTCTCTCATCTGAGATCCATGGGGTGACTCTCTAGCCTCTGGACCCTTAGTCCTGCCTGCCGGCCCATCTCTCTCTTCTCAAGTGCCCCTCTAAGGAAAAGCTGTGTCGGTTTCTAGCACATTGCTCAACATCTTTATCCCGTGATTCCACGACCTTGTGTGCTGTCCATGAATTTCTCTCTATTCACCGCCTATGTTTTGAAATCCTTCAAATATGTTATCCTGCCTTCCCAGCTTTTGGCATACTGCTCCTCCCAACCAAAATGTCTCCCAGAAGCACCTCATCTGTGTAATGGCAACTGCCTCTTCCTTCAGGACTCAGAGAAGTCTTGCCTTTTCACGGAGGCCTTCTTTACCTAAGCTCCCGTGCCACATCTTAAGTCTCTATTCAGCCTCTACATTGCTGTTTTGCTGTGGTGCTCTAAGAGGATGGACGGTACCTCAAAGGAATGAGTTTGCAGGGGACTGCTTGTCATCACAACCTCATTCATTATACTTCCTCACAGCCAGGACAGAGCCTGTCAGCTACTTGCCATTTGATACATATCTGTTGGATTAGTGAATGAATCTTTACTCTTTCTTTCAGTCATGCATCCTGTATTCTCTGTGAATATACAGAGAAGCAGAGTTATAGGCTAGGCCATTTCACCACAAGTTTCTTCGTACACCCATGGATTTAAACAAGATAACTTAATGCAGACTGCAGGACAGCTTCTTCGTGACCTTTTCTGACACATGCCAGATACTTTATCTATTAAGTCACCTTGAACTGAGCTCACAGAAGCTGTAGTTTGGAGGTTTTCAAGTTCAGAACTTTCACAGGCTGTTTGCTGTTCATCTCATCCAAATTGCTCTTTCTATCTCTCCCCAAATGGATAATAAAAACATAAAGCATTCACCTTCTGCTAGCTACTATGCTCAATCTTTGTCAATATCTTTAAAACACCGTAGGTTTCCTATCCTTGCTTGTATGGAAGGTAATAAGCAAACAAATAATTCACCTAGGTTCTCATTTGTGGTGTATAGCAGAGCTCAGATTTAAATTCAGGTTCCCCTGTAGATGTAGCACATGCTTGCTCTCTCCCTTCGTATCTCTGTGCCGCCATTTCTTCATGCCCAACCTAACTCTCTATGTGCTACTTTCTCTGCTTCTTCTGACTGGAGAATGGATGCCTTTTAACAACCACAGATTTCTTGGCATTCACCTGACATTTGTTCTCTAATAAGTTAATTTTCTTTCATGTATGTAATTGGTTTTTCCTTTTGGAAGCAAAGATTTGGGGGGGAGGTTCTGTTTTATGATCTCTCTGAGGAATGGTAGAGTACAGTGTGGTCAAGAGGTGGGGTTATAAACTTGGGCTCCTTAGCTTTCTACTTGGGGTCTTTCCTTTAATAGCTGCATTGACTTGGTCAAGGTTTTCTGTGACTTCTGGTCTCATCTGTACGATAGAGTAACTGAAAATACCAGCTCAGGAGGTTGCTGCGAAGATTGAATGAGTTAATGTCCAAAATGTACTTATAACCGTGTCTGGTACAAAATGACCATCCAGCAAACATCACTTATTCTTCCATAGCCTGAAGGGTCTTTCCACCCGCAAGATGTTCCTTAGTCTCAGCTGAATGGCTGTTATCTTTTTGTGGGCTATGGTGACTTCAGGGAATCACATTCTTATTTGAGAATTATGTTAACTGGCATGGGCTTGCTTTCCATTTCTCTTTCATTGAGTCCCGCTGCTCCACTCCTGGGTGACTGAAACATTGTGAAACCTTTTCCCACTCTAATATCTTTGAGGCTGAAATCCCTCTGTGGTTGTTGGTCAGCTCTTTGCAGGGTGACTTGTCTTTTCTGTCCTCAGGCATGCTGAGATTTTCAGCTGAGCAGTGTGTGTGACATCTGTCGTCACCCCACCCAAGCCCCCACCTGGTCATACCCAGATGGTTTGGGTAGCTTGGAACCTTGCGGCGACACAGTCGGGAATCAGCAAACTAATGTTCCTTTCTCCACACTCGCAAGTTAAAGAAAGTACACTTGAATATTTATCAGTATTCAGTCACTGCTGAGAAAGAAAAAGGAGACCCCTGCCTTCGTCAGCATTTCGATTGTGCAAAGTGGTTAAGCCACGTGTAAAATATAACACAATGACATACCCTGCCATCCTGAGAATTTAACTCTGGTGAGATGTAGTTACCAAGTCAGAAAGTGAGAAATGGGTTTTCTTTCTCTCTCTAGTACTCAGAAAAAAAAAAAAAGACATTTCCCTGGTGACTACCAACACCAATATCATGCTATGATTCTGATTTGTAAAATATTGCAATATTGCTGTTTTTCTAAAATTAAAAAAAGTACCTGTGAGAAATTATTCCAATCCAACTAGAAAAGTTCATTCTAAAGTAGACATGTTTAAAGAGTTGTAAGTCGTAAGTCATGGAAAGAAAACATAACTTTGATTTATGTTTAAAAAAAACAACTATATATTATTTTAACGATTACTAGTCCTGCAGCTTATTTGAAAATGGATTCCTATCCATATATCTTTATTTGTCTCCTACTTTACATGTAATTTAAAAGGATTAGGCAACTTTCCCAAGGGAACATGCTAGGCCTTTCTCAGAGGACTGGCTACAGCACTCTGATTTTACAGGCAAATTTCAGCTTGTCACTTCAGGTGGCATAGCCTTCACTGCTCTTGTTTGGAAAGTGCTGTGTTTGTGTGTTAAATAGACACAGAATGTTCCTCCTCTCAGATGCACTCCATGTAAGACTTTAGATAACTGATTATTATTTTATAAGCATGCAAATCAGTAATTTCCATTCTGAAAGTAATATGAAATCTTCACTGGAAAAGGCTGAAAAAAAAATGACCACCCAATAGATTTACTCATTTAATTAAGGAGACTTTTAGATATGTCCCTATGCAAAGTAGCTTCTGACTTGCTTTGCATTTTCCCATTATTCCCAAGCAGGAGTTAGAGGGAAAAATAGAGATGAGAGGTAGGCAATCCATCCACAAGCAGCAGCCGAAGGAATAGGGAATAAAATGGAAAAGCATTCACAGCATTCACTTCTAAGAGTTATTGATGTATGTTGTGGACAAACGATTTATTTCTAAAACTGAAGAAATAAATAAACAAAAGCTGTATTAATTGTGGCTCCCAAACTCTGGAATGCATGCTTTCATACTCCAGGCCCTAAGAGCAGCCCTAAGGAAAAAAAACAATCTTAAATTAAAAATTGGAACGGATGGCATGTTAATCTAAGTCTATCCTCACTTCATGGCTGGGTGAATTAGTTAGAGTAGGTAAGAGCTAAATCCCAGTTTCAACCTGGGAAGCTCCAGGCCAGCTCCATGGAATGGCTTTACATTACTGGTTCTCAACCCTCCTGACGCTGCAACCCTTTAATTCAGTTCCTCATGTGGTGACCCCCAACTATAAAATTATTCCATCACTACTTCATAACTGTAACTTTGCTACTGTTATGAATCCTAATGTAAACATCTGATATGCAAGATATCTGATATGCGACCCCCAGGAAGGGGCTGTGACCCACAGGATGGGAACCTCAGTTTTAGAGGAACACAGTTCTATTAACCACGGTGCCTGTAGACCTCATGACAGCAGAAAGGGGTGGAACTCAAATACTGTTCTCCAGATTCCATCAAGAAAACGGAATCAGTGCAAGTTTGCTTACCCCAGATACCAGAAGGGAAATTCTCCTGTGGGGTCAAAAGGAGAAGAAAACCAGAAATGGGGGAACTGATGATATCGACATTACAGTTTTAAGTGATGGCCACAGCAGTATCTTATCCTGTCAAAACCTTTGTCTTAAAATATTTTTGTTGTTTTTTTTCAAACTTTAAAATGATGTGTTTCCTTATGACATTTTCACGTTTGTTTCATACTTGGCTCATACCCCCCTTCCAACATTGTAGTCTCATTATTCTTTCAAGAACTTTTCAGAGCCTTAAAGATACTCTTTAGTAATGCCTTTTGACTCTCAGATGACCCACCTGCCTCTCACTTGCATCCTTTCTGCTTGCCATTTCCCAGGAGACTCTGAGAACAATGGGCACACTGTTTCTGTCACCTGATTGCTTTCCCCTGCTTTGCCCTGCTGGGTTCATCTGCTAGGATCCCCCAAACATGGCTCACCTGTTTCCTTTGGCAATTTCTCTGCATACTGCCCTACCCCCTTCGTTCCTCAGACTTGATTTCAGTATTCAGACTCCTCCCCCTCCCCTGAACGTCTTCATCGTCCTGATGACCTTTAGCATGGCTCTCATGTCATTACAAAAAGCTGCTTACTGTGTGTCTGCCCCACTAAGGACTAAGAGCAAGAACTAGATGTCAACTATGATGTCAGCCACTATGTTAACTAAACCAGAGGAAGAGCTCTTTGTGTTCCTGTTGAATTAATGAATGAGTTAGCTTTTCCTCATTCACATGCTTGCTTGTATTCTTCAGTGAAATCTGCTTTTCTTACTGCTCTTCAAGGAATGGGAACACAACAATTGATTTACCTGTAGGAATTGGCTTCTTATATATTTTCCTTGAAACTTTATAGAATTACTGTATATCTAAAGACACAGAACCATTCCTGAACCATGCCTGAGAAGGGTTTTCATGGATTTGTTAAACTTTTATGTTTCTTGAGAGTATCTGTGAGCATGCCCCCTGGTGTCATGTACTAAACCAACTGTGTAAGGGGCACTGCTTATTAAACAAAGCTGCCTTTGTGCTTCAGAACTTCTTTCAGATAATGTGCCATTTCTTGCACCTTGAGTCTATTAAAGTCTTAAAATTGCAGCGAGTCATTGGACTCTACCGAGTAAGTGATATTTTTAAAGGATGACATGTCTCTTTATTTTTATGTAAATTATCATCATGTGCTCTGTTTAAGGAACTGGAAATTCGGGAATACAGGCAACCTTTAAAGCACATGACTGATCCTCTGCCATCAGTCAATAAAACAACAAATGAAAACACCTCCTGGGTGCTGGGAGCAAACTCTCAACATTTCTAGCATATTCACAAAAAAACCTTCTAGTTTTCTCTAACCTTCCTTATCCAAAGGCATAAAGCAGTACATTTTATTAAAATCTTTATCATTGTGAGAATGTGCTTTTGAGCCCTCAGCTCTAAACGATGTTCTTACTGGGCAATCGTGTGCAGAGCAACCAGCCCCTTCACTGTCCTATCCCCATCTCTTGCCCTGGAGGTCACCCCAGGCTCATATGCTTTGAAATCAATAGCACAAAATGTCTCCAGAATAAACCTCTGAATGTTTTCTATTGATTTTCTTAAACTAAGTTCATATACTAAGTAAAATTATCTTTTGTGCCATAATATTACAATATTCCTGTAGGCTACATATGTCCGTGAGATCATATTACTGGAAATCATGCAATGGTTTTATAGAAAAAATAATTATATTATTTTTTTATTAAAAATGTCATTGACCACAAATAGTCAAACTGTTTTTCAATGACTATTTTAAATATAGTTACCTATTAAATAACACAAAATAATGTATGGGCTGTGTGAGGAATTTAATATGCTTTATTAGTAGCAGATTTTTTTTTAACATGTGAAGTGGTCAGTGATACACTCATTGTCACAGAGGACAGAGCCAAGATTTGATTTCAGTATGGATATTTCTAGTTCCTGCTGTGCTCTGACCACCTGTCTGTCTGTCTGTCTGCCTGTCTCTATAGTTCTCTCATGTCTCCACTCTGAGGTGGCCTCCCCTCCCCTGAACAAACCTCTTCTAAAACCTGACTTTTTTTTATTAATTACACTTTATTCATTTTGTATCCCCCCATAAGTCCCTCCCTCCTCCCCTCCCGATCCCACCCTCCCTAAAACCTAATTTTTTAAAATTTACTTTTCTCCACATTGTTGACTTTGAAAACTCTGTCATCTGTACACTGAGCTTTTAATGACATAGTCTTAGAATATAGAAAATGCATTCCTTCAAGGCTTCACTCTCAAATGCTTCAAGGTTTTCATGTGTGTGTTATATATGTTTACACATGTTCAGTGTGTGTGCACACATGTGCAGTGTTTGTGCACAGGAGAACAAAGGCCGGATGGGGACTCTAGGTACCCTACTCCATCACTCTCTGCCTTACTCCCTCTAGACAGGGTCTCCTAGTGAACTGGTGCTAGGCTACTGACCAGAAAGCCCAAGAAATCCTTTTGTCTCTGCCTCCTACAGTACTGGAGTTCTAGGCAACCATGACCACACCCAGCTCCTTTTATGTATATCCTGGGAATTTGAATACAGGTCCTCCTCCTTATGCAGCCATGGCCCTTATGGATTGAACAGATTCTTCAGTGTAGCGTTTTCTAATTTCCACTCAAGAGCTGTGGTCTCCATTCCTAGTTCACCACAGACATTCCAGCTACACTATTCTCTATCTTATTTGCTTGTTTTAAATATAAATTGCCAGTGAATTTTGTTCGGTATCAATCTATCCTGCCATACGAACTATACAAGAAAAGGAGTCTGTTTTATTCTGTTTTGTTTTCTGTGGTGTCATTAGAAGCTAGATTACTCTTGTGCAATCAAGTGGTCAGCAGCAAATCTGGAGCATAGGCTCAGTGGTACTGTGAAAATCTGTGGTTCCTGTGTGACCACATGTTTTCTTTCTGGAGCCGCCAATATTTAGGAGATACAGTTTTTTCTGTGTGTGTGTTTTTATATCACATTATGCCAGGCCTTTTCAACTAGAAAAGCTAGGCCCGGGTACTTCTGGGTATCTTTCTTCTGTAGACTCTCATTTTCTTGACATATTCATGGGCCTGCTGGTTTATACTTTCCTCCTTGTAGCTGACTTCATCTGTGGATATAGCAGCAGAGGCTATGTTTAGCGTGGTGTGGTTTCAGTGTTTATTTTCTATATTTCCACATTGCTATTTTAGCTTATTCCGTAATTAAATAAAATGCCTTGTTCTCTCACTATAAGAGCAACCAGAAGAAGGACAGCATTGCCTGTGCTGGCTAGTGTAAACTGATGTGGTCATTTCAGGAGACCCGTGTTAGTAGAGGGAAGCCTACACACAGAATCCAGAAGCCCTTCTGGGGAATCCTTGACAAGTCATCATTTCTTTGAATATCCAACAATGTCCGATAGGTTGGCAGCAGTCTTTAGTCCTGTTTGTATTTTCACAAGCCTTCAGACACTCAGAGATGGGAAGATTGTCCTGTGAAGACTCCAGAGCTCAAGAGGCCACCATGGCCAAGAGTTAAAACCTGCCAACTGACATCAAGGAGACAAATGTCTGCAAGTGCAAGGGCTAAGATGGGGGTCATTTAAATTGCAAATTTATGTAAAATAAGAAGTGGTATTTTAAATAGTTATTACATAGCTAGAATCATATAAACAGTCTTATGGATAAAGGTAGAAATCACAGATGTACAAAGTTCAGTTCAAAAATAGTCTATATTTTAGGAGAGATTTAGCAAAGATCCATGTGGAGTCTGTTTACTCTGGGGAGCCTAGAGGCATGCTGAACAAAGACTGTCAGATCAAAGACTTTCTGGCAGCTTAAGTGCATTTATTTCAACACTCCGCTCTCATTCTCTTTGTCAATTGACAAAGCTTTATGTAAAAAAAAAAATCTACAGGGCACCTCATGAGCTTTTGTTTATTAGCAAACTTACAAATAAATTAAAAAAGCATGAATGGGAAATTATTGTGTGTGGACATGTCTCCTTATGTTCTAGCCTTCTTTCCATTTCTTCGCTCTGTTCCCTCTCCTTTTCTCATCCCGCCTTCCCTCTTTAAAAGAGGGTTTATTTTGCCTAATAAAAAGTACAACAGAGGTGGGCTGGAGAGATGGCTCAGCAGCTAAGAGAAACATCTGTTCTGTCAGAGATTGTGAATTCAATTCCCAGCACACAGGTGTACATGCAGATAGAGCAATAATATACATTAAATAAAATTTAAAAAGTACTAAAGTACAAAGTACATGCAGATAGAGCAATCATATACATTAAATAAAGTATTTTTTTTTAAGTACAAAGAAAATAAAGCTATTCTTTACTTGCAGACTTAGAAAAAGAGATCTGGATATAGAGAAAGTAGCTATGATGAGGGCCAGCAGGCTCCTGTGTGTTAGTGGATGGCTAGAGAGATGGAGCACAGAAAGGACCGTCCTCCCCACCACTTCAGAGATGCCTGGATCCCATGGTAATGACCGGCATTGAAAAGTCATTCAATGCTCTCCAGCTTGGTTTCTCTACTCCAGAAAACACATACAGAATGTCTCCCTCAGAGAGTGGTTGTGCTGGATAAATGATAGTCCCTTGGCACAGTATGCACCCGATGCTGCCTGCAAACATAGAAAGAGTAGGAGTGGTTTGGGGTGCAAAGTCAAATAAGAGCGTTACCCGCTGGTTAGAAATTAAAGTGTAGTTCTGCTTGTTTGGGTTTAGAGGACTGACCAAGCCTAGCCAGAGAAGTGAAGAAATAATCTAGATTTTGCATGCAGTTGATAGAAATCTAATATTTAAATGTCGGTCAAGCTGTGTTTCCACCTGAAGGATGACTCCTCCACATACTATAGCAACAAAAATGAGATTGCCATAGTCACACACTGTAATGAATGACTCACTGCACATACTGTACAGAAACAAGGTGCTTCATAAGAATGCTCTGTCGTAGAAATGGGGCTTAGACGGCGTCTGATAGAAAGAGACATTGATTTGGACTGAATTAACATGTTGTTGGACATAGAAAGGAGACCCAGTTCTCTGTGGCCAGCCACACGCAGCTAGCCTTGCTTGGTAAAGCGAGATTTGCCTCTGGTTTACATGGCTAGGGTTGTTGCTCAGCGTCCTGGTTAGGTTTTGCCCACTTGACACAGGAGAGGGCCATCTGGGAGGAAACACTTTGGAATTCAAAAACATCACCATGCCAGCAACCTCATTTGCATGAGTCCTATACAAATGAGTAGGAAGAAATGATTACACGGAGCTCACAGTTGCTTGAGAATTGGTATATTTTTTTCAACAACTGGGGATTTCGTGTGACAAGGTCGCCTTTAAGAAGCGCTTTACTTGTCACTAGGGGACAAATGCTTGCTTTGCCATTTCTGCACATTTCTAGAAATAAATTTCTCTTTGCCCCAAATGCTTCATCTTCTTATTCCCCTGTCCTCTGGGGAGTTTAGAATAGAAACACATTAGCTGAGATGGCTGTGCACCCTTTGTTTTTCTTACATTCACTTCGTCATTCTAAATTACTATGTTGAACAGAGAAATAAGGTTCTGCAGTCCTTGTGGCCACACATGGCTGGCCTTTCTTCGTAAAGTGAGATTCGCCTCTGGCTTAGATGGCTAGAGTTGTTTCACAGTGGGCTGGTTAGATTCACACCCACTTCACACAAGAAAGAACCATGTAGGAATATGGTACCTAGTTCAGAAAATGCCTCCACCGGCCTGTAAACAAATTTGTAAGGCATTGTCTTGATTAATGATGGGTGTGGGAGGGTCCAGCTTGCTGCAGGTGTTGCCACCCTGGGGCCAGGTGGTCCTGGGTTGTGTAAGAAAGCCATGAAGAACAACGTGTTGAGCATCACTCCTCGTGGTTTCTGCTTAAGTTCCTGCCCTGGCTGCCTATCTTGATGGGCTACAACTATAAACTGCCAAGACTCCAGGATCCTATTTTTAAGATAAACCCTTCCCTCCCCCTGTTGCTCTTGTTCATGGTGTGTATCACAGCATTAGAAACACAGCGGTGACACAGGTAACCTTACCACAGGTGATTTCAATTGTGTTCTACCATACCCCTTCCATAGGAGAGACTTAGAATGGATAACATTAAGTCTATGTACCAATGTTGCCTGTAGATATCACAGCCCCCTTTCCATGTGCTTTTATTTATGTTGTTTTGAATCTTGCCTCCAATCCAGCCTTCTTTCTTGGTAGGTGTGTATGAAGGCATTATAATAAAGAACTTAAGAGTTTGCAGACATGTGTCATCTGCTGTGGCCTTGAATAGGTCAACTCTCTGAAGGTCTATTTTTTTCTCTATAAAATGGAATGGAAACATGACATTCATTTTTATAAGGTTGTGTGCAGGGGACAAGAAGAGGATTCGGGCAAGATAGCACAGTTTCTGACACATGGTAAACAACTAACAAAATTTAGCTGTTCTTTTTATACGACTTGATTCAAGCCAGAAATAATGGGACAGCTAACGAACATGCTTTCCTGTCACTTATAGCTCTCTGTTCTCAGGGTCTGAGACTCAGGTTCCTCATCCCATTAGGGAGAGAGTGAGAGCCATCTAGCAAGATGTTTGCAAACGCCATGAGCTGGAGTGGAGGTGTGTTGCACCAAGCGTTTTGCCAGGTTGTTGTCATCATGATTACTCTCCCATATTTGCTGGAAGCTTGGGGAATGCCAGAAGGCCATGAGGGTCAGCCAAGGGAAAACTTGAAATGAGTCAGAAAGATTCAAGTTCCTCTGGATTTCATCTGCCTTTTATTTATTAAACGATAATTTACCACACTAGCCACTAAAATACTAAGTATATGATTTCTTATACTCTCTTCATTTTTCTAAGCAGTACACAATAATTTTAACATGTGTTTGAGAAATCCCACTGACCTTTCATTTAGATGTCACTCAAAACACTGAGTAATATTTCAAAGCACATATTCTTTAGAAGTTTGAAAGCCCAAGCGACCCCCCTGTATTGAGAGGCAGGCTTTGAGTTGGGAGGCCAGCAGCCGAGAAAGGTTTCTGCAATACACCTCACAACTTTTTGGATTTCAAGGTTTACCTTTTTAGTCACTTATCAGCTAGAAAGGGGTGGAGCCTGCTCACCCTTCACAACTAGAAGTGCAAAGTCACTCCTTCCTGAGTAGGAAGTGGTCAGTAGGCTGCACTGTAGACAGAGAGGCTGTAGGTTTTTCTCCTCCCAGATGGGGGCTGCTAGATAGAAGGTTCTTGGTTTCCAGCCTCTTACATTTCCCACTTTCTGTTTCAAGGGAAACATGCAACTATCATGTGTGGCCATTGGCTGAGCAGTTCTGCGAGGACAGGGAAAAGTTGGGAACAAGTCAGAAAGAGAAATTCATGGAATCGGGATCTACCAAAACACATATTTCTAATTTTGATGCAAATTTGTTTATTTATTTTTAAATATTATCTATTAATTATTTATTACAATTTATCCAACCTTTGTATACTGGTTGTAGGCCCCTCCATTGTCTCCTCCAAGTCCCACCCTATTTTAAACAAATAGTCCTTCAAAATGAAAAATTCTGAGAAAAAGTTTCTGAGCTTTTCATGAATAATTGATTATTTTGAAAAGTCCTAGTTCATGAAAAGAAACTCAGCTTTACAGTGCATAGTAAATACTGAATCTTTCAACTAAGCTATTAAAGCTATTCCATCTTAAGTCCAACATAGGTAAACCGAATGTGGTAATTCAAAACAGCCCTGGTTAGAGGACCCAAGATGAGTTCTCAGGACACACATCTGGTGACTCACAACTAAGTAAAACTGTAGTACCAGGGGAATCATCTGCCTTTAGCCTCTGGGGACACAAACCCCCAACACACATTAAAAAAAAAACAATAAATAAAATTTTAAACTACAAAAAAGATTCCTGCTTATATTAAACAAGGTTGATTCTATAAAGGCACACATGGCTCAATGCAAGAGAATTTTCTCTCAGGAGTCACATATTGGTAAGTTAAAGAGAAAGCAGGAGCCCGTGAGATGGCACAGTAGGTAAGAGTACATACTGTGCATGTATGAAGACATAAGTTCAAACCCCCAGAAACCACATAAATGCCAGGCAGCAGCACTTGGCCATATGACCCCAATAATGGTGGGTGGAGACAAGCAGAGCTTGTGTGAAGCGGAGAGCTTTGTGTTCAGTAATGTAACCATCCTGTCTCAAAACTTACGATGGAGGGTAACAGAGGAAGGCACCAGTGTTCTTATTGCATGTGTGCTCATGCGTATGTAACACTCCCACATGGGCATATAACACACACACACACACACACACACACACACACACACACACACCAAGAAAAAGGAAATAAACATTAATCTATTTAATTATAAAAGAATGAGGATGGACTTGTAATTACAGATACCAGGGAGGCATTTGGCCAAAACTTAAAACTTAATGCTCACTCATTGCTTTTATGTTAAATGTTAAAAGGCACCCTGAAATAAAAATAGAGCCATATAGCATCTGTCTCAATAACTAGACACATGGTTGAGTAGAAATGTCCACTAAAGCAAGCATGATTATAAGCACTATGATATGATACATTACACAGACAGTTTTAATTTTTATTTGGGTCAATGTGACAGTTTGACACATAAAAATTAGAATATGACTGGCTTTATTACCACTTGAGGATTCATTTGGAAGAGCTAAAGAAATTAGTTGTAAGATAATTATGTTCAACCTGGTGATTGGGTAAGATGGCCAACTACAAAATGCCTATAGAGAATTTATTATTTATTGGCTTGTCAATGACAATTAATATCCAGTTAGAAATATAACAGAGAGTAAACTGCTTTTCCAAACAGCATGCTGTTCTAGAAATCAAAACACAGCATCCTGATACCTATCTGTGAAAACAGTAACATTTTTAAAGAAGAAAAGAATAAATCTTAAAAGACAAATAGTCCCTAGAGTTTAATCTATAATAATTAATTATAGTAAAAAAAAAAAAGCAATGGCATTTTGTTGTTCATTTTGATAAAATGTTTTAAAAAGTCTAAGGAACTAAATATTTAACAGAGTCAAAATAAAACTGAACACTTAACAAGTAAAGGACACAAAGTGGTAAAACTTTACCACCTGAGTATATATGTTATAAAAATGTCAGACTTAAAACAGTTACATAGGTGATGAGGAATTAGGCTGAGGCACAGACTCCAAAGAAGGACCTTGGTTTGTGTGTGTGAATGCACATTTGTGTATATATGCATGATTATTCATCTGTAAAACTACATGATTTATTTTTTCTTTTTATTATTATTATTATTTTTTTATCAGTTACATTTTATTAACTCTGTATCCCAGCCGTGTCCCTCCCTCCCTCATCTCCACCGTGCCCCTTTCCAAGTCCACTGATGGGGGGGACCTCCTCCCCATTCATCTGATCCTGTTTTATCAGGTATCTTCAGGACTGGCTGCAAAGCCCTCCTCTGTGGCCTAACAGGACTGCTCCTCCCTTCGGGGGTGGGGAGACCAAAGAGCCAGTCATTGAGTTCCTGTTAGAAATAGTCCTTGTTCCCCTCACTTTGGGAAACCAATTGTTTACTGAGCTACCACAGGCTACATCTGAGCAGAGGTTCTAGGTTATATCCATACATGGTCCTTGGTTGAATGTCAGTCTCAGAAAAGACCCTGTGCCCAGATATATTTGGTCCTTGTGGAGCTCCTATCCTTTCCCCATCAGACTAACTCCCCTTCTTTCTTATGATTCCCTGTACTCTGCCAAAGGTTTGGTCATGAGTCTTTGCTTTGAAAACACTGCTAGTTAGAGTCTTTCAGATGCGCTCAGTAGACTCCTGTCATACGTTCAATGCACATCCCATCTGTCTTTCTAAATGAGGATTGATCATCTTACCCCATGTCCGCTCAATTGATTATCTTTTTTAGGTGTATAGATTTCATTATGTTTGTCATATCTTATAGGTCTATATAAGTGAGTATATCCCATGTTTGTCTTTCTCCTTCTGGGATATTTCACTCAGAATGATCTTTTCTAGATCCCACCATTTGCCTGCAAATTTCATGATTTCCTCCTTTTTGATTGCTGAGTAGTATTCCATTGTGTAAAAATACCACAATTTCTGTACCCATTCCTCCGTTGATGGACATGTGGGTTGTTTCCAGGTTCTGGCTATTACAAATAAGGCTGCTATAAACATGGTTGAGCAAGTATCTCTTTTGTGTACTTGAACGAACTTTGGGTATATACCTAGCAGTGGTATAGCTGGGTCTTGAGGAAGCACTATTCCTAATTGTCTTAGAAAGCGCCAGATAGCTTTCCAGAGTGGTTGTACCAGTTTACATTCCCACCAACAGTGGAGGAGGGTTCCCCTTTCTCCACAGCCTCTCCAGCATGTGTTATCGCTTGAGTTTTTCATCTTGGCCATTCTGATGGGTGTAAGGTGATATCTCAGGGTCGTTTTGATTTGCACTTCCCTGATGGCTAATGAGGATGAGCATTTCTTTAAGTGTTTTTCTGCCATTCGATATTCCTCTGTCGAGAATTCTCTGTTTAGCTCTGTTCCCCATTTTTTAATTGGATTACTTGGTTTGCTGCTTTTCAGCTTCTGTAGTTCTTTGTATATACTGGATATCAGTTCTCTGTCAGATAAAGGGTTAGTGAAGATTCTTTCCCAATCTGTAGGCAGTCGTTTTGTTTTGATGACGATATCCTTTGCTTTACAGAAACTTTTCAGTTTCATGAGGTCCCATTTATTAATTGTTGCTCTTAGAGCCTGTGCTGTTGGTGTTCTGTTCAGGAAGTTGTCTCCTGTGCCAATGAGTTCTAGGCTGTTCCCCACTTTTTTTTCCAATTGATTTAGGGTATCTGGTTTTATATTGAGGTCCTTGATCCACTTTGACTTTAGTTTTGTGCAGGGTGATAAATATGGATCTATTTTCATTTTTCTGCATGTAGACATCCAGTTGGTCCAGCACCATTTGTTGAAGATGCTGTCTTTTTTCCATTGAATGGATTTGGCTTCTTTGTCAAATATCGAGTATTCATAGGTGTGTGGATTTATTTCTGGGTCTTCTATGCGGTTCCATTGATCCTCCTTTCTGTTTCTATGCCAATACCATGCAGTTTTTTATTACTGTTGCCCTGTAGTATACAGCTTGAGATCAGGGATGGAGATACCTCCAGATGATCTGTTGTCGTACAGGATTGTTTTGGAGATTCTGGGTTTTTTGTTTCTCCATATGAAGCTGAGAATCTTTTTTTCAAGGTGTGTAAAGAATTGAGTTGGTATTTTGATGGGAATTGCATTGAATCTGTAGATTGCTTTTGGCAGTATGGCCATTTTCACAATGTTAATCCTACCAATCCATGAGCATGGGAGATCTTTCCATCTTCTGATTTCTTCTTCGATTTCTTTCTTCAGAGACTTGAAGTTTTTCTCAAACAGGTCTTTCACTTGCTTGGTTAGAGTCACACCAAGGTACTTTATGTTATTAGTGGCTATTGTGAAGGGTGTTGTTTCCCTAATTTCTTTCTCTGCCTTTTTGTCTTTGGTATATAGGAGGGCTTCTGATTTTTTTGAGTTGATTTTGTATCCTGCCACTTTGCTGAAGGTGTTTATCAGCTGAAGGAGTTCTCTGGTTGAATTTTCGGGGTCACTCATGTATACTATCATATCATCTGCAAATAGTGACACTTTGACCTCTTCCTTTCCGATTTGTATCCCCTTGATCTCCTTTAGTTGTCTTATTGCTCTGGCTAGGACTTCAAGTACTATGTTGAAGAGATATGGGGACAATGGACAGCCTTGTCTTGTCCCTGATTTCAGTGGGATTGATTTAAGTTTCTCTCCATTGAGTTTGATGTTAGCTATAGGCTTGCTGTATATTGCCTTTACTATCTTTAGGTATGTGCCTTGTATCCCTGATCTCTCCAAGACTTTAAACATGAATGGGTGTTGGACTTTGTCAAATGCTTTTTCGGCATCTAAGGAGATGATCATGTGGTTTTTCTCCTTCAGTTTGTTTATGTAGTGGATTACATTGATGGATTTCCATATGTTGAACCACCCTTGCATGCCTGGGATGAAGCCTACTTGGTCATGGTGTATGATATCTTTCATATGTTCTTGGATTCAGTTTGCAAGTATTTTATTGAGTATTTTTGTGTCAATGTTCATAAGAGAGATAGGCCTGAAGTTATCTTTTTTTGTTGGGTCTTTGTGTGGTTTAGGTATTAAGGTGACCGTGTCTTCATAGAATGAGTTTGGTAGTGTTCCTTCTGTTTCTATTTTGTGGAATAGCTTGAGGAGAATTGGAGTTAGCACTTCTTTGAAGGTCTTGTAGAATTCTGCGCTGAAGCCATCTGGTCCAGGGCTTTTTTTGGAGGGGAGACTGTTAATGATTGCTTCGATTTCCCTGGGAGATATAGGGCTATTCAGTTTTTCTACCTGATCTTGACTTAGTTTTGGTAGATGGAATCTTTCAAGAAAATTATCCATTTCATTTAGATTTTCAAATTTTGTGGCATATAGGCTTTTGTAGTATGACCTAATAATTGTTTGGATTTCCTCAGTGTCTGTGGTTATGTCCCCATTTTCATTTCTGATTTTGCTGATCTGGATAGTTTCTCTCTGCTTTTTAGTTAGTTTGGCTAAGGGTTTGTCTATCTTGTTGATTTTCTCAAAGAACCAGCTTTTTGTTTCATTAATTCTTTGGATAGTTTTATTTGTTTCTAAAACTACATGATTTAAATAGCATTTGATTCGGCACATAGCAAGAGTAGCTATGCAAATGCCAGCGAACCAACAGCCAAACATTTTGGAAAATAATACAAACTTAGATCCTCTTATTACTCATTTATGTAAGAATATATATATAAGATAAGGTTTCAATGTAAGTAAAATTAAGATATTACTTTTGAAAATGTCAGATATATTGTATTACGATAAAACTAAAAAGGTAATATATGTACATATTAAAATAAAACAAAAAACTATTTATTTTGAAGTAAGGAAAACATGGAGAAACTGTCTGGTAGATAAGTGTACAATTATAAAGTATATAGATAAACCAGGCTCAGTGGCCTGTAACTCCAACACTCTGGGAGGCAGACATAGGTGGATCTCTGTGAGTTCAAGGCTAGCCTGCTCTACAAAGCAAGTCCAGGACAACCAAGGCTACACAGAGAAACCCTGTCTTGTAAAACAAAGACAACTCCCCCAAAGTAAACAGATAGCCTGGCATGGTGGCACACATCTTTATTCCAAGCACTTTGGGAGGCAGAGGCAGGCAGATGTCTGAGTTCAAGACCAGCCTCATCTACAAAACAAAACAAGTTCCAGGACAACCAGGGCTACACAGAAAAACCCTGGCTCCTGTGTGTGTGTGTGTGTGTGTGTGTGTGTGTGTATGTGTGTGTGTGTGCGTGTATACACTGTGTGTGTGTGTGTATATACATGTATGTGTGTGTATACACTATGTATATATGTGTGTGTGTGTGTGTGTGTGTGTGTATGTGTGTTTGCTCATCTCAAGTACATAAATGTGATGTTAACAGTAAAAGACAAATAAGCTGTTTCAGTATTGCCAAAGGAGTATTTTATTTGATGTATGGTGACCTCTGAAGAATCACTAAGAACAAAAGTGACTTTCTTAAAGAAAACTCAACATGTGCAATTCTTAGAAACAAACAAACAAAAACGGTCATTGACATGAATAAAAGCCCAACCACAAAGAAAATCCAGTAACAATGGGTTACTGCCCTCTCTAATCAAAGTGTTAAAAGACTCATATAAAAACTTGCACAGCACAAATGAAATGGCAGTGCATGTCAGGGCACACACCGCCAGTGAAAGTCTGAGGATCTTTGTACTCATCAGTAATTACTTGGAGAACTATATTTTATAAACTATCAATGTCACATCCCAAACTGTATCCCAGAAAGATAGCCAAGGGTGTATGGAACTACATCATTGTTTACTGTCACGGAAAGGGTGGGGGTGGGGAGAATGAACCCAATTTCCAAAGAAGAGGCTTAGTTCTCTTCTTAGTAACAACATAAATGCATATGATACATAAGTATAGTACTTATTGTGGGAGATTGTCATGGAATGTTAAGGGAAAATTCCTAAAACGTGAGCTCACGTTTTAAAGAAGAGGAAGGTGTTAAAGTCAATCATGATGGTACACACTTCTAATTCCAGAACTTGTAAGGTCGAGGCAAGAGATTGTTTCAAATCTACCTAGTTTATGTAGTAAGACCTCATTTCAGTAGACACAGAGAGGGAGGGAGAGAGGGAGAGAGAGAAAGAGAAAGAGAAAGAGGTGAGAGAAAGAACATTTGGGAACATAGACTCACAAGAAAATATAAGCATTTCTGCCTCAAAAATACTGTAGTGAATTTACTGTACTCCTGGTGAGGTGACATCTAGAAAAAGTTTCTTCATCTGGAACATGAAGGAATAATAGATTACTTCTAAAAGATTTTACCAAAATGTTTCATAATTCCCTGAGGAGCGATGATGAATAACCTTGGGAGAATTTTAGAATTCTAACTTTGCCGTTATTAATAATAGAATAAAGGTGGGCTCAGCCAAAACTACAGTTGAGTTTAGTTACAATTTAAACTATGGCATTTTATGATAAGTTGTGTGTGTTGCTCACGCGTGTGTGTGTGTGTGCATGTGCATGTGTGTTGCTTCCTCTGTCACAAATGTCTCTTTTGATGTGGGGTGGGGTGAAGACTGATGTTGGAATTTGGCGGTTTGCCCGAGGAACGCTCATGCTCATCACAGGATCTTATTAACGTGGTACACAAGCTGTCCGTACTTGCCCTTCGGAACCCTACTGAAAATTCTTGGTTATGGTGAGGCTCTGTAATCACAACTCACACTGTGAAGCTGTAAGAACTACAGTGATTGAAATAAATCCCATTGCTAAGTAGAGTTTTGTCTGTGCTTGAAGAATTTGTAGGAAATGCCTCCGCTGTCATTATCTGAAGAATGTCAACTGATTCTTATTTCTGGCAGATAGTTAAAATGCGTGCAGAATTATGAAATGTATTTCAAGTGGGTTTCCAGTACCTTGCTGTGATCATGAAATTTAAAAAAAAAAGAAAAAAAAAAGCTCTGTTTTAATTTGCTGTTTAATTCTCCACATTTTAGTGGTTGCTTGGAGGCCATACATAATGGTGCAGAGTGGCTTTTTAAAAAATGATTTGCCTTTATTCTTGCTTAACCTGGCGGACGTCATAAACTTCTAAGAGGGAACATATTTTATTTGCCTTACACCACCGGAGGACTTGGCCAGTGGCTGCTGTTTGTTTAATGCTGGTGTTGACAAGGTGCTTTCGCCTGCGGAGCTTCAGGTGCCTCACACACTTACTCAGCAGCTTACTTACAAGGCCACCTTCGTGCCTGAGACTGCCATGAGGATTCCTGGGAGTGCCACCTTCCCTTGCTCTTGTTTCTGATTACCCAGTGAAACAAAACAAATACGCCCGCTTCCCTCAAAGGGCTAGCAGCAAGACGTTCTACTGCTATGTCACTGTGAGTTTACTTCTTGGGTAAATAGATAAATTTCTTTGAGGGAAATTGGCCACACACCCTACTGAGCCAAGTCTGCTGTCTGCCTAATACCTGAGTCATTCCATTTCTTCAGGTCTCTGCTGCAATATCTTGCTCTTAATGAAACAAAACCCAAGCATTCTTCACCCCCTTTTCTGCATCACTATTCTCGGTTGTTTAGATCACTTTCCTAAATACTTAGGAAATTAAAGTAATATCTTCATTGTTTTTCTTCCTCCTCCTCTTCTTCGTTCTTCTTCTATGCATTGTCCTTAAACTCTTATGTGAGATGTTCTATTTTAACAGGGACCATGCTCATAAAGAAAACTCAGTATCAAAGCAGCTTTCATTAGCTGATAGCAGAAACCAAATTTAAAATTATTTCAACAACAACAGCAACAACAAAAGGCAAGCAGAAGTTTACTGAGAAGTTTAAACTTGGTTCAAACTTCAGATCTTCTAATGATGTGCTTAGAACAGACCCCTTTTCTCTCTTCCTCTCTCCCTGCCTCCTGGTCCTCTTCAAAAGTCCCATTGTGGGGTCCTAGAGAGCAAAGTGCCACCAGGTGTGACAACATTTTTCTGTTGGTTCCTGGACAAGCATCTGCCTTCTGTTGCTAAGTGATTCTTAACAAAACTCCACAATCAAACGTAATTTCAGCTGCTCATCATCTTTCTTTCCATTCCAGTCCATAGACTAGCTAGAGCTCAAGAAAGACCGGGGTAGTATATTTTAAAGTATATCTTGTAAATGGATGAGCATAAGAACTCCCTCCCTGATAGAGTGCCCATAAAATCAAGGTATAGTCAGATTGGCATGAAAGCTTACAATGCTCACACAAGCAATATTGGTTGTGCTGTAGTGTGTGAGAAAGGCACAATGGGTCTTAGCTTTTACACCAACCCTTTCAGACTATTTACTCACTTTAAGTCACTAAATCCAATACATAGAAATCTGGTAAACCTAGTATCACCCTGCGGTTAGGAATTACTCTACAGAATCAGCTAATTTGGTGTCTTCTTGTTTTTATTTGCACGGTGGAATACTACTCAGCAATTAAAAACAAGGAGATCATGAAATTGCAAGCAAATGATGGGAACTAGAAAAGATCATCCTGAGGGAGGCAACCAGGAAGCAGAAAGATACATGTGCTATATACTCACTTATAGGTGGATATTAAACATACAATATAGGATAAACATACTAAAATCAATATATCTAAAGAAGCTAATCAGGAAGGAGGAATCTGGGTAAGATGCTCAATTTTCATTCAGAAAGGCAAATGGGATAGACATCTAAAGAGGGGGAAAACAGGGAACAGGACAGGAGCCTACCACAGAGGGCCTCTGAAAGACTCCACCCAGCAGGGTATTAAAGCAGATGCTGAGACTCATAGCTAAACTTGGGCAGAGTGCAGGGAATCTTATGAAAGAAGGGGAAGATAAAAAGTCCTGGAGAGGACAGAAACTTCATAAGGAGAGCAACAAAACCAAAATATCTGGGCCTAGGGGTCTTTTCTGAGACTGATACTCCAACCAAGGACCATTGATGCATATAACCTAGAACCCCTGCACAGATGTAGCCTATAGCAACTCAGTCTCCAAGTGGGTTCCCTAGTAAGGGTTGTAGGGGCTGTCTCTGACATGAACTCAGTGGTCTGCTCTTTGATCATCTCCCCCTTAAGGGGGGGGCAGTCTTACCAGGCCACAGAGGAAGACAGTACAGCCAGTCCTAATGAGACCTGATAGGCTAGGGTCAGATGGAAGGGGAGGAGGACTTCCCCTATCAGTGGACTGGGTGAGGGACATAGGAGGAGAAGAGGGAGGGAGGGCAGGACTGGAAGGGAAAGAGAGAAGGGGCTACAGCTGGGATATAAAGTAAATTAATTGTAATAAATAACAAATAAAATACAAAAAATAAATAAAGTTTAATGGGTGAGCAAATCAAAATTAGAGATTTTTTTTTAGGACACAATATTCAGAGCCACATTGCCATCTTTTCTTTTTTTTTTTTTTTAAACAGTGGTCATTCTGAAATTGTTCCAAGGACGAGGATTGAGATTTGGGCTGAAAGAGACTTCTCTAGGAAATCTCCTCTCTTGTCACCCAGTTAAACTGCATTTGGCACTGATACCCTACCCATATACAGTCAGATTGAGAAGAACCTCCAGTTTCCCACATGGGTTGGTGTTGACTTTGATCTCTTAACAAACCTACTTTATTTATGGTTATTAAATGCTTCTGCTCTTTTCCAAACCCCCAACACCAGGTAGGAGGGAAAGAAAGTTAGTGGAGACAGGAAGCGGAGTTCTCTCCGCTACTTCCTTCTGGGTGGGGTCGTAGGATTCTTCTAGGGACAATACCACTATCAGTCATCCAGAAATCCAGAGTTCCAGGTAACTGACAAATCAGTGAACAGCAAATGCAGCAGCAGGACGAGCCAGCAGCAAGCAATCCTTCTCCAAGCAGCTGGGCCTTTTTCCTCCGGGCTGTCATATTTATACCCCTCAAAGTCCTCAGAGTTCAACTAATTCCACCCGGCAAAGACCATGTTCCACAGGAGACACTTAACAGGTGTGGACAAACTAAAATCCCCAACTTGGAATTTTAACAAAAACGTGTTTATATATTGTAAACCAAAACGTCCACAACAGGTTGGTTTTGTGGATAAGAGAGAAAACTAGAAAAGGAGCATGCCATTGATGTGCTGCCAGCACTGTAACCAATCACAGAGCCGTCGGAAGCTTGCAAAGAGTGGACGTAGCACAGCTCAAGGCTAGCTGTGGTGTTTACCGGATACAGACACTTAGCGCTGAGGGTCTCTTCCTCCCACTGAAAATAAGATTATTGTATTTTATTACTGTGCTAATATAAAGTTAACATCATTTATACCAGATCACGTTCATGTCAAACACTTTCCTATGTGCCTGAAAGAATCATGGGCCCTTGGTGCGGTGTCTGTGGTGCTATATACTATGTGCTTTCATACAGGCTATTTGGTTTTAAATTAAAAAAAAAAAAAATCAGACACTTTTTGCTTAATTCCAGGGATTTCATATGTGTGTACAATGAAATATGATTATCTTTACCCCTCATCTCTCCCACCAAGCTCTTCCATTTTCCCTTCAACATTCTGCTCCAAGGTCATCTTTTTGCTCTTTTGTTTCTGATAAACCCGTTCGGTACAGTTACTGCTGTCCATATGTGCATGGGTGTGGGCAACCTCCCCACAGCCACACCTTTTATAAGGCATCATTCTCCCACCCCAGTGACTATTTTGGGGCCTGTAGATCATCTGGCTGTGCTGGTTTGTTTTTCAGGCAGACTTGCTTAAAATCTGACTACTGTGAGTGGGTATTTGGTAGATCACTCAACAGCCACCATCTACTGTTCATCCTTCTGGTTAGAATGTGTTTTTACTGTTAACGTTAGTGGTTCCAGGTAAGCATTCCACTGCTGTCACAAAGCTTGACCAGAAAACCCTTGGGCTTCTGCCTGTAGGTTCCTCACAGAGCCTTTCCTTTTATCCATGAAATCACATTCTTAAGAGACTGATGGTCTCTCAATGGTGATGTCACCACAATTGTGTTTAGACTGTGAACTTGTGCGGTAAGGAAAAGCTAAGACATTTTCATGCAGAGACTGCTTAGAATTTATTTGACAGTTCTTCAAAGATGTTGGCGCAGTTTTCCTCTAAGGCAGGTGAAAGCCAACCTGCTCTGTAGGAAAGTGAATGCTTGCTCATGTTCAGTCACAGCTCTGCATCTGCCATTGACACTGACTTACATCTGAATACTTTCTAAAACCAGTTATCTGTGGCTTCAGGAAACAGAGCCAACTGGAATTCATGAATTTCACCAACATGTATTTTCTAAGAAACTCCTGGTTGAGAACTAGGTAAAATAAAAAATGAGCAACAAATTTCAACACCCATTCCTTCCAGGCACCACTAATAAACTGCAACTTGTTTTTAATTGGCGACTATTCAAGCAAGTATTTCTGGATTGAGAATCAGCCCTGCCGTTTTCTGGCCTCACAGCGCCCATGTGCTCTTCATACTATCCACAGTGTCCAGTTCTGGGTACCTAGTTGTAGGTACTGAGGCTGGAAGGGTGACCGAGGTGCTGTTTTTACCCTTAAATTACAGTGTGGGTTGGGTAAGAAGCTAAAGGTGCAGGGAAAGGAACATGACCAAATGAGAGGTTACCAAAACAACATCAAATTCAGGGGGAATCACTAGTGATATTTAGTTTCTGTCTTTACTTCTGCATTTCATGTACTTTGTGTGTGTGTGGGATATTAGTTTAAGAAGATTGTTGGGTTTATAGATGAGAATGTATAAATCTTATCTAGCATAGAGTCCCGGATGTACTGATTTCACGAATTTCAGTATCATCACATTCCTTGTTTGCTGGTTTTCTGACAAACAACAGGACAAAGAAAAGAAGAACAATGTCATCAATGCTATTCAAGTGGTTTCCACACGAAAGAGATAACTATATCTAAATGTGCTAGAGGTTTAATAGAAGGCTATGTATGAATTAGTTCAGAGATGCAAATAGAGGCCCCTTTAAAGCTATAACACAAAATACACAAAACAAGACAATCAATATGCTATTAATGGTCAAATCTTTGTTTCTATTTGCACACATATGTGGCAGAGAGAGTCTGCACAAAGAAAGATTATTTCAATGTACATAGCTTCATATTTACATAGTTTGTAGAAACAAGTAAACTAACACTGTGGCTATTGAGAGACTGTCTCTGTGCTCTGATTATGAAGTAATTAATGCCTTGGGTGGAAGTTACACTTAGAGAATACACTGTGCTCCTCATGACTTCTAAAGGTCATGTGCTACCTCAGCTTCACAGAACTTTCATTTAATAGGTTACGATAGCTCAGGCTGACCAACCACTGATAAAACAGTGTCCTGTGATTCTTGGGATCGCTCTCCATCACTGTGAACATCACTAACAAAGATGGGTTTCTTGGTTTGCCCTTTCTTGTCTGCGTTTCCAAGGGCAAAGACTGCGTCGTGTCAGTAGGATGCTGGCTTTAATGGGTTAATCACAGGAACATGGCTAAAACATCTTCCTCTGTACTAGACAGTTGGACACCAGACCTGGTGTGAACTCTCTTTGTCAGTGCTTTTCTTTGTCTCAGCTACAGACCAAGACAGCTTTGCCTAAATCAAAGCCACCTTGGCCTTTGGCATCTGTGTAACTTGTGCTCTCTGACATGTCAGGAACTAGCGTCAATGGGGTAATTCAATCCTTGCGTGCCTTCTTTGATGAATGAGTAAACCCGGGAGTTTGGTGCCAGATCCCCATTCTCTGTGCCTGGTTTCCTCTGGTGCAGAAAGCTGAGTGATGATGTTTCATTTCCACGTATGCCCTCCTGTTGCTGCCATATGATTTTTGGTCTTTTGTTGCCGTAGTTGGAAAGAGGGTGTATAGCCTTTTGATGCCCCAGGTGTAGAGATGTTTAGAACTGTGTTCTTGTTTCCAGGACTACAGTTTGACAGCTAAGGGACTAAACTGACAGCAAAGAGTTTACACTTCACACTGTTACTGTCTCCTCACTGGGAGACTATCTCTTATATATAGTATTTCTGCATTATAGTCTATATTATATTTCTCATATTTCTTATTCTATACATACATATCCACAGAACTTTTGGCTTGTGATCTCCATTGGGATTGTTACTATCTAATGAATTTTTCTTTAAAAAAACCAAAAGACATAAGAAGAAGGCTCCCAGCAGGGGAAGGAAGGCAATGAAAGGAGGGAAAAGGGGGTGAAAATAAAAAAATTATCATATACATGTATAAAACTGTCAAACTATGAGAATAAAAGAAAAGATCCCAAAGAAGATATAGTTACATGAAATGAAAGGGTGTGTGTGTCTCTGTGTGTGTGTGTCTGTGTGTGTTTGAAGTTTGCCTGACCTGGAAGTTCAGAAATTCCCATAATGAGAAGGTCTAGTTTGTGGGTGGGCACCCTTCCATCCAGACAGACAGGAATGTGGCTAGGCAGCCAGGAGACACATGGGCTTGTGGTCACCAGTACAGGCTCCTGGCTAGAGAACCCCACCTGGGCTGGTTCATGTTTTCTGAATGAAGATGCAGGCAGACCTGTCTAGGCTTCCTCAAGATTCCTTTTGTGTCCTTACATGGTTTTTCTTCCTCTTCTTTCTCTTCCTCTTCCTCTTCATCTTCCTCTCCTTCTCCTTCTCCTTCTCCTTCTCCTTCTCCTTCTCCTTCTCCTTCTCCTTCTCCTTCTCCTTCTCCTTCTCCTTCTCCTTCTCCTCCTCCCCCTCCCCCTCCTCCTCTCCACTTCTCATGGAAAAATACCTCCACATGGAACCCCTTAAACACCCCTCTGCTCTTCTGCTCTTACCCACTTTAGCCAAGAAAGTCAAATGTGAATAGAGTTTATCAATGGTGGTGGCAATCAACATACCCTTACAGAGGCCATTTCTGCTCTTCACTTCCTCCCTTCTTAGAATTTGTTCTTTCAAGCAAGTACTGGAGACTAAGTGAGTCCACAGGGACATTTAAACAATTAACGTGAACTGGGTGTCCTAAAAATGATTGGTGAAATGTATCCATAAAGCTCAGCATAACCCACTGTTCCTCTTCTTCCCCCAGCTTTGGGGCAGATTGATTCTTGTTACCATGCCAGCACCTGAGAACACAGTGATTTATTTCTGTGTTGCTTCATGACGAAAGACACATCTGGCACGAACCCAAATTTTGCAGCTGGCTATTAATTGGAGAAAACTCCTCTCTCACTCCTTAGTAAAACACGACCTGATTCAGCAGATCTTTTTTGCTCCCATCCCTTCTTTTATATTAGAAAAAAAAAAAACATAAATACTTGGCTTTGCTCAGGGAGTGTCTTAAATAGCTGGCAGTTCTCTGACTGATGCTTTCTGGGTTGTTCTTGCCTATTAAATTTTATTTCTGAAAGATTTGGACATCTCATTTAGGAGGCTTTTATATTGTGCAGTAGAAGGAAATATTGTAGCTTCCATTTGGTCTTATGTACCACACAATTCATTTCCAAAGTAATTTTAACAAAATTTCAAATCCTAACATTAGTATGGAAGATTCTTATAAGCTGATTATTTTCTTATCACATTGGAATCTGATTGTGGTTTTCCTCTAAATACATCTTCAAAAGACATTATAATGACATGTATAAACACATATATAATATAATAATGTGTGTAATATATACATATATACATGCAATACATGGCACATGAAAGGCCGACGCTTTTGATGGGCACATTTTATAGTTAACTAGGAAACTACTTGGCATGAAATGTTATAGAATGGTAAAAAATAATGGAACTTTTACAAAACATGAAATTCTCTGTGGAAATGAGGTGGCAAGATTCTTTTGGAAGTACTAAAAATTAGTACATCAACTTGTTCTTAATAGATTATACCAATTCACTCTATTATTCTGGGAACGTATGTTGGTGTACCGTGGGCCTCTTTGTGCTTCCTGCACCTCAGTTTCTGTACTCACTGTTCACTGTGATTTCTGGATACAGAGTTACTAGTCCTTATTATGCACTGAATTCTGAAAATGAACTCGATGGCAAAATTGGGCTATGTCAGGATTTAGGGTGTCTGTCAGGGATTCAGAGGGACCTGACCAACAGGAACTGGGAAAGAAATCTAAGAACTCTGAAACTGGGAAAAAAATACTTAGGAGATACCAGAAGAGACCTTGGAGAACTGGTTTATCCCAAAGCTTGTGAGTCATTAGGGGAAATAGTATCAGAGTTTCATGAGAGAGTCCTGGGTTAGGTTATAGACAGTGCAAAGCTACCACAGGCAAGAAGACATTGTGGGATGAAGGAGCTATGATGTAAATGCCCAGACTAAGATTTAGTGTTCATGGAGTGTTTCTCAGGGATGGAGTAAATGGTAGTGTTGGTTTGTGTGGAGAAGGCAGAAGATGCCAGTCCTGCAGACCAGTATCTTACTGCTGTGAGCTGCATGTGCCTGAGGCTCTTACAATCGCTCCCTGCCTGGGAGGACTCTTTCATGAACACAGGCGAGCTGAGCTGCACTGAGTAGATTCAGTTGGAGGGGATTAGGACTGTGCCCATGGATATCCCTGTAAAATAATGCCAAGGACTTTAAGAAACTATAGATGTAAAATAACAACCACACTTATTCTATCCCCTTCCTACAAAAGTGCTGGGAAAGTATTCAGGCCAAATTCTATTCCTCTATAAAAGGGAGAGTAGATGGTATCTGATGGGAAGGGGGTGTATTCTCACATATAAACTTGAAATTTAAATGATCAGAGCCTTATTCTTATGTGAATTGTCTGAGTAAGAAACCCAGGATTTATCCTGAATAATTGGAAATGTTCCCTAAAGTTCCATGTGCTGTCTGGTGACAGCTGTCTTTGAATTGATGTCAGGTTAGAGGCTTTATATTTTTTCACTCTTTCGCTCTAATTAATTTTCTTCATAGGTAGCAATGATCTTTGTATTAATTAATTTGTGAGCTTTGGTATCATGTTACACTCTAATTTTTCTTGTGTTTTTTCTATTTTTTTGTATGTGTTTTTCCTAAAACAACAACAATAAAACCTGTTTGGCAGCAAATGTTACATATATTAAGAATTTTCCAGTTTGTCAACAAATATTACTTATTAAGCATTTTCCATTTTCTGAGAACTATTCTTTTCTTTTTCTTTTTGGTTTTTCAGGACAGGGTTTCTTTGTGTCACCTTGACTGTCCTGGAATCCATCCTGTAGACTAGGCTGGTCTCTAGCTCACATAGATCTGCCTACCTCTGCTCTGGGATCAAAGGCACGTGCCACCACTCCCCAGCATCAGGAACTAGTCAAAATTATAGGGATAAAGAGCAAAGATCAAGACAGACTTTGATGCTAAAAAAAAAAAAAAAAAGTGAAGAGTGTAAAATATGTAGGATGATGCAGTGATTGCAATGAGCCTGAATTCTTCAAAGGCCATTGCTAAAGCCATAACTCTCTTCTTAAAACATGGTAAGAGCCTTTGCTATACTCCAGCTAACAACATGAGTGGTGGGAGTTCCCGTTGCCTATTAATATGATGGAAATATATCTATCAGGTTTAAGATACCTCCTTTCAAGGCCCCTTTCTAGGATATATTTTCACTTGTTCTCAGCACTCTAATGGAATGGCGGGGTCACAGAAAGCCTCTAGAGTGAATGAGATTTTAAAACCACCAGCTTGTCCAAGGGACTTGAGGCTGATGCTGCAAAGTGTCTCAGGAGGCATTGAGATCATGTAAGTGAAAGCTAAGAAGGGGGATGATGGGAAAGGATTGGAAATCTTGCCTTGCTTCTGCAGCTATGAGAACTCAGAATGAGCAACAGAGGAAAGGAAAGGCTAGAACTTCAGATGAACTTAGGTGTGGGCCTTCATTGTCTTGGGACTCACAGAAGACCGTGCTGTCAGCCTCTTAGACAATGGCTCTTACTCCTCTTTCCAGTGTCTTTGTAGGGTTGACTCCTGGAAAAAGAAACCACCATCCAGGCAAGAGTAGCTTTGTTGTGGAATGGCAAACCTCTTATGAAAAGTTTTACCTTTTCTTCGATTAAAAAAAACCAAAAAAACCTTACAGAAATAGGATTTTCCATTTTTTAAAAATTCTATTTCATTTTTTTTAAGGAAACAATGAATATCTGTATGAAGTTTTAACACCCCAAACAGGTTTCTGAGATATAGACAGCAGTAGATAGCAGTAGTAAGTTAAACATTAGTAACGAAAGAAAAAGAAAGAAAGATAAAGGGAGAATGGGGCTGTCCATGACAAAGCACCATTATGAAACCGTAACAGACACACAACCAGTTTGTGTACCAGAAGCTGTGTATATATGCCACATCTCAGATGGGTATCAGTGTCACATAGGATCTAGTTAGAAATACAAACTTCCTAGTCCCGCTGAAGGCCTAGGAGACGGAGACCCTGCAGCTGAGCCTAGAAATCCCCACTTATAAAAGAGCAGAGGAGATTCTGGTGTGTGGGATAGCCTGAGACCCACTGGTGCCAATCACACAAAATAAATCACTCTGTTCCCCTTAGGATGAATTTGATGCTAGTCACTAATGTGAGGAAGACTATGGGATCCGCACTGGAAGTGCAAATGTGTGTTAGTGGCATTCTGTTTCAGAGGAAATGAGAGTTAGGCTCTTTCACCTGTTTCAAAATTTCTTATTGTATTAAGAAGTGAGCAGAGGGGTGCAGCGAGCTATTTATGTAATTATGGAAAAATAATGAAGTTTGTTCTAGCAAAAAGAAGCATATCTCATGGAAAAGCCTTCAATAATACTCCGTCTAGACCAAATATTCATTTTAGGGGCAAGACACACAAAAGAAAATTACCTTCTTCATCAAGCACAAGGGAAATGATGTTTTAATTCTGTGGAGAAGTAATTTTGTTTTCTTGGAGAAATGGGCAGACTGATATTAGTAATTGAATTTACTTCTCAAGTGTAATGAGGCTGCTATAGTTCTTACTGAGGCTGAAAGAAATAGAGGGGAAATGTAGTCTTAGGGGGCTAAGGAGATAGCTTGCCTGATAAAGTGCTTGTACACAGGCAGGAGGACCTGAGTTCAGATCCAGCACACATGTAAAAGCCATGTGCTGCAGTGTACATCTGTATCCCCAGGACGAAAGAGGCAGAGATGGTCAGACCCTAACGCTCATGGGCATTCGTCTAGCCCAGACAGTGAAACGCATACCCAGGGAGAGACCCTTTCTCAAACCTAAGATGCGTCAACATGCAGTTACAATAGGGTGTGATCACTCTCCAGATGAAGGAGAGCATAGGTGTTATGCAGGCTGTGCCCACTCCTATACTCCCAACACATCAGGCCAGGGTGGATTAGGAGGAAGACACACCACCCTACCTGCTAGGAAGAAACTAACTTGAGGAAGAGCAGAACAGACAGAGACAAAAGCACAGGCAAAGTTCAAATGTGATCCACAACCATTTCGCTAAACATGGCTCTACCTGGCGGAGTCTGGGTTGGGTGGATGTGGCTCAGACTCTGGAGAACTGTAGCAGATAAAGCTTCGTAGAAGGTGGGGACTTGGTGCCAACAAAAGGGGAGCTTTTTGTCTTAGTATTTGTTTGCAACAAAAAGACTGGATGGGGGTCTCGGCTGGAGTAAAGACCGTAGGGATATTGACACAGTAATTCAGAAAAGTAACAAAAGAAAAAGAGAGGAGGGAGGGGAGAATGGGGCAGTGCATGGCAAAGCAGCAGCTCAGAGGGCATCCAGAATAAAAGATGTAGGAAAGATATTCTGTGGGTCTTTAAACCCGGTGGCTCCCTGGATTTAAGAACTGGAGAGGAAGACCTGCCTTTCATTCATTCAAAGCAGCTGAATGAATGGGAAGCTGTCCATGAGGGTAGGAGAGTCAAGAAAGAGCAGGTTTTAGGAAGAGCCTTTATATCCCTTTCTGCTGAGCAGTTTCTGAGAAGCTGATCAATTGGAAAGCCTGATAGAGCACTGGGAAAACAACAAAGGCCTGGAACTCACATGACCACACTCCACTATTGACCTCTCTAACCGCAAAAATAAATCCCAACACTTTTACGTGCAGAGGCTAAGGCCAAAGGCCTTCCTTTATTTTGCCTAGTGACCCCATAGCATAGACACTATCCTAGATACCAGTTTTTAATGCTGCATGCTGTTGAGAACTGAAGCAAAAATAAAAAAATGGCTAAGAGAGTAATTTGTTTTTTTCAATAAAAGCTAGTTACCAAAATTGCCAGATCTACTGTCCATCAGTTGAGATTATATTTCAACAATGAAGGATGCCAGAGAACATGGGGGTATAAGAGAACTCCTCACTTTCATTAGGGGTAATTTCTTGTAGTAGTAGGAATAAAGTATTTGCTGTAGATCTTTTGTTTGGTGAAAACAATAATAAAAAGTAAATGAATAATATGATAGCCAGAGTGAAGTAGGTACTCGCATTTTTTTTAAAAAAGATTTTATTTATTTATTTATTTTATGCATATTAGTGCTCTAAGAGGGCAGTAGAGGGTGGAGATGGTTGTGAGCCACCATGTGGTTGCTGGGAATTGAACTCAGGACCTCTGGAAGAGCAGACAGTGCTCTTAACCACTGAGCCATTTCTCCAGCCCCAGGTACTCACATTTTGAGAAGGGACTACACAAGTCTCCATATTGATGTTGTACACTGCATTTTGAAATAGAGTCTTTTCTATTAAAATGGGATTACCTTTTGTCACGTCCAAGAAGAAGTCGAGATGGCATGTGTTTACAGAGTAAAATAGGTACAAAGAGATAGTCATCAAGACCCAAGAACACTGTCATATAATTGATGACTCACACTCTACAATTTTAGTAAAATTCCCCCACAACTATAAAACTGCTGAATATTTTACTCCAAAGACCACAGATGATCAGCAAAATTAATATACAGACACGTAACATCTAACCAGCCTTGAGAACAAAAAGGGGAACAAGAGCTGTCATCAACAAAATTTGGGATGTTGAGTGTCATTAGTGTGTTCAAATTACCAAATCGGAAAAGTTAGGAAGCGTAAGTAATTTATCTCTTTTGGCACAATTATTTTTAATGCTTGCCTTGCATCGCTCTACTGAGTTCAACAGTTCAACCTGCTTCTGTGGTAGAGTCATGAAAGAGGGAGCTGTACTTGAGATTACAACTACTTGCGAGCAAGACAGGTCAAAATTTTACAGTCAGTATTCTGGAGCCTTCCCTTGCCTTGTTCTTTGCCATGAAGCTGTTCCTCAGAACACCTACTCCCACTGATAAATAATTTCTGCCTGGCAATACAGTGTTCATCATGACTTATTGTCTTGACATTGTCTTTATTCTGTAGCAAAGAGCCACTCAGCCTAATCTGTTCCTCCTGCCACCTTTTCCTCCTTTATTTCCTCCCCCATTTCTCACCCACCCCTCTAGTATTGAGTTCACATACACAAACACATACACACACAAACACACACACACACACACACACACGCACACAATCAAAGGAACTATAACCAATCGGTAAACTTTAAATTTGGAGTGGGTCCTATTGTACCTCATTAAATGATTCATACATGTATGTAACTGTCATAGTACATCATACACCAAACATTGTTATATTTAAAACTAAAGTCTTCATATAGCATGTTCCGAGCTCACAAGAATACAGAAATATAGATGATTCATGTTTTCTTTCATAGTCACGTACTACAGTAGGTACATAGCAAATAGCAGGTTTAGGAAAAGTAAGTGTATTTTGAAGGCCTACTCATTGAAAAACACCTCCAAAATAAGACTTAATACTAAGAGATTTTGCATGTATGTTATGGTTGTGGAACTTGGTGTTCTTGTGGGACTTTAACAGTGGGAGTTGGGGTATCTCTGACTCTTTCGCTTGCTCTTGGGATCCTTTTTCTTCTATTGTGTTGCCTTGTCCATCCTTGATATGAGAGTTTGTGCCTAGTCTCATTGTCACTTGTTATACCATGTTTGTTTGATATCCCTGCTATTTTCTGAAGGGAAATAGAAGAGAAGTGGATCTGGGGGAGAGAGGAGGTACAGGGGACTGAGAGGGATGGAAGGAGGGGAAACTGTGGTTGGGATGTGATGTATGAGAGAAGACTAGATAGACAGATAGATAGATTTTATATATAAGAGAGAAAGAGAGAGATGGAATTTAAACAAAAGTGGGAGGAATCAAATATTGCAAGTCCACAAATCTATAAAATGTTATTCAGAGCTAGGCTTTGGTGTTTCCACATTCATGTTAAATCTTTTCGAGAAGCTAAATGCTACTCTTCCTGGATATCTGATATACTCCATATTCATGCACTCAGGAAGACATCCAGGATAGGTGCTTTTCTCCTGGATTTGAATTACCTTAAAATTAGTTCACCTTAATCATTTTCAGTAGTTCTGTGTTGTTGTTCTTTTTTTCTGTATGCCTTCTGCTATTTTTTGTTTCCCTGTAGCTTCATTCTCATATAAAATTTAAAGATAATTATATCAGTTTATTGAAAAATATTCCAACTCTGTATTTCAGACATTTTGATTATTTCAGAGCAGTTTAGTTACATGTCTTTCAGGATTTCCAGTTTCTACATTTCAATTACTAGAGCCTTTTACAAAACTCAGCCCAAACAATGTGATACTGTCTTAGGACATCAACTTGATGGATGTTTTCATTGTCTCCCCAGGCATTTGCAGAGTCTTCACTGAATATTAGGCACTGTAAGACCAGATCCATGTAGCAATTATAGGATTTTTAGGACTTGCCATTTATAAGCTTTCATAAAGAGAAATTAAACCTCCTCCAAATGAGTGTTAGTATTTGTTTTTTATTTATAGCCATTCTCTGTGTATAGACATACACATAACCATATATACTTATCTTAAAGTAATAAAGTATACTTAGCATGATCTGTGACAGATGGTATTTATGAATGACAGCTTTAGGATATATGTGTTGACGGTGAGTGGGGAGAAATTAAAATATGACTTTGTCATATTTTTGTCATTGGTTGTGTTAAGTGTTTATTCCCTAAAGGAATTAGAAAATCTGGTGCTAAAATAAGTACCAGCCCTGCATGATTTCATGCATATTATCTAATGTGGTTTTACATTGTTCCTAAGTGTAAATACACTAGCATAACCATAGTTGTACAAATATGCTGAATGAAACATGCATATCAAATTTGAAAAGACTTCACATATTTTTTTTTTCAATGCAGTTTATTCAGGAACCTTGAACAATCCTCGGACCCTGGGGAAAGCCAGCCCACAGCTTAAAATAGCCTCTGGGTAGCCAACCCAGGCGTGCCACGTGGGCAATGCAGATAGGTCCACATACATGGAAGCAAGCCAGATCCTCAGCCTTAGCCAAATGTGGAATTGTTCGTGACAGAGAGTACTCACCATCGGGAAGGTGGAAGGCGGAAAACAGCTCCATCTTTAAGGCATAGCATTCCGCAGCTCTCTACAGTTCCCCCTTTTTATTTTAGACGCATCAGGCAAGAGTAGAGGTCTGATCTCTGATATTAGAAATAAATTGGGACTTTGTACCGATGTTCATTTAGGTGTCATCCACCCAAAGAGCATCAGACCCGTCTGATACCTTTTTCTCAGAGGCGGGACCTGGGGCATCAACCCGCATGCAATCAGACATGCTCTTCTCTGGTTCCAAAGCGGCTGACCCTGAGTGCAGTGCTTAGCCTCGCATCCTGAGCGTATCGTTTTAGCTTTTTATGGTATCCAACCATGCTTGGGGAGAATGTCCTGCTTCAATGGCTGTAAAGGCCTGAATGATCATGGCTGCATCACACTGTTGTGAGACTCTAATCTTGCATATATACCACAGGCAAACCAAGGAGACCAACACCAGAAGGCCTGCTAACACTCCCATGCCCGCCCATTCCTTCAGATGATTCATGGCTGCAGCAATCCATGTTGATAATCCTGTGGCTAGTCCTGCGTCCACTCTGGTAGAATTTCCTGTGACAATGGCCACTCTCAGCGACTTCACATATTTTAAAGCAGTAGTACTTATCCACTTTAAATCACTTGAGGAACCTTTAAGAAATCTGATACCTTTCAGAATGAGGATTGAGCAACTTCCCTAGGGTCCTCCTTCTTGCTTAGCTTCTTTTGTTGTACAGATTTTAGTATGTTTATCCTATATTATAAGTCTTATATCCACTTAACTGAGTATATACCACGTGTGTCTGTCTGCTTCTTGGTGACCTCACTCAGGATAATCTTTCCTAGTTCATCGGAAATGGGAGAAAACAGGGAATAGGACAGATGCCTACCACAGAGGGCCTCTGAAAGACTACCCAGCAGGGTATCGAAGCAGATGCTGAGACTCATAACCAAACTTTGGGCAGAGTACAGGGAATCTTATGAAAGAAGGGGAACATAGAAAGACTTGGAGGGAACAGGAGCTCCCCGAGGAAAAAAAAATCTGGGCTCAGGGGTCTTTGCAGAAACCGATTCGCCAGCCAAAGACCATGCATGGAGATAACCTAGAACCCCTGCTCAGATGTAGCCCATGGAAGATCAGTCTCCAAGTGTGTTCCCTAGTGCAGGGGCTGTCTCTGACATGAAGTCAGTGGCTAACTTGTTAATTACCTCCCCGGGGGTGGCAGGAAGCCTTGCCAGGCCACAGAGGAAGACAATGATGCCAGTCCTGATGAGACCTGATAGGCTAGGGTCAGATGGAAGGGGAGGAGGATTTCCCCTATCAGTGGACTAGGGGAGGGGCATAGGAGGAAAAGAGGGAGGGAGGGTGGGATAGGGAGGCAATGGAGGGGGCTACAGCTGGGATACAAAGTGAATAAATTGTAATAAATAAAATAAAAAGAAATCTGATACCCAGGCCAGGTACTGGGTTCAATGGCACTGGAATTTCTGGGAAGAGCAACTAAGTGACTATTTATTTTAATGTCCCTAATGTCTCTTCTACTCTACAGATTCACCAGCTTCCTCTTTAGATATAGCCTGTTAGGAACTATGTCTTTATGTGCACTTCCTACCAGAAATACTACTTTGTAGTCAACCCCATCACCCCCCTCCTCCCAGATGGCCATTTGGACCAGTTGGCTGTGTGGTAAAGGCAGCTATGCTCTACTCTAATTTAAACACAAAAGCCCTGTGAAGCATTCAAGAATTTGCATGGTTACCTAATGCCAAATAAGCGTCACATCCAAATTAGAATTAACAAAGTTCTACCTTGTTTCCTCATTTCCCTCTGCAATTACATCAAACCGGACCCATATGTTTCCCTGGTTTCCATCACTACCACCACTGTTTGGGTTTGGCCTTTTGTCAATGTAGAAATTGTCAGAAATTTCTGAAGATTCAAGTCAGAGACCGACTAAAAACAAAATCATTGACTCTCCACTGCTTGCACTGTGACTCAAGAAACTGTGTGGTATAACCCCATCATTTGCAAGCGCACCCTGTGAGGCTTCATGGGGAGGAGGGCTTTGTACACATGCCATTTTGCTCCAATTCACCATCAGCCTCACTCTTGTTCCTTCCAAGATTCTGCTGAACAGAAGCTCTTCTGTTCACTGTTACTGCTCATCCATGAAAAATTAACTGTTGCATCCATTGGGGGCTTTGTCCCTTTTGCTCCACCTGTATTGAAGCCATCATTAGGCGGGTAAAATTGTTCTTCCAGTTACAGTGGGTGCAATAATATATATTGCTCTCAGGAAAATATTCTTGTTTTCAAGCATTCAGGATTTTTTGTTAATACAGATAATATCAGAAAGTTGTTTGCTCATTTGGGTTTGGTTTTTGTGTTTCTAATGATATTCCTGTTGAAAAGGAGATTTAATCTCTGAGAAAGAGATCTAAGATTAACTCAAAGATGCTCACAAAGCAAGGCTGATTTCAATTAATATGTGAGAAGCATTTTAGAATATCACACACTGCTCTTATTTTGCACAGGTATGTTATATGAACTGTTAGAGAATTGATAAAAAAATGTAGATTTCAGAGATGGAGGAGGCTCTACCCTGCATATATGCAATTTAAACATATAGTTGTCAAGATAATCTGCTCATAAGATTTCTGGCATCACTTCCCCTAACTGTAAACTCACTTTTATTTGTGGTTTTTATAAGCAAATGTGTTTTTCATCCACACCATCCATAGTAGGAATTTGGCTTTCACTTGCCAATATCATAACCACGTTGAGGGGTAAGTGTATTTTGCAGGGCTCTTAATCTTCATGTCTCTGGTTCTTCATGTCTCTGTACTGGAGTCCCAATTTTATCTTTCTGAGAGAATCCCTATACCATGCTTTGCTGCTTGTTGTTATCTACACTGTCAAGTATCCATTAAGTTTTCACTACAGTACATGTATCTGTCAACTGACAACAAATAGTTTGCCTCTTGCCAAACATCTTGATGTTTCCAAAGATCCATATATAGTCATAGACTCAGAGAAGCAAGCCACATCTATATTAAGATTGTCTTGTTGTTTGGGCTTGTTTTAGTGTATTTAATTATATCAATCTTGGAGAAAAAGAAAGATTTTCTAAACTTGGCCTCACAGATTTTTTTTTTTTGAGACAATGGAACATTCCATCTTAACTCTTTGGAATTTACATGTATCTCATTAGTATGAACATATGAGTCTCAGGCAACCACTGATGTTTTAAGAAATTTCAGTAAAAGTGAAAAATGCTATCAATAAAAGTAGAGGGGCTTATTCATGTACAAATGCTCTAAGAAATAAATAATGGGGCTTCCATAGGTTGTGTATAGAAAAATCAACCAAATATTCCTATGCATATTTTAGGCATGCTTTTGTGTTTCCCTGGCTGTTGGCTATGGACTTGTGTTATGTGAAGGAGTATACCAGACATGTGACATACAATGCTTGTATTCCTAAAGGAAGGCTATTTCTTACTTTGAAACATTGTATTATTTGCCAAGAATGTTTGATGCTTAAAGAAATGGTCTGGAGTAACAAATCCAACCTGGCTGAAGATCCTGGATGAGTTGGAAGACCCCCAATAACTCTCCTTTACCTGCCCATCCTACATGGTCTACTACACTCAGTCTGGGGCCAGCTCTCTTAGTATGGTGCAAGATACCAAGGAGATACAGGGAGACTGTTCAGGGGTAAGAGAACTTGTTCTTCAAGCCTCACGTCCTGGCTTAAACATGTCCATAGCCCCCAAAATGGAGGATATAGACAGATTACCAAGTGCTCCCTTGTCTACCGTTAAAACCAAAACTGTGAGCTTCTGATTCAGTGAAAGACCCTATCTCTATGAGGCAGAGAAAAACAGGAAGATGCTCATGTCTTGGATCTTTACCCATGTGTGTGCACCTTTGACTGGAGGTAACACCCCCCCACCCACACACACACACCATGTTTTCTAAGGTGTGATGCATGAAACTGAGAGTACAATTAGAAATATTTTGAAGGTGAGAAACCCTAAAGTTTAAGCGAGGATGTTAACACCAACTTTAAAATGTATTGAATGCTTTGGCTCTTATAGTCTTTCTGCATCTTCTTCTGTAATGCTCCATCACCCTTAGGTGCAGGAGTTGTGTTGTGGAGGAACTTGCTGTGGCTAGGCACCACAGGATCATTCGTTCTGTGTGCTTTGATCAGCCAAAGTTCTCTATAATAGTCTCTGTTGTGAAAAGAAGTTTCTTGGTTGAGGAGTGAGAGTCATATCCATTTGTGGGAATAAGGATGAATATTTAGAAGGTAGTTGAAGATTATGCTGGCTTAGCTTAGTGGCAGTTGTACGATTCTCTACAGCATCTATGGTTCCATTTCTACACCAGATATAATTTCCCTATTCAGTAGCTCTTAAGCCCAATTAGAAAACTGTTGGTTATCACCAAGTTAGGAGTGCCACTAGTGATTGCACCCTTACGATTAGCATGCCACGCTGGTTATTGTTTTAATGCAGAGGAGTCCTAGCTATTGGTTGCTTCCCTCCTTTGAAAGCTTTTCTAGTTCTCAGAGAAAAGGTTTTCAGGTCAGACCCAGCTCAGATCCTTCAATTCTTGTGTCTGAAGCACATGGTGTCTTCAGCAATAAGGACTTAACCTTTGATCTGTGTGAGATAACCAAGGCAACAGTAACATCCTATAATAGTCCAACAGTCTCTGGGACACCCATGACTAGAAACTCATCAGTAGCATTTGCATGTCTGGTGTTAGGGCTTTAGTTAATAGTATATGCCTCATGTAGGAAGCATTGCTAGCTCGGTTTATAAACTTTTACCTAAACCATATATATACACACATGTATAGATGTACATGTATTCATGTAGACATATATATGTAAATTTTGGTAAACAGATATGATTCCTAATGACTTTTTCAGACATCTTTATTGTTTTTTTGTTTTTTTTTTTTGACCATCCTCACCCCTTCTTCTTCTGTGTTGATCTCTAGTCTTTACTACTTCTCTGCTTCCTGGTTTTCCCTTTTCTCCTCCAGAGCACTGTACTCTTTGATCTCCCTCTCTATTGTTCCTCCCCACCCCATGGTATCTTTCTACTACCCTGGTTTCTGCAGGCATTCCATGTTAAATACTTACATCTGAAGATTTGTAGTTCAGGGCCACAGATGAGAGAGAGCATGTGATATTTGTCTTTCTGGGACTAGGTTAACTTATCTGACAAGCTCATTCTAGTTCTATTCATTTACAATAAATAGATTGTTCATGATTTCATTTTTCTTTATAGCTGAGTAGTATTCCATAGTGTAAACATACGGCATTGTTATTATCTATCGGATGCAGGATTGGGTTGTTTTTATCTCCTAGCTAATGTGAATAGAGCAGCGAAAAGCATGGCTGAGCAAGTATCTGTAGAGTTAGATGTTGAGTCTTCGGTCATATGTCATGGAGTGGTATAGCTGGTTCATAACATTAACTAAGTTGGAATTTCAAACTTGTCTTCAGTACCATTTGATGAGGTAGGGAAAAGATTTAAAATTCCACAAATGCAATTTTCAATTTCTTAACAAGGAAGTAAACAACCTTGTCTAAACAGCATCCTCTACCTCTTCATAGTTACTAAAGAAGACATAAAAAAATGTGATGCTGGTTCACTCATACCATTTTTTTTTAAAGCATACTTTACCTTAGCAGTTGTTCTAAATAAAACAAGTTGGAAACATTCAGGTGAGTGGTTTTGGACCATCGGTTTAGCAGCATTGTCATTCAATGTCTTATAGCTTAGTGAAGTATCTCAGACTGGCCTTGATTCTGAATTCAGTGCTGAGAGAAGGAGTTCCTGCAATTGTTTTCTCGTAAGAGATAAACTTGTCCATACTAAATAATTGAAAACAAAAAGCAGGTGGTTCCCACAGCACAACATCGTCATTAGTGCTGATTGTGTCCATCTTTTGAGTGATGTGAATGAGGCCGAGTCAACGTGTATGCCAAGGACACCCTCTGATGTGTCTGCAATGTAGAAACAAAATACAATGAAATAACTGCCCATTTAGGGGTTTCTCTAAGCTTTATTGCATTATATATTTTAATTTTCAAAACAATGAGAATTCAAATTCTATGATCTATATCAATAAAAATGTTAATACATAAAGCACAGCAATGCCCAAGTAATTATTATCACGTTAACATTCTGCAAGAATTGTGGGACATGAGCCCTGCCTTGCCACTCAAAACATGCTCCATGAGCCAGCATTTCCCAGGACCCCAGTCCCTGGGAGCTTAGCATAAATACAGATTCTTGGTCCCTGACCTAGAGCTCCTGGGACACAATCTGCATTTTAACAAGCTCCTTGGTGATTCTTTCCACATTTATTGTAAGGAATACTGAGCTGGGACAATACCTAAGAGGCTCATTATGAATTTCGCTATCGAGTATATTAGATCCTAATAGCAGTGTGTGAAGTCACATTCTTAACAGACTGTTGTAGCATATGCTTTGAAAAGCTGCTTTCACCAAGGGATCTTTGTGACTTTTGTCTCAGTAGCTAGCCGTGGAATGTAGGCATCTACAGTTATATTGAGAGAGTTTCTCAAACCTTTGGTCACATATTGCTTATATTTCAAAACCATGAAGTGGCCAAGCACACTTTTAAAGCTGCAATACTTTAAATCAGCAGTCAAGAGGACTCAAGAGCAATCAGTTCTAAAGATGGCATATTGGAAATATAGAGAAGATGAACTTGAGTCAGAATATCCAGAATGGTAGAAGTCACTATTGGCTTTTTTTTTTTTTTTTTTTGGTGGCCCTAATATGAGCTATGACGTGACCCTTCAAAAGGCCAGCACTCACCAACTTGAGCCACTGCTCAGATCTTTCTCCTATCCAGGCAGCTCTCCCTTGTTGTGTTGGTCTTGCTTTTAATGAAGTGGCTTCTGCCTCCATGATACTCCAGGTATCATGCTCTCCTTGTGAATCTAGATGCACAAGCCACACGAAATCCCACTGTCCCTTGGCACTGTCAAATTTGTGCTGAACGTTTTTCAGTCCTTAAGTTAACTTAGTAGTTAGCTTATTAGCTAACTACTCTTCATTAGATTACCTTCCCTCCTTCCTTCCTTTCTTTTCTTCTTTCTCTTATCTTCCCCACAACCCCTCACCTTGTTCCAGGAAGGAACTCATGACTTGAGTGCCTTGGGCAAGCAAGCTACTCTGGAGAATCCCTCTTTCTCTCCTGAAGTTGTGACTCAGAAATGAGCAAATTCCCAAAATTCCAAGTGAGACCAGACTGGCTGAGGCTGTCATAGACACATTGTTCACTTCATCCTGGACATTATTCATCAATGAATGTGACTTCTTAGATCTTGTGTCTTCTTTTGTCTCCATATGCACTTGTCACAGCATGACTTAACTAGCCAGTAATTAGTTATTTAGACTAATTAGATATTTTCTGCTAACCAGAAGGAACATTTTCTAATATGTCCCCACTTAAGTCCATCTTGTTAGATTTTTGGCCACTGTGTTCCTTTTATATCCTGATTCAGTTATCCATGTCTGTTAGCCAGCGTTCCAACCCAGAAGTCATCTTGTCTTTAGCCAAGAGATACCCTTTCCCAATAAGGTGTGCTATTGTCACTGCAGTCTTTCTTGAGCTTCATCATATCGTGAGCTTTGCCATGGGATCGCCATAGATGATTTTATTTTCTCTTGTCATTCTATACACATGGACTTTCTATGTAGATCAGGCTGACCTCTAATTCACTAAGCAGCCCAAAGTGATCTGGAGCTCCTTGTGGTTCTCCTACTTTAGCTTCCTGAATAGAATTCCATGTTTGTGCTATCATATCTGAAGTATAAAGTAAGCATTTGTGCGTTTTTGAATGTGTATGCATTTTTGTTGTTGTTGTTGTTATTCAAGACAGGATTTCTCTATGTAGCCATGGCTGTCCTGGAATTCGCTCTGTAGACCAGGCTAGCTTCAGACTCAGAGACACAGAGATCTGCTTGCCGCTGCCTCCTGAGTGCTGGGAATGCAGGCATGTGCCACCACCGTTGGACATGTATGCATCTTTGTATGTCACTTAGCCACAAGAGCTTTAATTTAATAAGTCCTGATGTCAAGGGAATGCTGTGCCTTTAAGTATACCACTCAGGATGACTGATTTCTGACAACTCAGAAGGAGAGGTTAAGAAATATTATAGCTTATTTAACAGAAAGGTGCTCAGAGAATGCCTTTTAGTTAATATAGCATCATGTTGACAAAATAGAGAATTAAAATAAAAGTAGGGCTTCATGAAAGAAGGCTTACTTAAATCTTTTTTTTTCTAAATTTATTTATTTTTGAGGGGAGGGCATGGGTGCCATGGCACATGTGTGGAGGTCAGGAGAAATTTGTAGGAATGTTCTTTCTTCTTCTCCCTTGTTCATCCACTGACTAAACTCAGGCCATCAGCCTTGGTGGCCAGCACTTTCACCCACTGAGCCCTCTCACTAGTTCAAGAAGGCTTACTTTTAATATGCCTTTATGGTTTGTTCTTTTTTATCTTCTATGCATGTTAGCTGAGTAGCTCTGGTTTTAAAACAAATCAGAATGCATGACTCAGAAGCGGATGACTCACTGAAATTATAGACAAACTCCTTGCTACAAATGGTTCTTGTTAATTAGATACCCAAGGCAGCAGCACCAAAACAGGAGGTATTGGTATACAATGTAGAGACAAGACTGTAAAACAGTTACTTTCTGCTGAAGACACCTTAATGGCTTCGTATAGAAGGATTCTGAGGAAATATTAATGAGCCATCTTTTACTTTGGAATGCAGGTCTGGGATGTTTAGAGCTGCATTTCGTGGTATGTCATTAGGACGAGCACACCAGAGCCTCATCCACTCCAGTCTTTCAAATGTAAACGGGATAAATCAAGCTCAACCAACCTTTTTTTTTTTAATCTTACTTCTGTTGGTGATTAAAGAAAATGAATGCTTTATGAAAATAGTGCTAGAAATGGACAGTGTTTTGATTAACAGGATTTTATAAAAAATATCATTTATGAGAGGCACCCATTTTTATAAATGTGTGTGCATGCTTATGCTTTGCAGACATCTCTCTCTCTCTCTCATGAGTACCACATAACTCCCAACCCAAGTAGTTCATATTACACGGTGGGACTGTAGCCACATTAAGTACTCACGTCTTTGCCTGTATTTTATCTGTGTGATAAGCTCCTGAATTGGCAGAACAAAAATAGTGTTAATTTTACAAACTTCTTTGTAATAGTAAAAGATGGATCTGGGTCGGGTGTTGCATACCAGTAATCACAGGACTTAGAAGGCCGAGGTTAGAGGAGCAGAAATTCCAGGTTCCCCTACCCTCCTTAGGAGTTGCCATCTCTAAGACAGGGGAGAAGTGAAAAATGGAAATGAAGAAAATATCTCCCAAACACGAAATGGCAACAAAACCAAAAATAGAAATCATAAGATGAGATTAAACTATAAGGAGAGACCCCTCTTGACCATTTCAAAGGACTGTCAACTTTAATTTTTTTTACCCCCTTTGGCTCTGTATAAAAGGCAAGCTGTTTTTCTGAAACATGGTTAATGTTAGCAATAACTAGATTTATGAGGGTTTTGCTTTCCCCAACTTTAAAAATAAAACTAGAGAGAAAAAAAAAATGATTGAAGCATACTTCTAGACTTAACGCCATGTGTCCAAAGCCCCAAACAAAGGTGAGCTGGGGTCAACCACATGCAAACCTGTGTACATAAGAAGCATTGTGAGTTTCTATAGAGAAACATCTAGAAATATCTGGGCTTGGCAGAACTGTTTCGATAGAGTGGCCATCAGCTCTCCCTTGTCTGCTGTGGTTGGCACATCAGTCTGAGGGCTATAATTGTGTGATGCAGTGAGGTTTGTTTCTGTGGCTCTCTTTTTCCTGCATTGCCACTCGAGAGTATTCATCTGGCAGAGTACTTCAGCACGTTGGGGGTCTTTAACATGCTCCTCTGTGCAGCACATGGCACAGGAGACAGTGATATGACAGTTTGGTTCCTTGGCTTCTTTGGGTGGTACTTACATGTTGATGTGAGGAACAGCCCTCTCTTCAAAGAGGTTGTTTTTTTCTGGAGCCAAATTAGCCCAAGTTCCACGTTTCAACATGGCAGTGGTTTCATTAGGGTTTTATAATAACAGAACAAAGAAAGCCTTAAATTGTGACACTTCAAATATATTGGTAGAAACATCAGATAGGTGAGAGCTTACCACACCACGTGGGGAGCCTCTGTGATGGGCCTCAGATGCTATCTGATGACGTTCTTAGCATTGGTTTGACGGAAGCTAGTCTATGAATACATTTCCAGTGCTTTCACCTGACGGCCACAAGGTGTTAGGTCACACAGACTTGGACAAAGAGCAGCTATTACCAAGGCCTAAAGATAGCCCCAAATGCACTGTTCTTCAGTGCTGGATTTGCAATATCCCACCTTTTCCACAATTGTTAAAGCTCTGTGCGGTTGATCAGCCCCATAGAATAGTCAATGCAAGGTGTGGCTTCTTTCTGGGAAGTGCAAATGTTTATGACTCAATGCTTGTTCCTTATAAAAGGAAACATACATTAATATTTCAAAGTCCAAAACTGCCTAAGTGGATAAGCAGTTTTCAGGGAGAGAGAGAGAGAGAGAGAGAGAGAGAGAGAGAGAGAGAAGGAGGGAGAGAGAGAAAAATTGAATGCAGAAAGAGTTCCTCTGGCCAAGGCACTGGCTTCTATTTCTAAAGCCAATTACCCAATTTATATATTTTACTTTTGGGGATGATTTAATTATCAGCTCTTTGGCAAGGGACTGAGGAAAGGCTCTATATCCAGATGTTTTGTTTTAAGGCTGAAATGTTTCTTTAAGCAATCAGCCCTGGGAACCTTGGAGAGTCAGTGTTGTTCTACCCCTAACTGTTTTTGTCCTTTTTTTTTGGGGGGGGGCACTCCCTGCCCAAGCTGACTGAGATCAACCTCTGTACCATGAAGTTCCCCATGCTCAAGGCATTCGAGGATCATCCTTAGAACAGTTGATGTGATACGTAAAAAACTTCACCGGTCCCCCAACCTTCCTGATAACACCTGTTAAGAATTGCTTATAGCTTTCCTAGCTCTCTTAAAATTCATATGGTCTCCTCAAAGTACAGCTTCAACACACGAAGGGTTACTCTGGTGGCCAATAATTTAGTTAATGTTCAGCTTACAGATCTGACATACGCAGAAGTCGACTGATGGCGGGAGATCACGCTTCCTGGCCGCGGGGTTATCATTTATGTAAAGTAGTACACTGGAGAGCTGTTTGTGTGTGGCTAGCAACAGTCTCTAAGTCTTGATTTTATGGGAGAGCAAAGTGCACTCCAATGCCATGACTTACACTCAGGTGTTTACCGTGAGTCATAACTCTCACTTTAAGTCTGGGCTTCAAATAAACACTCCTTAAACTTAATTTTCTCACAGTTCTACATAATCCTTAGTTCATGAGCAAACACAGGTAATAATACTTACGTGATAGGCATTCAGTTGATTGATTTTGGGGGGGGTGTTGAGATAGTCTTACCTGTTAGCATAGGCTAGCCCAGGGCTCATAGCTCTCCTGTTTCAGCCTTACATATTCTGGAACGAGATATGAGCCACCCCCTCTGACTTATTTTTTGTTTTGTTTTCTTTAGGAAACTGAACATCTGAACTTCCTCACATCTGTTTTATTTGAACTATGTTGGCATTACATTCCGTTTAAAAGTTTGTGAATTTGGGAGACAATACAATACTCTAGAATATTTCTGAATCTGGGTTTCCTTTTTTCTGTCCTTCTTCTTTTATTTAATCTCAGTGAAGACTTACTCCAAATAACTCAGTATTCTTTTTAATTTAAAATGCTCCTTATCTGGAATGTAATTAATGTCAAAATCTTTTTATCTTCTCAATTAACAGCAACTACCACCTTTAAATCAACGTGATCATGGATAGTCAATGTAGTTTGAGTGGTTAGTAAATACCTCAGACCTTATTTCCCTCACACTTCCTATATTCTGAGGAAGGCACGCGTAGAATATTAAGTGCATGAAGCATTTCTGTAGCAAGAAATGGGTAATACCACAGGGTCCAATAAAAGGACACATTTTTATTATGTATCCAATAAAACGTGTTCATGCACACACACTGTATACAAGTACACCATACTCACATACAAATCATAAATATAAGTAAAAAGATAAAAGCATAATTGTCTGAGTGGAGGAGTGAAGAGTTAGGGATGGCCCTGAGGAAGGAAACTCTTCCAGAACTAACCAGGAAATTAAGTGATTTGTGATGTTTGGCGATGTGAAGGCTGAGTCAGGATGGGGTTGAGGGTTAACCCATGGACAGCATTGGGGTCCTTCTGGTTAGCTAGTAGGGGATTCAGTGTGAGGGTGGGTGCATAGATACTCAAGGTCTGTAGTAGCCTGGACTAGAAGTAAAGGCTGGACATAAGGGCGAGTTAGATTAGGAAGCAAACACAATAACAATTGTTTTGTGCCTGCAATAATGACCTCAAGGGGTTGTAAACCTGGATCAGTCAGTACCATAAAATAAAACAACAGCTCTTTTCTCTAAATACAGGAAAGAAAGGGGAAAAAAAAAAGACTATTGTCTACCCCTCATCTCCCTGCCTTACCATGCTTGGGGTTCCTGTCTTACCAAAAAAAAGGGGTCTGTCCAGTTTTACTTAGACTTGGCTACTTTGTACCACGTGGGCTAGGTTTCCTTATCACACTAGGAGTGTGCATTTGTAAGGGCAGCTGTCTACTCCCTGCGACCCTCCCTCCTTCCGTTTCCGCTCACAGGCACACTGTTCTCTCTTCTGTCCCAGTGTTGTGGTTTCCCAGCAATAGAGATTTCTTTTTCAGTAGTGATTTCTTAACATTCCTTTGGTTTCGGGATATTGCGGGTTAACTGCAGTTCACTCTCCTGAGGCCAGCAAGGTTTATGATTTCAAATGGATAAAATCCTTGTGGTAACTACCCAGATTTATTCATTATACACAGTCAAGTTGTATCAAATGCTTACGTGGCACTGTACTCCCTACATCTATGCCATTAAAATAATTACATTCAGTAAGAAGTAGCCCTTCAAAATGTAAATTTAAAATTGAGAAAGTATGTAAAATTTCTTTTGTGAGCTGGCTTAGTGGGAGGACACTTGCCCAAGATGGATGACCCAAGTTCAGTCCATGGCATGTACATGGTGGAAGAAAGAACCCATTCCTGCAGGTTGTCTAGGAAAGAACCAATTTCAAGTTGGCCTCTGAACTTGACACATGTGTGGTGGCATGAACCCCATAAATGTTTCTTTTTCCTCAAAAGAGGGGATGAGATGAGAGCTATTCCTATGCCTTTCTAGCTCTTTTGCACCCTCAAGGGCTGGTTCAACTCACCTGTTCTAACCCAAATTCCTCTGACTTGCTTCAGTATATTCTTGCTTGTTCCTGTCCTGTGGAAGTTATTCCAAACAGCAAGTAGGTCACACTGCCTTGTTCTCTTAAAAGAAAAAAAAAAAAAAGAAAGAAAGCCATGTAGCAGCTGCTTATCTCGCTTCCAGTCAGGTTATAGCTGTGTCTTTGAAGCACTTATGTGTTCTGACCTTCACTGCCCATTGCAAGCACCCAGGTCCTAGCTCTTCTCAATCCTCTCTCTTCACCCTGATCCTATCACTTTTTCTTGAGGAGAAGTGATTCTGCATCACAACCCTCAAACTTAGTGTTCCCGATGCTGCTTTTCTACTGTCCCCACATCTGCATGACTAATCCAGCCTAACCTTGAGTGGCTACTACTTATCCGAGACACTTTCCTGTGCATCCTTTCCCTCACAGGACCTGTCTCCTGTTACATTTTTTTTTTCTCTATTTGTTTATTAGTCATCTTCTTCCAACAAGAACAGAAGCTCTATGAAGACCTAAGCCATTGTCCATGTCTTCATGTTTTTTTGTTTTTTTAATCCACAGAACCAGAATAGTACCTGTCCTACTATAGATGCTCAACAAATATTTGTGAAAGAAAGTTGTAAAGAAGGGAAAAAGAAAAGAGTAGTAGTTGGGGTGAGGAAGTTAGAAAAAGGAATGGAGGAAAACTAGGAAGTAAAAAAGACAGGGTACTTGCTGTTTGGAATAACTTCAATAGACAGGAATAAACAAGAATATACCAAAACAAGTTAGGGAGAAACTACTCTGTTAATATGTCTCTAGCAAATTTTTCAGACCACTCTCTCTCTCTTAAACCAAAGCAGATCTGGCCTTCAGCCCAGAGCCTTTGCAAGGAATCATTTTTTCTAGATGGACACTAAAGTTGTTCTATTGACATTGTGTTTATTTTCAGACTGAACTCAACCTTTTATTTTTTATATAGCAAATGGTATTGACTTTCAGTACATATTAGTAGGATAAAGTTTCTCCTTTAAGTTAAGATATTTCAATGAAATCTACTTGAAATCTACTTTTCTCTACTTGAGTTTTTTTTTTAAATATGGAAAATGATATTTAGAGAACTGGGATGACAAAATCATGAAATATGAATGTGGGTGAGGAAAAACTCTGAACTCATTGGGGTTAATGACCTGCAAAAAAATTATACTTTTCTTTATGATCTCTTGTAATTCCCAATTCATCCATGTCTATTGCTTCCTTGTCTATTGCTCCTGTTCACCACCTCCTTCTCACTTGTTTTTTTTAATGACACTGTCATAGATCGACTGAAACTGTTTGCTATCACTCACTGTCATTTGGATCTCTCAGTTATGTCTTTTTTAATTTGCTGTAAGATCATGATGTGAGTAACCATATCTCACCCTAGCCCCCAGCAATCTCTGCAATACATAGCCCAGCACCAACATAGCAGAAAAGTGACAGTGCTTATTTGTTATTTTCATAGTGACTTATTCCCACAATAGAAGATGGAGTGTTCCTGCATCAGACTAACCTAAGCATGCTTCATTCCTGTATTTACATAATTAAAGAAAGATGACAGAGAACTAACATTTTATATTACAGAATTAAAGTCACTTCTCTCCTGCTCATAGAAAGAATATGTACATTTATTCATACTGGTGAGAGGAATTAATCCCAGGGCAAAGCCGTAAGTCAATAAAAGCCAAATTCCAGCACAGCCAATTTGAATGCTTATAAATTAAAAGCTGCTAAAAATAGTGACCAGTATAGGAAGTCATTCATAAAACTCTTAGTCGGGCACATTTTAATGGAGGTGAGAAGCAACAAAAATCACATTTTCCAGCTAATGGATTGAGGTTGCTGGTTCTGTGGGAAGATCTCTGCCCAGTCTTAATGTTAGCAATGGTGTTAGACTCATATTTTTACTGGAAACTTTGAAAGCATAAAATTCAACCCAAATTAGGGACTGGTCATATGGCTTACCAGGGAAAGTGCTTTCAGCACAAATGTCGATTTGAATTCCCAGCACCCACATGAAAAGCTAGACCCAAAGGGTTAGAGGCGGGGGACAGAGACAGCTAGAGGCAGAGACAGGCAGATCCTAGGAACTTGCTGGCCAGGCAGCCTAGCATAATGACAAGCCTGAGGTTCAGTGAGAAGGCTTGTCATGAGAAATAAGGTGGGGGGTGATAGAGGAAGGCATCAAAAGTCAATCACTGACCTCCACATGCACACCAAGAGGAGAGCACATAGGTAGAGAGTGGTGACATACACACAAACACACACACACACATCACACAGTGGAGGGAAGGGAGGGAGGGAGAGAGAAGAGAGAGATCCTATCAAGGGTAAAAGCTACTTAGATTACCTGTAATGACCACTGTGCCTGAATTATTTTCTGCAGCATATCCTGCTGTTAAGAGATATGAACCTGCTCATCTCTGATCTCCTCATATCCATCTTTTTCCCCTGCAACCTTCCCCCTAAAATAAAACACACATACGTGCATGCGCGCACACACACACACAGAAAACATCTCATCATGAAAGTTGTGGTATGTCACAGTGTGTCCCCCAGTGTATCCCTCTGTCCACACATCCACTTGCAAATGTTCATTGCATGAGTCATTGGTCTGGCTGAAATCTCTGACATCTGTAACACCATCAATATTGGATCCTTATCAGGCCTTCTTCTGGTTATCCTGTTGTTGCCCTGTGTCATGGAAGTCCTTCTGCAGCTCCGGATCAGCCAGACTGGTCCTTTCACACGTTCAAACAGTTCACTGATAATATAGATTTTGAGGTGGCCAACTAAGAGCCTTGGATCTGGGCCTGGATGGTAGCTGAGCTAGTCTGGCTCTCCTTTAAACACACCACCAGGGCAAGCTCTCCAGCCCTGCTCCAGCTAAGCTACCCAATGCAGCCATCAGCAGGAGGTCATCAGCAAGAGTCAGCTCTCTGCTCTCCATGTCCTCACAGGCTCATGGTCATCCATCCCTCCAGAGCCATCGCCACTGTATTGCCCAGGCAAGGTGGAGATCCTGCTCTCCCAAGTGCTCCAGCCAGTGAGCAGGCAGGGCTAGCTCTCCTGACTGTCACAGGTGGCAAGGGGAGAGGGAAGCAGCCATCACTCCTACCCCCCATGACACCTCACAGCAGTGGCAGGGCCAGATGTCCAGAACTTAAGTCCTTCAGGCTGGCTCACCTCTGCCCCCTCAACCAGGGCCAGCCCTCCTGTGCTGTGCATTTTTATTCCTTTACATACAATATTAACTTAACGGCATCTTTGAATTGGGTAGATTTTTTTTTTCGTAATGACTATTAAGTTCAAACACTGAAAATGACAATTGTTTTCAATTGACTTACAATACACTTTCCATGTTGTAACCTTGAGCAACTGTGTGTGTGCAAAGGCATGCGTCTGTGTGTGAGTACCTATGTAAAGGTAATGTTTCTCAATGAAAGCTGAAAACTGTGATGTGTGGTCATGGAAGATTTATAAATGTACTCTTAGGTGATCTAGCTATTTTTTTTATTGAGTTAGTGGTAATATAATGATATTAACTTTGGTATTGTACATTCTTTGTGTGTGTGTGTGTGTGTGTGTGTGTGTGTGTGTGTGTGTGGTGCCAGGAATTGAACTCAGACCTTACATGTAGTAGGCAAATATTCTACCCCTTGCCAGCTTCCTTAACTCTTGAATTAACTTTAAATCCATTGATAACTAACAAATTTGGAAATGTTCTACCCTTATCTTATTTGTTGTTATCCTGATTTTTCTTACTCATATTGGTTCTTAGGAATCCATTTTGTGTTCTGCAATTCCTTGTTGCTCATCAGTACTTAAAAACAAGTTATTCCCATGAAAGCAGTGACATTTTTTTACATCATGGCCACCTTGCTTACAGAGTTGAGTGCTGTGTGCAACATGAGGAGGAATCAATATGTTCCTTCTAGTGACCCTATTATTTCACTTCATGTCCCTTTGACTACTCTGCTGCCCTAGGCGTGGATTGAGTTTCCTACTGTTGACATATGTCTGCTGTTTCTACTCTGTTTCATTTGTCTATATTTTCTATAGCTCTTCTTAACCAATATGGTCTTAATTCCTGCAACATTCTCATATCAGATAAGTATGCTCTTTTGTTGTTGATCATGTCTTTACTGTTTGCTACTTCCATCCATAAAACAAAGACTTTTGAACATCTTTCCCTTGAAACAAATGATTATGGTATTGATTAGGTGATTGAGTCTACAAATCACCTAAAAAAGGAGTTCTATAACCAGAATATTATAGGCTTCTCTATAATCATAGTATCTCTATTAGTGATGTCTCCTTTGGTATTTTCCATATATTTAGTGATTTTGGGTTTAGGCCTCTCTTATATATATGCCATTAATGCAAATTACATGCTTCTGGGTCCACTGTAAAAGGGCAACAATAGTCAAAGTCATTTTCTAAGGGCCCAAGGGCAATTGTATACAAATCTAGTATTTTTTTTATGTTGCTCTTATACTAGGGAGAAAAACCTTTCAACTTTGTTGAACTTTTCTTTTTCTCTTTCCCTTTTTCCTTGGAAAACAATCTCATGTATCACAGGCTGGTTTATAGTGTGATGAAACTAAGAAGGTCTTGAACTTGTCATGCCTCTCACTTCCGTGTGCTGGAATTATGCATGTGTGCTAGCCTACCCATTTATTTTGTTGACCATTTTCCGATCTTTCTTCTTATTCCTTTCATTATTCTATGTTGATAGCCTAAGTCTCTATGGATAAAAATAAAAGGTTTATTTTCTTCGTTCCATTTTTTTTTTTCTGTACATTGTAACCTACCTTTAAGAATATGTGTGGATATTTTTTTTCCTAGAATTTTGGGTCTAAGGCTTATCCAACTATAAAAGATATGTGGTAGATCATGTAATTAATGGTTCAGCAGCAGCTCAGAGTCTGAGAGTTTGCATTTCTAGGGAGTCCCCAATATACTTGCAGCTCTACTCTACAATGTCAATTGCTTTGGTAGGCAATTAACTAGAAAAGCATGAGAAAAATTCTTGACTTCTTCCAGTGGTTAAAGAAAATAAGTTCATGTTTCACTATGAAATATGAGATTGGATACAAATGTATGATAATTTTCTATCTATTTCAACAAATTATATTATAAATCTGTCATCATTTTTATTGTGGATGATTATTAAATTAGTTTTATTTATTTAGTAAACTGTGTATTAGCCTTTTTCTTTACACTAGGATGTTGTTAATTATTAAAACATACAGACTAAGTGGAATGTATATAGTAATTATGATTATGTAACAGCAATTGATGAAGAAAAAAACTTAAATTTGTATGAGAGTAAGGAGGGTTCAGTGGGAGGGTTTGGCGGGACAAAAGTGAAGGGGGAATGCTATAATTATATTGTCTCCAAAAATGAAAGGAATAACTTTAAAATTAAATGGTTGGCTACCCCCAAAAGAGTCATGCCATGGCACCAGTGAGGATACTTTGCCCATTAACTCAATCCTGTAACACCGAAGGTCCCAGTTAGGTAAGATTGCTCATGAGTCCTCTTACCCAGGAGCATACATTTGTACCTTCTGGCTGTTCTGTGTGCTAGTCAGCTGGGAGGGAGCTAACAGCTCCCTTCTAGAGCACATTCTCTATTAAAACTCACTCACTCCAGGGTAAACATAGAAATATAATAATTTGAAACTACAAGCAAAAGTATGAGGAAGAATATACATGTTATGTCTTTATGGGCCTGGCTTACCTCACTCAGTGTAATATTTTTTTCAGTTCAATATTTTTCTGAGACTATCATGATTTCATTTTTTTATGGGTGGATAAAATTCCATTAAGCTTATGACATTTTCATTGTCTAAAATTAACCCCTTTTACCTTTAAAAACATTTGTAACATTTCTAATAATTCATAGTGTACATGTACGAATTTGCTTATAAACATTCACATATAAAATTTGCTGATTTATTTCCTAATAAATAAGGCTTAATTTATCTTCATGGTATGGATTCATTTTATATAATTCTTGACAAGTTTTATTGTTTTAAGTATCATAAAACAAGCTGATATTTGACCTCTCACATTTATGTTTAATTTATTTCTTAAAGTGATTTTTGAAGTATGTTCTAATATTGTTAGCATTTTTACTTATGACTAAATTGAATTACATGGAGATTCCTAATTAGCAAAGTCACAAAGCCCATAAAAGATGCAGCAGAGACATGAACTCAGTGGCTGGCTCTGATCACCTTCCCCTAATGGGGGAGCAGCCTTACCAGGTCACAGAGGAAGACAGTGCAACCAGTCCTGATGATACCTGATAGGCTAGGGTCAGATGGAAGAGGAGGAGGACCTCCCCTATCAGTGGACTGGGGAAGGGGCATGGGAGGAGAAGAGGGAGAAAGGGTGGAATTGGGAGAATACGAGGGAGGGGGCTACAGCTGGGATACAAATTGAATAAATTGTAATAAATTAAAAAAAATTTAAAAGTAAAAAAAAAGTGCAGTAGAAGTTTGTGGTGTCAACTGTACAATGAATAAAAGAATTTAATGTTTTATTTATTGGAGAATTTCAGGTACAAGCATCGTATTCACATCTCTACTATCCACTTCCCATCCAATTCCCTTCTCTAGTCTCTCTCTCAAAGTCATGATCTCTTCTTGTTTAACTGTTGTTGTTACACGCACACTAGCACACACAACTAACGACAACGACTCCTTCTCTCCCAGAATCTTTAACAGAACTCCAGAATTTAACACTTGACAGAAGGTTGGTTGCTACTATAAAGATCATGATGAGGGTCCCAGACGGCTCCTGGCACAATCTCAGAACTTCCATTCCACCATGCAGAAGAGGTGTTAGACCTTGGATTATAAACAGAAGAATATAAACACTTTCCTCTGTTCCTTCACGACCCAGGCCTAAAGTGTCATTTCCCCACTGATTTCCTTTACCACATAGCTTAAATAAATGGATGCCTGCCATTTTCAGAAGCCTTGGGAAATCAGTTAGCCGCTGCGTGGTGATGCTTTGATGAACTATTCCTTCATCATTGCACCTCAGTCTCTCTAGCTCACTGAGACATTAGCCTACTCTTCACACCTTACTTCACGAAGCCACAATGGCTGCCACATCCTTTATGAAATGATGTGATATACATTGAAACATGCCTGCTTTGGCTTTCACAAGGTTTTCCTTAAAATGTGGTGTACATTTTGGTTCGGTTGGTTGGTTGGTTAGTTAGTTGGGTGATTTGGTTTGGTTTGGGAGAGCTGTATCTTTCAATGAAATCCATTTTTATTTAACTCGGAAATTTTTCTTTGATCCGTGGAAAGAACATTAAAATGAAAAAGAAAGGTGATGTCATCCTGCCCATGAGGTGTGTGACCTACACAGATAATTTTATCTCCTAATGATTTAATATCCTCACTTATGAGAAGAGCTGGCATGCTTTAATGTCCTCACTGGCACTGTAATTAGAGATTCCGTTTCCCTTACACTGTAATTTTTTATTAAGGCATGAGTAATCACAATTGATGATATATTACTGTCCTGAGTGAGAAACCTATTTCTTAGACACAGTGCTAAACATTGCCTGTCAGTATCTTTCTTAATGCCACTTTAAAATCTTTTATAAACAGGATATATGGCTTTGAAATATTTAGACCCCCCCATCAACCTTTTGCATGCATCTCTATTTGTAATTTTTCTATGAAAGACCTAGTGGAGGAAATTGAAACATATCGAATTATCCTAAGGAAAAAAAAATAAACGTAGTAACCTATACTCAATTTATTTGTTGATTATTTTAAAGGTAAAGGGTTGAAAGCCTCTATGTTTGTGTCCTAATATTTATGATCATCATTTTGTCCTTCATACTCACCGGGCATGTCCTAAAAACACTAGACAGTTAATTTTCTTCTTGAAAACTCTCTTTCTGTATGCTTGAGGATATATAGCAAGTATAATATACATCATGTAAGTAAGATTAATGGCACATTCTTTGTAAAACCTTCTGCAATAGCTAATAAAGAAGATATGTGAGAAACAAAACAAAACAAAACATGAAGACTGAGCCACAGAGGAATGTGCACACTCAGCTGGCTTTGTCCTCCTCTTATTCCATTCAAGCCATTAGCCCACAGACAGTACACACATCTATAAATAAATGAATAAATAAATAAATAAATAAACACTAGACACGGAAAACTATAGGTCATATGCTTGTACATTAGTAAGGAAAATTATCAGGTCTAATAAACGGCTAAATTTTATATTTTGACATATTTTTTACCTGAACTAGATACCATCTAATTTCTGTCCAAAAGTATTGACTTTCTTTGTTTGTCCTTGGCACACCTTAATACTTGGTTGTCTGATGCTGCTATACTAAAAATTATATTCTATTAAAGAAAATGCCCATATTTGTATTAAACATTAGCATATTTGCTTTTTAGCAAATGTCACTTGACTTTTATCAACTGATTTCTCAATGAATTTACATAATCTTGGCAGCTTCTGTTCCTTTGAAATGGGAAATCCAATGGCAAGTTCATCAGTACAGAGGAAGATCCTCCTGAATGTTTAGAATTTGGGTTTTACCAGTTCCATGCAGGTTGGGAAAAATATCTTGAAGGAAAAATAGTAGTAGCATTCTAGAGAATGTTTCTGTAGAATTTATGAGCCACACATGGCTCCAAGGTTTAAGCAGACAAGAGTCCCCTGGTAAGTGTTTGTGTGTTACATGCTCACAGTAAATTTGACATCACCCACCCAGAGAGGAACAGAAGCAAAGACAAATGATCCCAACCTCATTTGACCTTCGCCCACTCCTTCCAGGAGACAATCTGCCACATCAGAGTTAATGTGGATTGTTTGTCATCTTTGGAACCTGTAATGATTGAGATTTAATACTCTTTTATTCACCGGAACATGGAATTTTCTTTCTTTTTTTTTTATTAATCTAGAGTAAGTAAAACTCCAGACATTTCGTATGACAGTCCATACTAGTACATTTAAGCCAGATATGAAGGTTAATTGAAACTCTCTCTTTCTCCATATATGTGTGCCCATGTTATGGTTTGTTTCTGTTCTGAACCTTCAAATGCTTTTGCATCCTTGGTTCCAGTTCAGGCCTCCATTGATTACATTTTGAGTGTTTACATGTGTGTGTTCATGTGTGTGCACATGAGTTCCTGTGAAGGTAGGAGAAAAGTCGCTGTTTTTATTCAGGTGCAGTTCACTTTGGGTCTTTTGTTTTGTATTGTGTTAGATTAAGTTTCCTCCTTTTTCTTCCCCAAGCAGGTTAAAGGGGCTGGCCAGCAAACCTTGGGGCTCTCCCTGCCTCTACCTACCTGCTGCTGTCATACTCAGCATCTTTACATGGGTTTTGGTGCTCCTGTGGCAAACAACTTTACTGGCTAAGCTATCAACTAGCCCCGAGGTACCACAATGTTTTTAAAAGCTCTTTTGGAACTGTCACATGGAGTGTTGAGTCTACAGCACAAATCTCTCTCATTTCCAGTTGCTAATTAGAGAATATCATGTGTGAACATTTCCAAAGTCATATGTTCCCCCTGGCACTAACCTGGCATGTCAGTATAGTACATCATCCAAGAAAATGGAATTGATTGGACACTGTCCCTTATGAAGCTACAGCGGATGCTTCTCAATGCTCTGCCTCTAGCTACAGTGTTTTGAAAATTACTGTAGATTTTCATATTGTCACAAATAAAATAGGAAATAGGGTAATTTCTAATTTTTTTTATTTTTATTAATTAGTTTGTTCACTTTGTATTCCACCTGTAGCTCCCTCCCTTCACCCCTCCCAAACTCACCCTCTCTTCCTCCCTCTTCTCCAGCCATGCCCCTCCCCCAGTCTGCTGATAGAGGAGGTGTTTCTCCTCTCCTTCCTTCTGATCCTAGCCTATCAGGTCTCATCAGGAGTGGCTGCATTGTCTTCCTCTGTGGCCTGGAAAGGCTGCTCCCCCCTCAGGGGGAGGTGAGCAAAGAGCAGGCCACTGAGTTCATGTCAGAGACAGGCCCTGTTTCCATTACTATGGAACTCACTTGGACACTGGACTGCCATGGGCTACATCTGTGCAGGAGTTCTAGGTTATCTCCATGCATGGTCCTTGGTTGGAGTATCAGTCTCAGAAAAGACCCCTATGCTCAGAGTTTTTGCTTCTGTTGCTCTTCTTGTGGAGCTCCTGTCCTTTCCAGGTCTTATATTTTCCACTTCTTTCATAAGATTCCCTGCTGTCTTGACTATGAGTCTCAGCATCTTCTTGATACCCTGTAGGGTAGAGTCTTTCAGAGTTCCTCTGTGGTAGGCTCCTGTCCTAATCCCTGTTTTCTCCCTCTTCTGAAGTCAATCCTCTTTGTGATTCTGAATGAGGATTGAGCATTTTACCCAGGGTCCTCCATCTTGCTCAGCTTCTAGGATAAACATACTAAAATCTGTATAGCTAAAGAAGCTTAACAAGTTGGAGGTAAGTTTTTAATTTAAGACACTTAGAGTTTTTTTGTTTTCTAGTTTTGTGAGTTTCTTGTGAATTTACAGAAATTGTAACAAATCATATGTATATGCCAATTGTATATGAGCATGAGTTGAAAAGTTTATTTAGTTCTCAAACTCTCACATAAACCCATGTTTTATATATATATTTTTTAAAGTTGGTTGAGCATAAGTTTATAACCAACATGCAATCATTTCTGTCTTTTCTCTCCAAATGTTTATTGTTTATATATTTTTGAATAGCTAAGAAAATAAATGTCATTTTTGCTCTTCAAATTCACATTATTAATTTAACATTTCTCTATCATCTGATATAATCTTTACATGACCATTTCAGTTGGTGCATGATGCTTGATTAAACTAAAATCTACTTTTTGTATTCAAGACTTTCCTCTCATTTACTATCATTCAGAACTATTCTGCAAGAAGATTTTTTTTTTTTTGGCCATGTTAATGAGTTTCTTTGGGTAAATTCTCAATGGTGAATTTACTGGGTCACAGTCATGATCATATTTCTATGTCATTCCTGTTCATAATCCAAAAGATGCTGCTGTTCATTTGAATGACCTACTTAATAAAATACTTTAAATTTTACTGCATTTCCGTGGAGATTAGTCAGATTCCATTTTCTGTAATTAAATGTTACTTCTGTGCTAAGTTCTTGCATTTTTATTTTCTACAAATGCAGAACATATGACCTTTCTGCCACATCTGTTGGAGCAGCAGTGACACCATTTTCAATGGTGTTCCTTTTATTAACTTGGTAAGAATTTACCAGTTTCATCACAACCCTCATAATTTCTTCAAATTGCTTTGCATGTTCCTGCTTTTTGCATAAATGTGAGTAGCTGGTTTTTTTTTTTTCATATTCCTGTATGTTTTTAGATGCCACGTCTCTATAACACTTTTACAAATTCTTATAAATGAGGTTAGATTTGACCTGCCTGGCTCTTTGACCTCCCCATCCTTCAAGGGAGGAGCAGTCCTGCTAGGCCACAGAGGAGGACTTTGAAGCCAGTCTTGAAGATACCTGATAAAACAGGGTCAGGTGAAAGGGGAGGAGGCCCTCCCATATCAGTGGACTTGGATAAGGGCAGGGAGGAGATGAGGGAGGGAAGGAGGGTTTGGGAGGGAATGAGGGAACAGGATACAGCTAGGATACAGAGTTAATAAAATGTAGCTAATAATAAAAAAGATTTGACCTGCACATTTTGCCCATTCTTTTCCTTTCTCCTCTCTTTTTTATTTAATTTTTTTCAATTTTTCACTTTCATTTTAATATTTGTTTTTTTACATTATTCTTTTAATTCTTTATTAATTACACTTTATTCACTTTGTATCCCCTCTGTAGTTCCTTCCCTCCTCCTCTCCCAAATTCCTCCCTTCCTCCCCCTTCTGCATGCATGCCCCTCCCCAAGTCCACTGATAGGGGAGGTCTTCTTTTCCTTCCTTCTGATCCTAGTCTATTTAGTCTCATCAGGAGTGGCTGCATTGTCATTTTCTGTGGCCTGGTAAGGATGCTCCCCCTCTCAGGGTAAGGTGATCAAAGAGCAGGCCAATCAGATTATGTCAGAGACAGTCTGTTCCCATTACTATGAAACCCACTTGGACACTGGACTGCCATGGGCTACAACTGTGAAGGGGTATTCACTTTCTATCCCAGGTGTAGCTCCCTCCCTCTTTCCCTCCAAATCCCACTGTCTCTCCTTCTTCTTCTCCCATGTCCCACTGATAGAGGAGATCCTCATCCCCTTCCATCTGGCCCTAGCTTTTCAGGTCCCATCCTCCTCTCTTTTTAAAGATGCCACACTATTAGTTTCTCTCTTCCTACATTTCTCTGCTTTTTTTTTTTTTTTTTTTGTCATCTTGCCTTATTACTCCAATTGTTTTGGCTTTTATATTTCTACAGTTGTAGCTTCTTTTCAAACTTTTTTGTTTGAAATTAGGGCAATTTGTTACTATTGCTACACCCTTTCTTTGGGTCTATTTTAATGATTTTCAAAATTCTATTATATATGTAGATTTATATATTATTTTCATCCTTCATTTTTTGCACAATTGTTTGATTCATTCTGCTTTGCTACCAGTTCTACATAGTCAATATATCATATATTTACAGTTTCTGTATTTTAAAATTTTTTGATGATTTTTTTCTGACACAATTTATTTTGAAGTGCTTTCAAACATTTTAACAAAGACATCAAATTTTCATATTTATATTGTTATTAATTTATAACTTTCTTCTGCTGTTCGATATAGAAAGAGATTATAGCTGTTGCACATAATCCAACCCATCTGAATGTGCTGAGAACTGGTTTTAACTGGAAACACTTTCTTATTCAAGAATACCTAATTAATTATGATTATGACATTCAAAATATTTTAGACTCTCCATTAATTTTTTCCTTTGATACTTATTTTCTTTTCACTTTATTTTCTTGCATTCTTTTGTGTTAGAGATTTCTGAGTTTTTAAGTTTTAGAACCAACTCTTTCATCAGTAACAACATTCATCTTTTCTAAAGATTTCACCTAATAATGTCTAATGTAAGTGTTGTCTTTACTTACCTCCCAAATAATGATTAGATGTCCCTTCTCTTCTTTTTACCTCACATTTTGGATGTTTTTGTTGTAGCTTTAATAACCTTTTTTTGTTTTCCTGCTCAACATTGTTTTTTTTTTCTTCTATTTTGGCCCTTCCTTATCTGTAAAGTGCAATGTTAGACATTAATTACTCCGGCATTTGACCATGGTCAAGAAATTAAGTTCTTTTCTTTCTTTATTTTTCTTGCCTTCTTAAAAAAATCTTGTTTTCCACTTAAACGTAAATATACTTTTTTTTCCCCTATGCTCTTCTGGATTTGCAATAACTTCATCTATTGCTTTAAAGATAATAAATTGTTTAAATAAGTTGAATTGTCATTTGATAATTTGCTTCATATTGAGTAGTAATATTTGGTCCCTATTCTAGTTTCTGAATACTTTAATTTTTTTCTTACATTTGTTGTTGCATGATTTCACTATGATAGATCTAGAGGTTCACTTTGTAAAACAATATTTAAAATTTATTACCCTCTTTCAATGAGTATTTGTATATTAATTTTGAAAGACTTATCTACTAATTTGAAATGTTACCCCATCTCCATCCATTTTATTCTTCTGTAAAATCCAGCCGCCCCACACTCTTATATTTACCTTGTTGTATCATCTATTCTTCTTAATCTTTTTCTCATCTGTGCCATGACTGTGTCTACTATGTTTACAATTGTTTTCAAATGTCTTCTAACTCACAAATTCAACCTTTAGATGTCTACTTTGTTTTGTAACCCATATATTCATCAAATGCTCAGTTTCAGATTCTGCTGTTTTTATTTTAAATATACGTAATAAGTTTTTAATGATGTTATATAATTTCTTTAAATGGATAAAATTCTTTTGCTTCTTTGATAATTCTAAATATTTCACTCCTTTTGTCTACTTCTGATCTTTAGCATTGCTACTGATTGTCTTTCGTAAAAGTTTACCCCTTTATATAATTATTTCTTTTCAATGTCTGTAATCCTAATTCTTAATATTTTATCTGGAGAAATTATTTATATGCAAATTATATTTTCTACAGATTTTGTCTTTATTTTTTAAAAAAAATATTGTCCAACCTACCAATCAGGGATATTTTATGAATTATATGCTCAACTTTTGGGGTACCTAACTACAATAGAGACTTGTGATAAGAATTTTTGAAAGAAAAAAAATTGATGTTTTCTTAGCTGCTCTTCCCTTTGTTGCTATAAAATACTCTAATGAAAGAAACTTGGCGGTTATAGGGATTATTTTTAACTAACAGTTCATGTGCATAATCCATCAGGCTGGAGAAGTTCAGGAAGCAAGAGTGTGGGGCGGCTGGTCACATGACACCCACACATCAAATAAGCAGACATTTAAGGCTGCTGTTCAGATCCCTTGCTCATTTGGCTCAGTCTAGAACCCTTGCCGAGGAAATGATGCCACTGGTGCGTCTTTAGGATTTCTACAGAAATTAACTTACTCTTTGTATCCCTCACAGACATGTCCAAAGGATCCTTTCCTAGATTTGGTCTAGTTGTCAGTCAGTGTAATTCATCACAGGTATCTGTTTGGAAGACACAGGCTTATCCTGAGCGAAAACTTTTATGCAGTGACTTTTGAGTTTCTTCCTTGTCTAAAACCTTGATTCTTTTCTTCTTCTGCTACATAGAAGATTGGCAAATACATTTTGAAAAGCATCAACTGTGATATCTCTAGGGAATTCTTTTTTTTTTTTTTTTTACTTTAAAGATTCAAACACTCTTAATTTGGTTCTTTAAAGCAATTATCCATTACATTTTTTTCATAGTAAAATTTGTCATCCTTTTAGGGAGGAAAGTCCTGAATATATTACCTTTCATCCTATATAGATATGGACCTCCCTGACCTGAAGGAAGCACTTGCTTCTATTAAGAAAATTCACCACCTTCTGAATTGAGGATGGGCATTAGAAAAGATGCTCTCCCCATCCCCCGGGGCTTACCATATTGAAAAGCAGAATGAAACCAAACCCAAAAATCGGTGAAATGAATAAGAGAGTTCTAAGAGCATAGTGTAATGCTTACAAGTGAAGCAGTAAAAGCTCTCGGGTTACTCGTGCTTAGGACAGGTTAGGTTTAATGTGTACTAACCTGTGCTACATATGTGTCATGTGTCATGGCACCTGAGTACTCTATCAGGAGCATCTATATACTTACATCCCTGTAGCAGGCCACCCTGTAGCTGCTCAACTTCAGTTTTCTCGGGAATCTTTGCATTGTGTCAGTAACGAAGGCGTCTCCTTTGCGCAAACCTGCATCTCGATTTCCACCAACTGAGCACAGTGATTTTACTCTTCGTTTTCCTCTTCCACGTAGTGTGAGATCCTAAGGCTTGATTATAGTCTCTCCATGTTTCGACTTTCATATAGGAACTATTTGACTTTTACTGTTTGCCATGCTCTGTGGAGTTCTTTACACGCTCTAGAGGATGCGGTAGCATTCAGAAACCATGTGATCCGATCACGTTTCTTCACACTCTAAATGATCCTAAATTGAGGTTTTCCTAGCCTGCTCTCCACAAGTTACACTTTCTGATGTCTTCAAAGAGACAACAGCTCATTGTAGTTTCTCTTCTTTCAACGTAGAACATACATATATTGAAAAGACAAAGGTTGGAAAAAAAATCTCTCAAAAGCAATCAAATGCTTTAGGAAAGAAAATCCAAGGCTTTCCAGTGGGTATAGTATGTATCCATAACACAAGCTGTGGTGATGATGAAATATTAGCTGCAGCATCTCATTTCCACAGAAGACTCCGTGCTCAACTCTATCAATGAACAGAAAAACAGTTATTGCAAATATTCCCCATGGAGAATTTTACAATGGAAAAAAATGTCAGAATAAAGAAATTATCTAACTGTAAAATAATAGTCCTTTCAACTTTTGCAAGTGAATTTAAGGGATTACCTTATCTTGCTCTCAAAGTGAGTAAGTTATTGCTCCCTTTTTAATACTCGCTTTTGGGTTTTTTTGGATGGGAGGAATGTAGAAGAGTTTCCCATTGATGAGATGCTGTTTGCAGCTTTCAGAGTATGAGCCACATTGCTCAAAAACAGACCTATTTCTCTATGGAGTGGAGATGATTAAACTGTGGTCTGTTCTCTTAGGTTGGGTGTTTCATTTCTGCAACTATGGCACAAATATCTGATGTCTTTTTCCTGTGTAATAGGCTTAAATGTTAACTGGCCATATGCATATAGGCACTTTGCTGTCCTCTGGGAATTTTTATAAATTTAATCCATCCATTAGCCATATGTCCAGGCTGTTAACTGCCATTTAATTTAATAAGCATTTTTGAGTGATTGCTCTCCTCTAAGAGTGATGTCTGCTCTCAGAAGACCTCAGGGGTGTGGTCGTGAAGAGAGCACAGCCTCAATCCTCAAGAAGAGAGCAGGGCAGCTTCTTTGGACAACCATTTTGAACAATCCTGGGGAAACTGTGAGTGCAAAACGTTAGCTACCATAGATGTACATGAAAAGCTGCAGGCTTTATTTCTGTTGCTAAATTATTCCCTGAAATTTAGACTCTGGAATGCATGGTCTACTTTACATTCTCACTGTATGGGGGAACGGAGTGGTCATAGAATGATGTGAGTTTGGATTCAAACAAGCAAAGTTGCTAGTTAGAATGTAAAGAGAGAGAGAGAGAGAATATATAAACGTGACTGGTAGATAGGAATTTCTGAACTCATCATGAGTTACACTTGCAAGTAGACTTGCAGGCAGGTCTCTATTGGAATTTGCATGGTTCTTATCTGAATGAGATCGATAATTTTCTTCTTGGGTATTGTGAAGAGTACCTCCAAACTTCATGTGTACTGGTCAGTAAGGGTAAAGCCTCTAAACAGAGAGCAGCCCAATGTTTCCAGGTGGAGTGGCACAAGTGAGTGGTGTGTTCAGCATCAAGATCTTGCTATCAGGTTGTGAAGGGTAACAGATAGCCTCATCACTAGCCCGTAAGGTTTGGGACCCCTTTGGTCAGTGGTTCAAAAAAAAAAATGTAATCTAATCCTGGTACTGGAGTTTTCACTTGCTAGAATGTGATCTCTAGCTGGGACATTGTCCCCTCCCCCAATATAACTTAACTCTATTTAAACTCCTTTTGTAGATGCCTGTACTTTAGGAAGCTTCTGCAATAGTAGGTTTCTATATAGATTTTCAAGAGACCATTAATGTTAGTTATCCCTCTCCAAATTCATTTTGCTTAACGGTGGAGTAATATTCCATTGTAAAAATGTACTAAAATTTCATCATCCATTCATCCAGTGGTGTTCATCTAGGTCATTTCTATTTTCTGGCTATTATGAATAGAGCAGCGATGAACAGGGATGAGCAAGTGTCTCTGTAGGATGATGTGGATTCCTTTGGGTGTCCAGGAAGGGCGTAGCTGCATATTGTGTTGTATTTCCTCTTCCTCTGGATGTATTTCCTTAATTTCCTGCCTTCTAGGTTCTGTAACACCTCCCTCTCATCTCTCCCATGCTGATGGGCATCTCCACTGGCATCTGGTATAACTTATTGCCGTCATTTATCCTGGTGTTCATTTTTCTCACACAACATTGCGAGTTCCTGGAAGTCAGGAAATGTTCTTCAGCATACCCACTCTTCTAAATGTCTTCCTACTTTGTAAATGTTTGCTAAAGCCAAATGTTCTCAGTAAATAGAGAAAGAATAGCTACAGAATATCTTTTTTGAAAAGCAAAGCTGGAGGATTAGGCTGCCTGAAACCTAAAAATATTAATAGTGATAAACACAAGTTCAAATGAAAATCACTTGACTGTCAACTCTCTGAAGAAATGGTGTGTAACAAGGATCTGGAGTTATTGATGTTAGAAAAATTAATAATGGAAAACAGATTTATTCCACATGATAAGACTTCTGAAGACCAAGTATAAGTGAGTCAATTGTAGTAATATGAACATGGCTAGAAAATTTAACTCTAGAATCTACAGTTTTTCAGGACAGGGTTTCACGATGTAGCTCAGAATGGCTCCAGGTTTTTGATCCTCCTGCCTCAGTCTCCTGAGTCCTGGTCTCACCGGTGATTACAAGTACTCAACTTAATTTTGGTAGCTAACCTAAATAAAAAGAAGACAAGTCAGGAATGGCAGGGGAAGCTGTAATATGAAAAAATAAGGATAAATCACAGTGCTGAACATGACAGTTGGGGAAAATAGAATCTGAAGGGAAGACTGGCAGGTCAGGACTTCTGAGCTCATCATAAGAAGGCCCACATAATCCTGTGACACAGGAGTGGCAGAGACAGCTGCATTTCTGAAGGATGAACCTAAAAGATAGAGATGGAAGTGGGACTTTGGTGGTGAAGTTTGTTAACATTTGGTAGTTAGTTCTACCAAGAAAGTTAGACATGAGCCCAGAGCTGAATAAATGGGAGGTGGAGGGAGAATGGTGTAGGGAGATAGGATAGGCTTGCAAAGGGGAAGCATCTAAAGTGTAGAGGCAGGCTAATGGACTGTGAAGAGCATGAAGAAAAACACGTTTGATAGAAAACATTTTACAAGTCAGTGCCTTCCAGAGAAAGCCCAGTTTCCGTGTGGTGAACAAGGAGCTGGACACGTTATTTCCAGGGGCGACCGAAGATGTGGCTAAATGTGCCCACACTGTTACAAAGGTCAGAGTAGACTCAAGGAAGGCTCATGGGGAGGTGATAGCGGTGACAATTAAGCTGGGTTCAATAGTGTTGAAAGGACACGCTGGGGAAAAAATGGCAGCCATCGGATTTCTGCACTAATTCCCAGCTGTAGAGATACGCCTGGGGATATTAGGCTATAGGAGTCTGTACTGGAACCCAGCTATTTTTTGGAGACACATAGGAGAAACCAATTCACTCTAAGGCTCCAAGTGAGGGAAAAGGTTTATGAACGGATGAATGTATGTCCTGTCTTGCAATTATCTCTGCTGCTTATGCTACTTAGAGAGGTGGGCAGCTGGTGGGATGTTCCAGAGACCCATGGCAGAAATGCTGTAGCTGTTGCCAGATAGTTCAGAGTTTTCTGATGATAAATATTGGGGATACCATGATCTTAGTCATATGAATTTGCAGTAATTAGTGAAAACCGTTTCAAAACAAAATCTTGGATAGAGCAGAAGTTAAAATATTCCACACAAGTGAAAGCGAGGGTTTACCTTTTTCAACTTTGTCCTGAACTCTCACTTTTGGCAAGAGGTTATGTGGACAGGGAAAGAAGTCTCTACGTTTTTTTTCACTTGGGTTGACTGATCTGATTTTTCATGTCAAATTAGGGTGCCGACTTGCCCTCTGAGATAGATATCCAGCAGCTCAGTGTATTTCCTTATGGTATATAGTATTTTTACTACTTTTACTTTTTGAGATAATAATATAATTACCACATTTTCCTCTCTTAATCCCCCCCATTATATTCTCCTGTGTTCTCTCTCAAATCCGTGGTCTCCTTTTTCATTAATTGTTGTTACATACACATACACATAGGCATATACATATATATTCCTAAATACAACCTGCTTGATCTGCATAATGTTACTTGTCCCCATGTTTTCAAGTCCATACTTCATCATACTAACCCAGCAAGGTTTCCAGACTGCGTCTTGATAGTGCCAGCGACACACTGCAATATTCCCAGATGCAACGCAAACACCTCCAGTAGTTTAGACGCTACTCTCCACACTATTTAGGAACTGAATGCAACTGAGAAAGCAGCTCTCAGAGCAACAACGTGGTCTGTTTCCTGAACTGCGTTGCAGTTTTTATAACATACAGCAAACTCTTGATGAAAATATTCTTCTAATTTTAACTGGGGTTACTAGCATCAGAACAAAGTTACTCAACTTGTGCTGCTTGTATTAGAATGGATTTATGTTGAAACATTTCATTTTTCAGGCTATTTCTGTTAAAACTGGGGGGCGGAGCTATTATGATCTACTTCATGGGTAGATAAGCTACCTTTTCTCTCAAACCCTTTAATATACCAATATGTGACCATCTTTCAGGGATTATGTAGTTTGTGGTATTAATGTAAACAGTAATGTGTTTTCGCAAATAAACAAATAACCAATCAATTAAAATCTATTAATTAAAATATACCAAAACATTTGCCATGCCAATCTCTTAGTATCTCAATTTTCTTTTCTAGCAATTTGCTTACACATTCAAATATTTTAATTATAATACTTAACTTTCTAGGGCCTATCATTTAGTCTCTAGAAGTGATTTTTGAATGCTAAAGAAAAAATACTGCTTAATTTCTGTTTATAGGTGGATTAGATGCTGGTCATTTAACAGGCAATTTAGTTTGAAAGTGAGAAAAAAATGAATTAGAATGAGATCTTGTGTTTCAATGATTTTAATTTTTGAGGGAGGGTGGAGTTGGGAGGGGAAGAAGGAGGGAGCTACAGGTTCGGGATACAAAGGGAATAAACTGTAAAAAAAGAAGAAGAAGAAGAAGAAGAAGAAGAAGAAGAAGAAGAAGAAGAAGAAGAAGAAGAAATTAGCAACCCAAGACTTTGAAAAAAATCTTATTTATTCACTCAATAAAAAACTGAAATAATTTTAGCATCTTCTCACAAGTTAAATTTGCCTCAGGTAATTAAAAATTATAAATACAATATATGGATACATTGAAATAAATACCCCAATGAGTTTGAATTGAGAAAAAGTAAGATCAGAAAGAGATGTCCTTGACCTACATCCTGGGGTCAGGAAGCAGTGCCAAAATTGATTCTTCTTTGCTATAAAGCTTTTGTTTTACCCTGATGACTTTACATACCCCAGAGAGACATGTGATGACCTTGTCTTAGAACAGGGAAGTGAATGAGCTCATGAACACATTATTTGCCAATTGTTTTAACACATAATAATAACACACTAAGTTTCTATTTGTTTGATTCTTTTACATGCCCAGCTGAGAACAAGATAAGTTATTTATGATAGTTTAACTTACCTTAGTTTAATCTTGTTATTAGTCCTTAGAACATACAAATACATGAATGGGCAAAGATCCATGTCCGCTGTAACACATAAGCAATGCTTGCATTCTTTTTGTTTGTTTGTTTTAAATAAATTTCTAAACATGTATTTTATTTATTTATAGTTTTCTTAAACACATATTAGCTATACGGAGGATTCTCATGTTAGAACTTCACACGTGCACATAATGTACATTGATGGTACTCTCTGCAGTCCTCTTTACGATGGTTTAATCTGTGCATGAGCTGGTGTCTTCTGGGTGCGGTTATTTTTGAGCTCAGAACTGTTTTTAGTTGGCTATTTTCTGCATCTGTTTGTTACCTTTCCAGTTCCATCTGTAAAGCCGACCTTGTAGTTTTCTTAATATATTCCATTTACCAAAGCTGAATCAAGATCATGTAAATAAATTAAAAGTCCTATATTCCCTAAGGGAATAGGGGCTGGCATCAAAATTCTCCCACAAAAAAAAAAAAAGCCCAGTGTCATACATTTTCAGAACAGAATTCTACCAGACCCTCAAAGAAGAGCTAACACCAATACTTTTCAAACTATTCCACAAAATAGAAACAGAAGTAACATTACCATTCTATGAGGCCACAGTCACCTTTATACCTAAACTACAAAAAAAAAAAAAAAAGAAAAGAGAAGTTCAGACAAATCTTGCTTTTGAACATTGGAAAAATACTCAATAAAATACTCGCAAACCAAATCCAAGAACACATTAAGGACATCATCCCAGGCATGCAGGGGTGTTTCAACAGATGAAAACCCATCAATGTAATCCACCACATAAATAAACGGAAAGAAAAAAAAAATGTGATTGTCTCCTTAGATGCTGAAAAAGCATTTGACAAAATTCAACACCCATTCTTGTTTAAAGATTTGGAGAGATCAGGTTTACAAGGCACACACCTAAACGTTGTAAAGACAAAATACAACAAGCTTATAGCCAACATCAAACTCAATGGAGAGAAACTTAAATCTGTCCCACTGAAATCAGGGACAAGACAAGGCTGCCCACTCTCTCCATACCTCTTCAAAATGGTTCTTGAAGTCCTAGCTAGAGCAATAAGACAACTAAGGGAAACCAAGGAAATAGAAATCAGAAAGGAAGAAGTCAAATTATCACTATTTGCAGATTGTATGATAGTATACATGAGTGACCCCAAAAATTCTACCAGAGAACTTCTTCACCTGATAAACACCTTTACCAAAGTGGCTAGATATAAAATTAACTTAAAAAAATCTGAAGCCCTCCTGTATACAGAAGGCAAAAGGGCTGAGAAAGAAATTAGGGAAACAACACCATTCACAATAGGCACAAATAACATAAAGTATCTTGGTGTGACTCTAACCAAGCAAGTGAAAGACCTGTATGACAAAAAATTCAAGTCTCTGAAGAAAGAAATAGAAGAAGATATCAGAAGATTTAAAGATCTCCCATGCTCATGGATTGGTAGGATTAACATAATGAAAATGACCATCCTACCAAAAGCAATCTACAGATTCAATGCAATTCCCATCAGAATACCAACACAATTCTTTACAGACATTGAAAGAACAATTCTCAATTTCATATGGAAAAACAAAAAAACCCAGAATACCTAAAACAATCCTGTACAATAACAGATCTCCTGGAAGTATCTCTATCCCTGATCTCAAGCTGTACTATAGAGCAACAGTAATAAAACGGCATGGTACTGGCATAGAAACAGAATGGTGGATCAATGGAGTCAAATCAAAGACCCAGAAATAAACCCACACACCTATGGAAATTTAATTTTTTACAAAGATGCCAAAAACCATACAATGGAAAAAAGATAGCATCTTCAACAAATGGTCCTGGTCTGATTTGATGTCTACATTTAGAAAAATGCAAGTAGACCCGTATTTATCACCCTGCACAAAACTAAAGTCCAAGTGGATCAAAGACCTCAAAATAAAGCCACACACACTAAATCTGTTAGAAGAAAAAGTGGCGAAGAGCCTTGGACTCATTGACACAGGAGACAACTTCCTGAACAGAACACCAAAAGCACAGGCTCTAAGATCAACAATCAATAAATGGGACCACATGAAACTGAAAATCTCTTGTAATTTCCAGTAAAGGAGAAACAGGATCTTTGCAAAAACCTTTGTCTAAGTGGTTGACATAAAGGAACTAGTGTACACTGATTTGCTGTAATCACCTGAACAAATCAAGCTTGTGTGTGTTTCTGTGTGTGTGAAGACAGTGTATTCTTAAAGATTAACATCTGTTACTTCAACAATTATTTAGCATATAGAAATTCACTTTGTATATTAACTTCGCATTTGCTTGAAAAAAAAGGAGAAAATACCAATTGTAAGGCTATCTCGTGTTTACTGTCATATGAGAAAGAGTGCAAGAAGGTAAATGTCTGAAAAATGACTTCCTACTGTACTGGTGGTAATAGCCAATTAAAGTGCTATCGTTATTTTATTAAAGCAATGCCGTTATTGTAATTTCATTTTCTCTAGAGAAATATCAGAGATTTTATTAAACACATACTTTTGAAAAGTTGAAGTCTTTGAAAACTAGTATCATTACTATGTATAAGAGAAAACAACCATGTGGGGAAAAAAACGTCTTCCTTAGGAAACTGGTAGGTTATTAAAATATGAGAAGTAAGGAGAAAAAGAGGAAAATTGCACGATATTGTCAACTCTCTCTTGAGACTCAGCTTTGAAACAATTCTTTCATTTTCCATCTTCCTTCTCATTATGAATCATATTAATTCCTCTTTTTGTGTGCACAAAAAAAAATGAGTAAGAATTCATCCACACTGCTGAAGAGCTCAGACCATATCAGTGCAAATGTACAAAGTATTGAAGCAATAAAGAAAGAAACGGAAACACTGGGGGGGGGGTGCGTCTTCTTTTGGGGATCTCAGAGTCTCACAACAAATGTTGTGGCCTCCAAATGGAATTCTCTAAGGCATGAATTTTCAACTTTGCAACAGTGCTTTATATATATGGCCAAGACCAAGTGATTTCATTTATCAAGTCCAATTGTGTTTAATTGAAGAATAACTCTGACATTTTATGCGTGTAGTAAATGGATGCTTTCTAGAAGCTCTTGCATTTGCAAATAACAAAAAAGCATAAGTCAAGCAAAGGATCCAGTCGGAATCACATGGGGATCAGGAATACCATTTTACTGAGATTAAAAGAAAATTGACTCACAAAGGAAATAGCTCGGGGTTTATTTGTCACAGATATTTTTTCATTTTGCTCATTTTTTTTTGAGGAGGCCTCATCTCCTTTGTAAAGCACAGATATTTTCTGATTTTTCTTCTCCCACTCATGCTGGAATTTTACTCCTTGGCTACAATCGTAACACGCACTCCAGTATTTCACCATGTCCATGCGTTTAGCAGTTTTTGCATTCAAAGGCATTTTGTGTTTCCTGAAAGCATACCATATTTCAGTTTTACTTTAAAATCTTTCTAAGGGGACTGCAACCCCTGGGAAATAAAGCTTTTAATGGCTATCTCTTATTTAAGTGTTTGTCATTTTGTAGGATGTAGATCTAGCTTTTCTTCACGTAATAAATGTCCTGGAGTAAGTAACCATTAAGCCATGGATGCACCGCTATGCGTATTCTGTTGCTGTTGCTGTCTAACTTGTTTTTTTAAGGCAAAACAAAGAAAACACCCCACAATGATCAGTAAAGAAATGTTCTCATCAGTGTTATCTCACACTTGTGTTTAAGCAGCTTGTCTGCTTTGAACTCATTTGTGATGGATTAAATAGTTGTATTTTAAATCTTTCAAGATGCCCATCTCTGCTCTTTTCCTCAGCTGTGTCAGCTCTAATTATTTGAAACTACGAAGGCATAAAAATGTGAGATGAAAAACAGCAAATTAAAGCATGGCCACAGGCCTTGGCCATTATAGCACTTTTAAGTCCATTACATTTTACTCTGCTTCAACTGTTAAGCTTCTTTTTTTTTTTTTTCCTCTTGCTGATATCAGGGAAGATAATTATCTAAGATGTCTTCTGTCCACTAGTAAGAGACAGCCTGGATCTGGATGAAACCTGCAAAAACGATAGAGCACCCAGAGGTCAAACTTGCTCTGAAGTCTAAAATCCTTCTCATAGTGTGGGATGGAGAGTGGTGTCCCGCGTGTGTATAAACTATGGCTGGTATCCAAAGAATGAAGGGGACAGGCAAACAATGTAGGAACAGAGGTATGTTGGGTCTTCTTGGGACAATCTTGGCAGAATTCTGACCCCATGAGTTCCTGTAGTACATTTTCTTCCACAGGGCAGAGTGAGAAGAAAATTCCTGTTGTGACATGTAGGAACTTAGTCGATGCTTGTAGTGCTGGAGGAAAATTGTATCTTCACTTGTTTCTGTCTGACTCATGAGTTTTCAGTTGGCCAATAACTACATCAAACTGTGGAGTCGAGTTTGTAGGGAAGAGCTCTTCATGATGTACCTTTAGATATTAGCCTTCTCCCTAATTGCTTCTTTCCTCCCCCTCTTATTATCTCGCTGCCTCCCAGTGCCCCCTTCCACCTCCCATCCTACTTAGATACACTCCCTTTTTGTCTGTCCTTAGAGAACAAGCAGACTTCTAAGGCGCAATCATAAAACATAACCAAATAAAATATATCTATCTCATCTGAGTTGAACAAGACAAACAAACAGAAAGAAAAGAGCCCAAGAAAAGGCACAAAAATCAGACTCACGCATCTGCATGCTCAGGAATTCCGTAAAAACGCTAAACTGGAAGCCATGATTAATATATGCACACGACCTGGTGCAGACCTGTGCAGGCCCTGTGCACACTGCCCCACATCTCTGTGAGTTCATATGAGCTTTGATTATATTGACTTAGAAGGTCTCATTTTCTTGGTATCTTCTCTCCCCTCTGGCTCTCATGCTCTTTCTGTCTCCTCTTCCATGGGGTTCCCTGCACTCTGAGGGGAGGGATTTTGATGAGGACATCACTTTTCAGGCTATGTGTTTCAAGGTC